>NC_133623.1:46515362-46838487 GCF_048593235.1 Sminthopsis crassicaudata | reverse complement strand
TAATGGCTCCCTATTAAGATAAAGGACACACTCCTCTATCTGGGTTTTAAGCTTTCTCAACAGGACTCCAGAGAATCTTTCCAAACTTATTACACATCACTCCCACCCTCAATCCTTATGCATCATACAAACAAGATATTTGTAAAGCACTTGGCTCAGTGTCTTAATGAATTCTTGCTCCCTCTCTCCACTACAAGAAAAAAAATGAACTGCTCTTCACTCCCTGCCTCATCAACTTTGTATATAGGCCCTCTCCCTAACCTGGAATGTTCTCTCTCTACCACATTCTACCTCTTGGAAGCCCTCCTACTCCTCCAGGCTCAGCCCATGGACCGCCTCCTTCAAAAGGCCTTTTGTGAGCCTCTTAGTTATGAGTGCTCCCCTTGTTCCTGAAACGACTTCAAATATAACCTGAATTTATTTATTTATCTGTGAACATGTTATGCCTCCCTTCCCACCCCCTAAGAAGAATTGCATAAAGTAGGCATTGAATAAATAAGAGTTGGTTGATCTTGGGCAACAGAGAAAGTCTTACTATCCCCATTTTATAGATTAGGCAATTGAACTACCAACAATGATATGCTAAGGTCACATAAGCAAACCTGGAACCCAGAACTTCTGGCTTAATGTTGAGTGCTGTTTTAAGCTATTTCATTGCTGTTTTCTAATTAGGGGTGCTCCAGAAATAGAATTTCCCAAAGTAGATTTAAGGGAACTTTAACCTCTCCTACTTTCAGCTGAGTAAACAAATGAATAATTCTCTTATTTATCTCTTTCATGAATCCATATCTTCCAAAGGGAATAAAAAATAACCCAACCGGCCAACATCTTGGGCGAGAACGAGACTGAGCAAGAAATCTGGTCTGGACTCAGGAAATAAGGGAGAGGGCCTCTTAATGGAACAGCCAGGAATCTCTCTGGTTTCATACTAAGACAATATTATTTTAAATATTTCATCTCAAGGCAGAGAGAAGGAATAACAACTTTTATCTTAGTTACATGGGGTATTTGCAAAAAGGACAAAGAAGCATGAAAAGGCAGGGCATTTGGGGATTCCTAAAGCTAGCTTCCCAAAATGTGACTGAGGTGAGCAGTGTGTAAAGCATTTTAAAATGAACTTTTTAAGACAATTTCAGTTCAGAGACCCTAGACAATGCAAGCATATGCCATATGGTAGGATCCTTTTCTTATGAATTATTCTTGCTCACTAGAAGATAAACTTAATTATTTGAACACTGCTGAATGAGTATAAATGCTATCAGTACCCTCTAAATTTTGACAACCTGGAACATAGCCCTAATCATTCTGCCCTAGTTACAGCTTCCCAAGGAGGACTGAAAAATTCAAAATCAATGCAATCCAAGATAAATTAGCCAGAGCATAAACCCAACGTTCAATCCTTGAGGGCAGGGTCTGCCTTTTGACTTTATTTGTATCCCCAGAGCTTGGCAGACCTGGTACATCAGAGGCTCTTCATTTTTATCAATTGAGGCCAGATCAGAGGTGACACGGCAATCAGGGTGCTGGATTGGGAGTCGGAAAGACTTGAGTTCATAGACACTTACTAGCTATGTCATTCTGGGCAGATCATTTAATTATGCTTGCTTCAATCACCTTATCTATAAAGATGAGATTGTGGAGAGATGTCTCTAAGATCCTTTCCTCCTCTCAATTTAATCTTCTATAATCTTATGATTGGGAGAGTTTCTTCAGGTAGAAAATGAAGGATCAGAGTAGATGATTGCTCAGGTCCTTTTAGGACCAAATCCCTTTATCCCATTTCCTGTGGTTTCATCCCACCCCATCCCGGGTCTGAGGTAGAGAAGGGATCATGCTTTCCCCATTAGGGGGCGTCTGTCACTGCTTAATTCCTGGGGCAGAATGAAAGGAGGAGTGGGGCCTGGAAATACTTCAGAAGCAGCTCCTCCCAGCATCCTGAAAAACACTTGCCACAAATGATTCACAGGCCTGTCTCGTTTTTTCCCTTTTTGCTGGAAAGAAGTAGGCACCGTGTGGCTTGAATCAAATTTAAACTAAAGAGACCTGCCCATGCCAAATTCCAGTCTGCGGGTAGCTCCTAAGCACAGGAGCATGTGAGGCTGAGCTGGCTTTCCTGGCCATGCCCAGGGAGAGAGAGCAGCGGGCACAGGGAGCACAGCCTTTTCCCCACCTCCAGGTAAAAAGTCTCTGGCCAAAGCCGAGATCCATCATCCCGGGCCCCCAGACCCATATTTGGAATGGATGGAGGTGATCAAACAGGTTCCCTGATCACACCACCACCACCACACACACATGTGACCATAGTTTCCCTATCCCAGGTTGCTTCCCTCTCCAAACTCTTTTTCTTGGTGACTCTTGGTGCCACAACTTACAAACTTGTACTGGTTTCCTACCTAATAAAGTGTAGACTCCTGACTTGGGCATTCAGAGTCTGGATGCCCCACCGTCTGGCTCCAGCTCACTTTTCCAGCCTTATCTCAAAGCTACTCCCCTTCATGGACTGTATGTTCCAGCCAAATTGGGCCCAGTTCCCCCCCCCGCCATTCTTGTTCTGCCCCACTCTCTAGGCCTTTGCTCACCCTGTCCCCCGTTCCTGAAATGGACACTACCCTATCTCTTTTAATTAAAGCATCAAGGTCCAGCTCAGAAGGTAGTTCTCCTTCTTGTACCCCCTCCCTTCTCCTCCAGCTGAAAATTCTCTTCTCTCTCCTGGGATAGCTCAGAGCAGTTGGCTTGGCCCTATCCTTTGTCCTAAAGTATCTGCTCTCTTACATAACTTTTTTCTAAACTTGACCTTCCCCTTCTCAAACTGTAAGCCCCTTAAGAGCCTTGGATCTCTTGTTGTTTCCCCAAGACCAAAAACAGGGGCCTCCACTCGGGCATAAGTGATAAATTTTAGCGTTGTTGAATTCACAGGTACAGTTAAGCCCAACTCAGGCACAGGCTCCACAGGCCGGTTTTCTGATTGCCGCCGCCTCCAGCCGTCAGCAATGTCTCTCTCCCAAGATGATCCTGTATCGACTTGGTATGAATTGATCTGTGTACATGGTACATTCTCCACCCCCCCTCCACTGTCAACTTCTTAAGGGCAGACACCCTTTGGATTCTGGGCTTTGCATCCCTAGCATCCAGCACTTAATAGACATTTAATAAGGAGAGCATCACTTGCTCCACTATATTCAGGTGGCCCCATCCATCTTCCTACCATTTGCTCTGATGCTGCTCACATAGCCTCCTCCCATCTCTTCTCCCCAGCAGACATTCTAGCTCTGTAACCTCATCAGATCAATACCATCATTGCTTCTGGAAAGGGCATGTCAATCAAGGCCACTATGACTTCATTTATCATGTCTGTGACTTTCCAGACTAAAACCTCCTCCTCTCACACACTCTGTATTTATCCTGTATATACCTAGTTATTTACACGCCGTTCCCCTATTAAAATATAAACTCCTTAAGGAGTTTACACACTCGCTTGTTGGCCAATTGACCAGAATAGAAGCTTCTTGAGGGCAGGAACCATTGCACTTTTTGGCACTTTTTGGCACACAATAGACATTTAATAAATGCTTTCCCCCCATTCATTTGATAAATGCTTGTGGAATTGAATGAAAAAGAATCTGAGGGCTGATTTGTCTCTGGAAATGAACGTAAGGTTTGAATTGTCTCCAAGTCATCACTCAATCTCATGGCCCCTTTGATGAGCAAGAGAACCTGTATCTTGGGTATCACAGATGAGCTGAAGAAAAGGGGTCCCTTTGGGAAACAAGAGTCAGAAAAGAAGTGGATGTAGCAAGCAAATGCTACATTCTTTATCTGTTCTTCTCATGAACATGAAGATAAAATTCTGAGGGTCTAAGCAAACCAAAATTATCTACTTCTCCACAGATCCGTCTTAGAGGTTATGGGTAAGAAGGACACTTTTTGGTGAGTTACACTGTTCTAGGACAAGATCCAATCTGAGAGAAATCCGATCACCAGAACATAAGAGTTTGACCTGACAGGAACCTTACAGGCCAATAAGCCCAACACATCATTTTATAGATGAAAAAATCTAAGGTTCAGGCAAGACTTCCTCAGAGTCGTAAAGGTAAAAGTGTCAGGGCTGGAATACAAAGCCAGACCCTCTCCCTTTGAATTGAGCATCTTTCAGAGAGGTAAACTGAGGCTTCCAAAGTTTGAGTGTCTTGTCCAATAATATACAAATTGTAGCTGACAGAACCATCCTTAAACCCAAGCCATCTGACTCCAAATTCAATCATTTCTACTGTTCCTTGGCAATCTGAGTTAGCAATGACTTCTTTTTGTGTGTGAAGTTTTGGGGTTAAGTGACTCACCCAAGATCACACAGTTAGTGAACATTATGTTTGAAACTGGTCCTCCTGACTCCAGGGCCCTTGTTTTATTCACTGTGCCATCTAGCACTTAGAAGTCATTGCTTCTAAGGTCTCTTCCAGCATTGCAGGAGTCTGGACATTGTTCAGAGAACCCTGGGTCAGGAACACTGGGAGGCTGCTGTGGGCAGTAAGAAGAGACTCCATCATTGTGAAAGGCACAAGAGCTGGGAGAAGAAGTTGAAATGGTGAGCTAAGGCAAGAGACAGAGATGAAGGAAGGGAGCTTTCCTATTCTCCCGGCTTCCACAGAATTCAGGGACAGGAGAAAAAACTACCAGAACTATTCAGATGGCTTCTTAGAGGCTGGCTTTGAACCTGAAACCACGATTTGATATGTAGGGTTATAGTTGCAAGAAAAGATAGCATCCTCTAGTGGAATGGGGGGGATGGAGGGGAACATGAAGGAAGGAGTGTGGGAGCTGGTGGGCCAGGCTCGGGCTGAAACAAGCCTTGCTGCTGTTCGGAGGACTTAAAGGAGGCTTTTACAAAGGCAGGTCTGGTAGGAATGGGTCTTTATTAGGCATGTTTTTTCACTTCCACAAAAGTTTGTGGTGACACATCCTAGTGCGACCTGGGGCAAGCCAGAATGCCACCAAAGTCAGGAATAGTCATCCTGAGGGACATAGTTCTAGCAATGGAAGGAAACTCAAAGTTCATCTGATCACTTCCTATATCAGCCTGTTTCCAGACATTTGAAATGAAGGGGTTGGACCCTCTCTGAAGTACTTTCCAGATCTGAAATCCCATATATTCCATTTAAAAAATTATAGAATAAAATTAAGTTCCATTTCTCCCTGGCTGGATGTAATATCCCTCAAAATTAATTATTACATCTCCTGGCACCCAAGGAAAGAAAATTAGTTTTTGAACACCATTCCTTAAATCTCCTTTTCAGAACTCTGATAATTTCCCACTACTAAAATCCTTCAACTCATATGACAGCAATCTTTGATAATTCCATCACGGCTGAGCTGCAGGAAATAGCCTAGAACTGGAAGACAAATTCAGAGGGTATGTCATCAAACCCCAGCTTAAGCAGGAATCTTTGCTGTCACATCACAAGTATAAGCAACAACATGCCTTTTTTTTTAACATGATCTGGAGGTCACAGTGGACATCAAGCTTAGCAAGCATCAGCTACCTTATTGTGATCTTATACTGTTCAGGACCAGTGAGCTAATAGTTCTTTCTTAGTAGCTAATAGCCCTACAGTTCTCTGCCCTGTCTGCAGGGTTGTTATTTGCTTCTGGGTATCACATTTTCGTAAGGAGGAGGCTAAGCTTTCAGGGATACAGAGGACAATAACCAGAGTGGTGAAAATCTCAAGCTTATGCTCCATGAGAATTGCTTGGAAGAACTGGGAAGCTTTATCCTAGAGAATAAAAGGCTTATGGGAGACATACTAGCTGTCTTCAAATATCTGAAGAGCTGGCATTTAAAAGATGGATTTGATTTGTTCTGCTTGGTCCCAAGGGAAAAGAAATAGAAGAGATAGAGAAAAGCTACAAAAACATAGATTTAGACTTGAAATTAAAAAAGAAATACCTTCCTAACAAGTAGAGCTGTGCCAAAGGGGAAAAGAACAAGCATTTATTAAGCATCTACTCTGTTCTGGGCAGTGTGTTAAGCCTTTACAAATATTATCTCATTTGGTCATAGCAACAACCCTTTGAGGTCGGTGCTGATATTATATTTTAGTTGAGGACACTGAGACAATCGGGGGTTAAGTGACTTGCCCAGGATAACACAATTAGTTGTCTCAGATCAGATTTGAATTCTGATCTTCAAGACTCCAGGCAATCACTTGTGTTACTTGTGACAACTGTTGTTATTGTTATTGTTATGTCCGATTCTTTGTGATCCCATTTGGGGGTTTCATAGCAATAATACAGGAATGGTTTGCCATTTCCTTCTCCACCTCATTTTATAGATGAGGAAGCTGAGCGACAGTGGGGTCCTTGGCCATGACCACTTGCTCTGGGTTAAGCAGACTGGTCTCTGATATCCCTTCCAATGCTGAGATTACACGATTTCATGATCTATAAAGTAGCCTGAACATAAAAACTCTAGTGAAAGACTGAAAAAAATGAACTGAACATGAGATTATAATGATCAATCTTGACCTCAGAGAAGTGACCTGAGAGTACAATCCTCTCCCTTTCAGAGAGGTAGGGGACTACAAATGGGCAACACTGAATATAATGGCAGATTTTTGTTTTTGATAAGCAGATTTTGTTTAACTGGGGTGGGCTTCTCTCCAATTTCCCCCCTTTTTTAGCCTTTTCTAGAAGAGATGACTCTCTAGAAGGCATTGGGGATGAGAGAGAAGGATTCTTTGGGAAAAGAAAAACCAAAGGAGCTAAATAAAAATTCATTTACAAAAAGAATAAAAACCAGGAGCTGACTCCCTACCTCCTGCTTAGAACAGCTCAATTCTACCACTCAAAAAGCCCATTTTTGAAGCTTGAGAGATGCAGAGAAAGAAAGAAAAACTCTTTAACAGTTACTTGGGAAGGTTTTAGCTAATCCGAACTTTCAGTGGGTGGGGTCCCCCTAAAAGGTCACATGGCTTTAAATCACCCACAAGGAACTGAGCAGCTTTGAACAAATCTCTCCCTGCCAAGTGGGAACTGGGAAAGTTAGTTTTCTAAACAAAAAGCTAATGTCCTCCACTCCTCCCTCCATGTACACACACACACACTCACTCTCACTCTCACTTGCACCTACCCTACTACCACCCCACCCTTAGAAGGGGAGGAGGAAGGGATAGGGGAAAATGTAGCATTTAAAATAAATCAACAAGCATTTATTAAGCACCCACCATCTGCTTAGCATTGGGCATACAAAGACAAAGGGGAAACAGTCCTTCTCTCATTCTTTTGGAGGGAAGAAAAAGTGTATACAAATAGGAGGAAAGCCTGTGATTTTCTCACTAACAGGGACTCCCAGGAGAGGAAGCTCCCTCTACCATGGAAGTCAGGATTCATTTGGATGATCCACTAGATACCTTTCTCTTATCTCAAATCTACTTTTCCTACAGCTATCAGATTGATATTCTAAGAAGCATGAGTTCCAGTCTTTGCATAAGCTTCTTCCATGGCTGGAGTATGGGCCTTTCTCACCTATGCCCCATGGAATCACTAGCTTCCTTCATTTCTCAGATCCAGTGCTGTGACCTCTCCATCTCTTATTATTTGTATTCTGCCCCAGCTACCAAATTACTTTGCTTATACTATCATCCTTTATGTCTAAATCATGTCTTGGTATATAGGATGTGAGATGCAGGTCTATGCCTAGTTTCTACCATAGCTTCTCTGTAACTTTTAGTTATAGGATCCTGGAGCACTGAGAGGTTAAGTGAGTAGCCCAGAGTGACCTGTCCATGAGGTGTAGAATTTGAACTCAGGTCTTTCTTAGTCTGAGGTTGGCTTTTTAGTCACAACACCATACCGCTTTTCACTATTTGTCCTTCATTGTTCAGTCATTTTTTTAAATCATTTTTGATTCTCTGTGATCTTATTTAGGGTTTTCTTGGCAAAGATAGTGAAGTGGTTTTGCCATTTACTTCTCCAGCTTATTTTATAGATAAGGCAAGCAGAGTGAAAAGAATTTGGCAATCTAAATCAGTCTATTTATTCAGTGCCATACTAATCAAACTGCCAAAAAATTATTTTGTAGAGCCAGAAAAAATAATAACAAAATTCATCTGGAGAAAGAAAAGGTCAAGAATATCAAGGACAAAGGAAGGTTGCTTAGCAGTACAAGACCTAAAACTGTATTCTAAAAGCAGCAATCAACAAAACCATTTGGTACTGGGTAAGAAATAAAATGGTGCATCAGTGGAATAGGTTAGGTACACAAGACACAATAATCAATGACTATAGTAATCTACTGTTCGATAAACCCAAAGACTCAAGCTTCTGTGATAAGAATAGAACTTTCTTGGGGATACTTTTATAACCTAGCCTCCTCCTACTTTTTCAGACCTATTTCACCTTACTCTTACCCTACCATTCAGTAACACTAATTGTTTCACAAACAAGACACTGTCTCTCAGCTCCTGACCTTCTCTCAGGCTATCTTCCATGCCTGGTATACTCTCCTTTCTTCCCAATGATTATTGACCTCCCAACTAAAATCCCACCTCCTCCTGGAAGCTTTTCCCAGCTCCTTTTAATTCTAGTATCTTCCTTCTGTTAATTTCCCCCTATTTATCCTGTCTATAGCTTGTTTTGTATATATTTGTTTGCTTGTTGTCCACCCCCTCTCCTCCACAGTAGATTGGGAGCTCTTGAGGGCAGGGACTGTCTTTTATCTCTTTTTGTATCCTCAGTGCTTAGCACAGTGCCTGATCCATAATAAGTGTTTAATAAATGTTTATGAACTGAGTTACATAGTAGTAATCATCTGGGCAGCTAGGTGGTCCAGTTTATAGAATGCTGAGCCTGGAGTCAGAAAGATTCATCTCTTTGAGTTCAAATCTGGCCTCAGACACTTGCTAGCTGTGTGATCCCAGCCAAGTCCCTTACCCCTGTTTGCTTCAGTTTCCTCATCTGTAAAATGAGCTGGAGAAGGAAACGGCAAGCCACGCTATTATCTTTGCCAATAAAACCCTAACTGGGGTAACAAAGAATAGGATCCAACAATTATCATCCTAACTTTGCCTCTAACTCAGAGGCACTTTGGATCTCTCTTCCCTTGCCTAGCAAACATGAATGGGAGACTAGGATCAAATGCAGTGATATATGTGAAAGAGCTCTGAAAACACTAAAATTCTATCTAAAACTGAGGTTCCAGATCTAGAAATGGGAAAAAAGGGCCTTTAAGTGGTGAGACCTAGTGAGCCTGGCTCTGCCACTAACTCACCACAAGTCCTTGGGCAAATTATAGGATTGGAGATTTGGAGCTGGGAGGGATCTCTAACATCTTCAAGTCCAGTCATCTCAGTGAGACCCAGGGAGGTTATGTGCCAAAGGTCCCACAGCTAGTAAGTCAGAGGCAAGATCTGAATCCAGGTCCCTTAACTCCAGAGTAAGTGTTCCAATTCCCACCCCTAAAACCCTAGACTTTGCCAAGTGAGCTTTACCTCATCTTCACTGAAGCAGTCTACCATGCTACTTTCCAGCCATCTCTAAACCATCTCCACTCCTTTACTCCAGCATCCCTACTTTTCCAATTTGTAGCTCCTTAGTATGACTTGTCTTCCCCTATTAGAATGCCCTTGAGGGCAGGAACTGGCACTTTTCTATTTGTACCCCCAACCCTTAGCATATTGCTTGGCACATAATCAGTGCTTAAAATGCTTGTTCTTTCATTCCGTCATTTGTTCTAAACAGACACAGGCAGCTAAAGCAGGGGCTGTGGAGTGCTTAAAGCTTGGTCAGACATGGAAAGTTGCAAAGTTGTACACTGGGTCATGGGCCATCACCGCTTACCCTGACTTTCATCTTGCCACTTACCTTCCATGACTCAGAAAGAAAGAGCAAGGCTGATGGCTTTGTGCAACTTGCCCCACTTAAAATCCAATTCCCATCTGAGTCAAGACCAGGGGTTCTCAAACTACGGCCCGGCCCAGATGCAGCCCGCTGAAGATGTTTATGCAGCGCACCAGGTTATGGCAAACGGGCTGAGGGGCAGAGGGGTGTGAGTTTTTGTTTTTACTCTAGTCTGGCCCTCTGACGGTCTGAGGGACAGTGAACTGGCCCCCTATTTAAAAAGTTTGAGGACCACTGGTCAAGACATTACCCATGATGTCACTGACCCTCTTTGAAAACAAACGACATCCACCATAATGTATCACTTTTCTTTTGAATGTCATTTTCCCCATTTATAAATAATAATAATTCTTATTTATATAATACTTTGTAGGAGCAGCATGGTATAGTGGATAGTATTGGGCTTGGAGTCAGAAAGAATTGAATTCAAATCCATTTTCTTACTTTTTTAATAATTGTTTTAATTTTAAACTTAAATACAAAAGGATAAAGTAAAAAAAAATTGCCATGTACTCAGCAGACAATGAGAGGATTCAGTATAAAACAATAAATTTCCATTACAAGAAAATCTATATAATATATACTACACACTGTTTTCAAAGCTGCCTAGCTTCTCTTTGCTTCCTTGTTGTTTTCTTTTGTTCTCTGCTGTACACTTTTTACTTTATTTTTTCCCATCCTACTCCTCAACCTAAAGAAAGCTACAATTAATTATGGATATGTAGATGTAGATATCTATATATGAATATATATGTAGATAGCTATAAACACACACACACATATAATAATACTATACTTATTTTCTCCCATCATCTGTTTCTCTGAAGGTAAATAGAATTTTTCTTCATTAAGTGTAAGTCTTTCCATGTTTTTCTATAGCAACCAGCTCATCATTTCCTATACCACAACAATATTCCAACCCAATCACATCCTATGTGATAGACTACCTATGAAAGTTTTTTCCCCTACTTTTATACATTCCTCCTATTCTTGGCTTTATAAGTTTTATTTATACAAGGAAATTTAAATTTAAAATATGAAATAATATTTTTCTACTTCAACAATGCTCTCATCTTTTAATATAGTTTAAGGTCTGATGCTGCTGTATCTACTTTTTATATCTTTTTTCTTGTGTTTCTTTGAAGTTCCTGACCTTTTGTTCTTCCAAATGAGCTTTGTTAATCTTTCTAACTCAGTAAAATAATTTTTAGCAATTTAATTGGAATGGCAAGGAATAAATAGATTAGTTAGGCAAAATTGTCATCTTAAAAATTATATTGGCTGTACCTACGCATGAACAAGAAATATTACTTCATTTAGATCTGAGTTTTTTTGGTATAAAAATTGCTTGATATTTGTGTTTGTATAATTCCTGTATCTGTTTTGGCAGGTGTGTACACTCAGGCATTTTATACTGCTTAGGTATTTTAAATGGTCTAAAATAATATTGAATAATATTGCTGAAACATGGTATAGTTTCTCTATTTTTCACTTTTGATTAAATATATTTTAACTCTAACATCATTATTACTATTGATGCTTTTTTAATGTACTAAATTTTACTCCTGACCTTTATTTTATCTTTGTGTGTATATTTTATTTTTATAATGTTTCCTTAAATCAATATATTGTTGAATTCAAATTTCAAAATTCAAATGCTATCCATTTCCATTTTATAGGTAAATTTCTGCTATTCATATTCTAAACTACAATTACTTGTGTATTTTCCTCCTTCCTATTTTCCTCACAATTACCTTATTTACCCTATCCCTCCTCACTCCTTTGCTGCTTTATTTCTATCCACTACCTTGCCCTCTGATTCCTTAACCTACCTACCTCTTTAAGACTCCCTCCTACTCGATCCCTCCTATCCTTTTGCCCTTTTATTTCTTTCTGAATTTAGAAGACAAGACCTTTATAATACACACACACACACACACACACACACACACACACACACACACCTCTGTAACCCATTCCTGATGAGAATAAAGTCCATCACTATTCTTCCTCCCCATTACCAGCTCTATCTATATCAATTTCTCCTTACACAGTTCTATTTTTTCAGAATCATTCCATCATACTCGGCTCAGTCTATGCCTTTTTTTCAAACTACCCAAATAATGATGACAATTATAACAGTACTCTAATATTTTCACATAGATGAAGTAAACGGCTTGATCTTATTAAATCCCTTATAATTGATCTTTAATATTCACTTTATTTCTCCTGGCTCTTATATGTTAAATTTTCCCTTAAGTTCTGGGGTTTTGTCACAAAAACCTGAAAGTCCTTGAGTTCATTAAATATCCTTTTTTCCATCAAGATTTATATTTAATTTTGCTGGGTAGGTTAACTCTTGGTCATAATCCCAACTCTTTTGCCCTACAGAATATAGTATTCTAAGACTTAAAATCTTTCATGTAGTAGATGCTAGGTCTTATGTAATCCTTATTATAGCCATGATATTTAAATTGTTTTTTTTTCTTATTGCTTACAATATTTTCTCCTTAATCTGGAAGCTTTGAAAGTTGGCTTTGATATTCCTGTAAATTTTCTTCCTGGGATCTTTTTCAGGTAGTGATTAGTAGATTTTTTTCTATTTCTACTTTGCCTTATTGTTCTAGAACTTCAGGGAAATTTTCCTTGATAATTTCTTGTAATATTGTATCTAGATTTTTTAAATTGTAATTTTCAGATAGTCTGACTCACTATCCTGAATAAAATAAGTATTAATTATCTTCAATTTTCTTTCAATGTTTTTGGATGAGATATTTCATTTTCTCTTCTATTTTTTTCATTCTTCCAATTTTGTTTTACAATTTCTTGGTGTCTTAGAGCATCATTAGCTTCCCCTTACCTAATTCTAGTTCTCAAAGAATTATTTTCTTCCTTAAGTTTTTGATTCTCTGTTTCCAGTTGGATGACTTTCTTTTCATAATTTTCTTGATTTTCTTGGATTGCTCTTTTTTTCTAATTTTTCCTCAATCTCTCTTATTTGAATTTTAAAGTCCTTTTTAAGTTCTTGCAAGAATTCTTTTTTTGTGTGCTTGGGACCATTTGACATTTATTTTTTCATTAAAAAAGGAGCATCTCTTTTAACTTTTAATCTTAATTATCTTCCTCTGAGTATGAGTCCAATCTTCTCTTGTCCCCATAGTAGCTATCTATGGTTGGGTTTTTTCCCTTTGCTTATTAATTTTTTGTTTTATTTTGTTTTAGCAGTTATTAATATAATTAAGTTGTAATCCTGATATATGGGGAATGATGCTCCAAGCCTCAGGTCCTTCTTACTATTATTTTCTGAGAGTTATCTCATGATCCAGTCTTGTACTCTCTTCTCCACTACTAAGCTAGGACCCCCAGTCACACTGCCTGCAAATGATTTTGCTCCCTATGACCCCTCTGGGAGGAGGCTTCAAACTACAGCTGCTATCCTCTCTTCCCTGGAACTGAAACCAGGGACTCTGCTCTCCTTCAAGTGCCCACAGACAACAGTGTCCCCTTGCTACTATATTCACCAAGTATGTGCTAGCTTCTTCTCTCTTCAGCCACAGCCCAAGACACATCTGGTTAGCACATCCTTCAGAGCATCCCTCAACAGTGGAAAGTTCTTCAATCTTCTCCTACTTAGTGGTCAGAACCCCACACTGTCTGCCAGATAAAAGTTTCTAAGGCTAACACTGCCTCTCAACCCAGCTCCCCCCTTGGCTTGTTTGTTGATTCTGCAGAATTGGCCTGGAGTTGTTTGCTCTTCACTCAGGCCTAACCTCTGCCCTAGAGGTCACGTTTTTCCTGGGGTCTTCTCAAATTGTTTTAGGAGGACAGCTACTTTACCCTGAATTTATTTTTTGCTGCTCTAAGGCAAGGTCTTTTTATTGTAGAGGAAATTTGGAGAGCTGAAAGTTTTCTGACCTACTTTGCCATCTTCCCAGAATTCTCTTCAGTCTCTTACTCTCACTAGTTTGTGAGACTTTGGGCAAGTGTCACTTAACTTCCCTAGGCCTCAGTTTCCTCCTCTAAAAAATAACTGGGTTGGACTAGATGGTTTCCAGCTAGAGCTAGGATCCTATGACTTGGAGGATAGAAGTGTTGTCTGTGATTTTTCTCAATTATTTTGCTTTCAACTCTTCCTGAGATATCTTATAAATGATCCTGTAATGCTTTAAGATTGTGTTATATCCAGCATGGTTTTGCTCAGCACGTATTTGATCTTGTCCAGCCACTCATCCTGACTTTGTCTTCTTAAGTGCCATTTCTACTTTTTCATGTAGCAATACATCAGGAACTGAGATATTCGTGTTCAAATGTGCTGGTTTCACAGTGAATGATAAAAATAAATTGAAATAGAAATGCTGACAAATCTTTCCCATTTGATTTTTATTTGCTGCCCCCTTGCCAATTTCATATATGAATGCTCTTGGGGGGATGTGACTCAGCTGAATCTCAGACCAACCTTTCTGCATGTTTACCACTATTACTTTTTATTCTTTTGTTATAATCTGATATCTTCCTCAGCAACTTGTTTTTTGCTTTTTTTTTTTAAATAAATGTGTTTGTATTCTAATCTGGTATTGCTGTATCTCACACCTTGGCAAGGAGAGCAAGTATTTACTTCCCAAGGCCCTAAACTTTTCTGGAAATGATGATAATCAAGATCAATATCTTTGCCTTTTTCCATTTCCCATTTTTCAGTATTGACAGCTCATTTGAATAGGTCAGGGTAAAGATGCCACAATTGTTCATAGTATCTTCTCATCTTTATTCCTTCTTCTAACTTGATTTTGATTTTAACCTTTGCTTAAACTAGTTGATGGCCTGACTACAAATAGACAGCTGAGGTGACATTCATATAAATAGCCAATTGTTTTTTCTGTCTGTTAAGATAAAGTGAGTTTCATTCTTTATGATGATGTTCCTGGACCAGCACCATCTAACTCTCTTCTGAAAGAATCATGAAATAGAGATAAAGGGCTTTGGAATCATCTTTAAACCTTTGACTTCTTTCATATCTTAAAAGAATCATATTTTCCAACATCTTTTTTGCCAAATTCCACTTGCCTGCTATTGCATTTGAGGCACACAAGGTCACATAGCTAATAGGTATCGGAGGTGACATTTGAACTTAGATCTCAACTCACTCTAATTTCATTAATAATTCTACTATACTACAGCTATCAGTCTCCTAGTTCTAGAGTTGCATGGGATATCAGAAGCTAGCTAGCTGAAACTTTTCATTTTATAGAAGAGGAAACTGAGGCCTCAGGAAATAAAGTGACTTGCCCAGAGTCACACATTGGATTCTAGATGTAGATCTGGAAGAGCCCTCAGAGGCTCTGTACTACAATCCATTTTACAAATGAGGCAACTGAAACCCAAGAAGGTTCAAAGACTTGACCATATAGATAGAAAGTGACATATACAAAATTTGAATCCAGAAAACAATGAAGGCTTAGATGAGGTGCTATCTAAAAGCTCTTTCCAACTCTAATGTCCTAAGACTGTATTACCTGGGAAATAATGATGACAATGATAGACTAGGATTTATTAAGCACCTTCTATATGCTAAGCATTTGCAGTTACCTCATTTGATCACCACAACACTTGGAGGTAGGTATTATTATTATTATTATCCCTATTTAACAGATCAGAAAACTGAGGCAAACCATGACTTGTGCAAGGTCACACAGCTAGTGTGCATCTGAAACTGGATTTGAACTCAGGTATTCCTGACTCAAAGCATAGAACTTTATCCTCTAGAAACAATGTCTCTAGCTCTTTTGAGGTTCTGTAGCATGCAGAGACAAAATTATATTGGATCCAGCCTTTGCCCCATGGTGTACAGAAACACAAGTCCAGGGGTACATGCCGCAATACGATGATCCATATTGCTTTTTGCTTCTTTTAAATAAGTGATTTTTTTTGAAGGGGAGTGTAGGGCTGCTGCCAAATAATCTCTGGATTCTCTTAAGGGAAAGGAGATCCCCCTCATTTGATTTATTGCCATCCTTGCTTAGATACTCCGATGGATCTGTGATCTCACCATCTGAGTATTCACACCACTAGGATGCACTGATTCCTCCATTAGATCCCATTTCATGCAGTTCTTGTCTGTTTCTCTCTGCCAATCTTCCATAGAATATGGAGTTTGGGTTCCAGAAGACTTCATGGGTTTCTTTTCATTTTGCAAGGTTCCCAACATTCATATGTTATCGCATTCTTACTCACATATGGCCTTGGTGATGAAAGAAGCCCCACAAGGAAGTAGAAAGAACACCACAGGCTGAAATTCCAGCTCTGTCACTTGCTACCTCTGTAATAGTATGAAATCTTTTGTCCTTTCTGAGTCTCGGTTTCTTCACCTAGTTTAAATCTATGTTTTTGAACCACTTTGTAGCTTCACGTCATCATCTGTAACATGCACAGAATGAGCCTCTCCAGTGGTCTACAAGGGCAATTCTTCTAAGATTATGGTATTTATGGAGTGGTTCATTGGAAAAAAATACTACACTTGAAGTCAAAGGATCAGAGTTTGAATTCACATTCTGCAACTTATTGCCTGTATCACCTTAGCCAAATCATTTAACTCCTCTGAGTCTTTGTTTCCTCCTTGGTAAAATGAGGGAGTTAGAGTGGATGGCCTCTGAGGTCCCATCCAGCTCTTTCGGTATAATCTTGGCATTCTTGGGCCTCAGTTTCTTTCCTGAGGAAAATGACAGGGGTTGGACTTGTTGGTCCCTGCCAGCTCTAGCTTTAGATCCTATGTCTCAATTCAGTACAGCAAGAGTTTATTAAATGTCTACAGAAACAAAACTGAAAATGGTTCCTAGCCTTGAGAAGCTTATTATCTACTGAATAATTAGAGCTGGCATTTAGACAGCACTTGATGTTTGAAGGACTTTGCATACATTGTTTCACGTTCTCCTCCCAATAACTATGTGGAGTAGTATTATCCTCATTTTATAGATCATAGGATCGCAAAAGTAGAACTAGAAGGGACTTCATAACTAGAGGCCCTCTAGTTCAACCTCCTCATTTTCTTTTCTTTTTTAATAGCTTTTTATTTACCAGATATATGCATGGGTAATTTTTCAGCATTGACAATTACAAAACCTTTTTTCCAACTTTTCTCCTCCTCCCCACCCTCCTCCTCCAAATGGTAAATTGACCAATACATGTTAAATATGTTAAAGTATAAGTTAAATACAATATATGTATACATGTTCAGTTATTTTGCTGTACAAAAAGAATCGGACAACCTCCTCATTTTCTAGAGGGGGAAACTGAGGTTCAGCGAAGGAAAGTGATTTGCCCAAAGTCACACAGTGAGTAACTATCTGAGGTGAGATTTAAACCCCCATTGTCTGACTCTGGAGTTGTACTTTTCTCACTGTATCACATTGAGGCTTAGAAGGGTCAAGTGGCCTGCCCAAGATCAAACAATCAGTGTCAGAGGTTAGATTCAAATCTAATTCTTTCTGATTTTCCAGGTCTTTTAATGTATGGAGCAGATATGGTTGCTCACTCTGCCTGGATGAACAGGAAGTCACCAACTAAAAAAAAAAATGATAAGATCTTACTATCAGCACTACTGCTATGCCCTCCAGATGCCCTGACATTGACAACAAACCCGCCATGGACCCTAACCTCCCTGGGGATCTAGCCATCTTTTCCATATCCAAACTCTTGGGATTTCCAGGCCTTTCATCCCCTGACCTGTCCTATATCTGTTTGTCCCCATGCCTCCTCCCAATTAGAATGTGAGCTCCTTGATTTCAGAGACTATCTCACTTTTCTACTTGTATCCTCAACATCCAGCACTGTGCTTGGCACTTCATCAATGCTTTTGCATTCATTCATTACCTCTACCATCCATTCATTCTTCCCTTCTTTCGGCTTCATTGTGCTGTCTTTTGGGGTTCCCCAAATTGCAGCCACAATGGCATCCCTGGGAAAACATTCGTGTTAAAAAGATGGGCTTCTGCAGCAAGGAGCAGAATGAGATCATTGGAAATATTGCCTGATTTCCCAAAAGCAATCCAGCCTGGCCTCCTGTTACTCAATTCGGGGTCCAGTTCTTTGTCTACAGTGGCTGTCCAAGATATATGCACTGATGGAATAGCCTGATGAGTTGTCCTTCTACCTGCATGTCAGAATCTGGATAGCATCCCTTTTTTATCCACTTCATTTTTCCAACATGCTCGCTTAGACTGATTTACTGCCGCAGAGCTACAAATATCCACTCTGTTATTCCAAAAATTCATCAGGTGACCTGGACGGCTCATATGAGCCTTCAATTGAAAACAAATGTACATACGATTCCATAATAAAATAACAGCTCACAGCGCTCTGGAGTAGGGGGATCTTAATCTTTTTTGTCATCAACCACTTTGGCAGCCTGATGAAGTCTATGTTCTCCTTCCCAGAATTATGCTTTTTTAAATACATGAAAGAAAATACATAAGATTACATAGGAAACCCATTTTATAATATATATTATATTATATGTATTAATAATTAACTTATATACTATATGTAATTTAAAGAGAGACAGAGGGAGAAATAGAGACACAGAGAGAGATAGAGGCAGAGGCAGAGACAGAGAAACAGACAGAGAGAGAGAGAGACAGAGGCAATTAGGTGGTACAGTGGTAGAGTACCCAGTCTGAAATCAGGGATGCAAACTTGAGTTTGAATCTTACCTCAAACCAAGTCACTTAATTCTTTGCCTCAGTTTCCTCATCTGTAAAAAGAGCTAAAGAAAAAATGGCAAGCCATTCTAGTATCTCTGCTAAGAAAACCTCAAATGGAATCATGCACATTTGAAATGTGTCATACACATTTGAAAGTCAGACACAATCGAAAAACAACTCCACAACAAGTGATACATCTGTGTGTGTGTGTATGTGTGTGCCCACGCATGTAGGTGTATTTATAATAAGTTGACAAATTGCTTGCTTCACAGAAACCCTGTGAGGTTGTGAGCACAAGTCTTATTTCACTCATTCTGTAGAAAGATAAACTGAGGCTCAGAAAAGTGACATTCTTAGTCATATAGCACACTGTCTTTTGTACTATGCCAGGCATCCAGAAAGTATGTGTGTGTGTATGTGTGTGTGTGTGTGTGTGCATGTTGGCGTGATATGCATGTGTGTGGTTTTCTGTAGGTAGAATACAACTCTAGTCTCCCCTTGTTGCTACACTTCACTCAGTAACTGAGAATGAGAGGTGCAGGTGGGATTTCCTTAAAGGAAGGACCAGGGTTAGAACCCCTCAACTCGGTAGTTTTGTGTGATCCTGGGTAACGTGATCTACAAAATTTGGTGGTTTCCAGTTATTTGTAAATTTCCTCATAGGACTGTTGTGAAGATCTAAAAGACTTTACCAAACCTAAAGCACTGAATACAAGCCAATAACTATCGCTGATCATGTCGTCCAAATAAGGCCAGACACCCCCCAGTTCTCCCATTAGGTGGTCTCAGAGATGGTTGTTGCCATTTGCCTGCAGACTTTTTTTAAACTGTTAGGCTCTTGAGTCATCCCAAAAAGTAGAAGTCTTTTTCCTTTCTTTACTTTAAAATTATTGTTATATTCTCTTTTTGTATCACTTTCATTTCCAAATATATTCCTCCTCCCTACCCTGCCCTGAGAGTCAATTCCCTTGGAACAAAGAATAAAAAAGAAAGAAAAATATACACATATCATGGTAGTCCTCAAGCATATTGTTTCAAATCAAGTCAAAAGGCATTTATTAAATGCCTACTATATGCCAAGCTAAGTGCTAGGACAACAAAGAAAGATAATAAATAGCTCTTACTCTCATAGTCTAATGGAGGGAGACAACATATCACATTTATTGATCATCTCCAAATTTTCCCTGTATAGAGGGTGTCCCAAAAGTCTTGGTTCAGTTTTAAGCTTTGATGGCTTTTAAGCCTTAAATGTTGATAGCTTAAAACCACAGTAAGACTTTCGAGACACCCAGTATATCTTGCTTGCACATGCCCAACAGAGGGAAAGCAGTAGCATTGAAAGGGATCAGGAAAGGCCTTTTCCTGAAGGTGGGATCTCCCTTCCTTGAAGTAATCCATGCCCCAACATGACATCAAATATTTTCTGAAAAGGCCAAATTATATACAATTTTTTTTTCTTCATGGGGCAACATGGAGCACCACTTGATATCTTTAGTTTGCAATGTTTCCACATGACAATTTCAGGCAGGAGAATTCAGTTTGACCATTTTTAGTCGCCAGGGCAAGCAGTGGAAAATGTGCCAGGAAGGAAGGAAGGAAGGAAGGAAGGAAGGAAGGAAGGAAGGAAGGAAGGAAGGAAGGAAGGAAGGAAGGAAGGAAGGAAGGAAGGAAGGAAGGGAGGGAGGGAGGGAGGGAGGGAGGGAGGGAGGGAGGGAGGGAGGGAGGGAGGAAGGAAGGAAGGAAGGAAGGAAGGAAGGAAGGAGAGAGAGGAAGGGAGGAAGGCAGGATGAGGAAGGAAAGAAGGAAGGAAGAAAGAAGGAAGGAAGGAAGGGAAGGAGGGAGGAAGAATGGAAAAAAAGGAAAGAGAAAAAGAAAAGAAAGAATCAGGTGGGAGCAATAGAGAGACCATGGGAGACCACAAAATCTTTACTAAAGGAGAAAGAAGGATAGTACCAGTCTGAGGGTCAGCTCAGCCAAGATGCAAACCAGCAGGGAGAGAACATAGACTTATTTTAGCTAACGATTCTTGCTCAGTAGTGCTAAACACAACTAATTCTAGGCTGCTGAAGACGTATTTAATGCTGTCATGTACCCTAAGGTTCAGGGTCCTGAAAGCAGTTCTCAAGTCATACTACTTAAGTATCTTAAATCTCCATTGTGAGTACTTGAATTCCCTTTCCCATTAAAGAAACTGAGGTTTATTCAGGATGAATAAGTTGCCCAAAGTCACACAGTTAGTCGAAAAGAGAACTGGATCCTGAAATCAGATCTTCTGCCTTCCACTTTGGTATTTCCATTGGTAAAACTTACACAGTTCATCACTACAGTTTCGAACAAATAATGGCCCACCCTCCCTCACCCCAAGTATAACTTTTTGTCAGTTATACCAACCAATAAAGCAGAGGATGACTTCAGGGTTTCTAAGGGATGATAGGGTTTCCAAACCAAATGTGGAACCTTAACGCTTCCATTTACACTGAGCCTTTCTTATTTCTCTTGTTAATGTTGAGATTCCTTTGAATAATCTGAGATGTGTGAAATAAGGTTAGTCACAGGATTTCCTGCCCCCGGAGCTCACAAACAAACTTTCCTCACTTCCTCTAATTCGGCTTGACTGATCTCGTTGCTTTTCAAGGCTCCACCCTGCTACCACTAGGCAAGAGGGCCACAGAAAGAGTGTGTGTGTGTGTGTGTGTGTGTGTGTGTGTGCCCGCACAGACATTGAATTGAATTGAACTGAAAGGATCAACTTTCTTCCCACTGAAAGACTCAAACAGGCAGTGTGGTGTAATAGAAAGAGCACTGGATTTAGAACCAGAGGATCTGGGTTCAGGTCCAGACTCAGACATTATTTCCTTTGCTCTTATGGGCCTCAGTTCCCTCATCTATAAAATGAGGGAGTTGGTATAGATGGGCTTTAAGGTCCTTTCCAACTTCCGTTTGGGGAGTCTAGAATTCCTCCAACCCCTGCTTTCTCCTCCCTATATTCCATGGTATTTATGTCCATCAGGGAAAATAATAAATGGAGGAAAGTCTTAGCTCAGTGACCTCTCACCTGCCACCCCTCTACACAAGCCTCCTCTGTCATGTTCCCTTCCTCTAACATATTTATTACACAGTGCACTGCTCTGAGCTCCTCACTGTGGTGAGTCCCCACCTGATTCTATCCTCCTTGGCACCCCACATACTGAGTCTGGACTTAGAATCCATGTGTTTAGAATTACCATGTGCTGACTGTGTGCTATTACTAGGTACTTCAGCTCTCAGTTTACTCATTTGTAAAATGGGAATACTGGCAGAATCTACTTCCCATTAGGAGAGAAAGGCTTTAGGGACTATAATGCGCTGGAGAAATGTAAATTATCATCAGTCTGCACCTTCATCACTACATAGCTCCTAACAGGCGTTCTTGCCCCCAGTCCCAGCCTACCACAAACACACAAACTTCACCGCCTTGCCAGACTCATCTTATTTCACACTAATCTTATTTCAAACTAACCTTATTTCACACATCTTCCAGTCATGTCACTGCCAAGAAACAGAAATTCTTTTGTCTCATACCCCTACTTTCTAGCATGTTACTCTTTACTCCTCTCTACATCCTCTCCCCTCTAAGCTGTTTTCTGTCCCCAGTCACTTGCATTTTCCCATCTCCATGCCTTTGCTCATCTTAACTTAAGAACCATCATCCCATCTCTCTCTCTCCTCTTTCTCCTCCTCCTCCTCTTTTTTCCCTCCCTCCTCCTCTTTCCCTCCCTCCTCCTTCTTATTCTTTTTCATATTCTTCTTGTCTTCCTCTCTTTCCCTCTCCTCCTCCTCTCTTTCTCTCCTTTTTCTGTCTCTTGGTCTCCCTCTTTTTCTCTTTCTCTCCTCCTTTTTTCCCTCCCTCTCTCCCTCTTCCTTCTTACATTCCTCTACTTTCCCCTCTCCTTCCCTTCTTCTCTTTCTCCACATTCTCCTCCCCTTCAACCATATCTCACACACAACCAGAATCAAGGACAAAAAAGCAAATCTTGAGAACATTTCTCCAATTATTAATTCCATGCAGTTCTAGAAAGCAAGCCACCTGAAGAGATAACGGGCTCGTAGCATTGCCTGATCTTCAGTCTTAACATTTAAACACTGGGAATTAGACTCATTAAGTCACATTCCACTCTCCCACCATCCTCCGAGGGGCTTGCAGACGCCAGTTTCTGTCAAATGTCACTCAATCAACGAGTCCCAGATAGCCAGCCTTAGTTGTTGTTTACATTCATTATCCCCCCATTAGCAGCAGCACCACAGTGTGAGTTCCTGTCTCTGGTTCATTCAGATGGTCTTCATCCTTGGGTTCAGTATGGGTCTTCTGCCCTTTATCTCTTGACATGAGCCATAATTCTTCTTCATTATTGTCTTTTCCCTCTTTCCTCCTCCGTTCTCCAGCGCAGCCTAATTCCCAAGTAACTCATCATACAGCTTTAGAATGTAATCTCGAGAGACAGCAACATTTTGCAGTGGCCAGGATGCAGCCTCCAAAGGCCTGGCTCTTGTGTTGGATTCTGGACAGTGTTGCTGTCTCCCTTCAGTCATGAAAAATAATAATGATATTTCTATAGTGTTTTAAAGCTTGCAAAACTACTTGCCACTCATTATCTTATTTGAGGCTGACAAAAACCATATGAGGATCATCAAGTTAGATCCAGAGTGGACCCAAGAGATCTTTTTAAGCCACCAAAATCTCTACACACACACACACACACACACACACACACACACACACAAGCACACATGTACACATGCACATGCCTTTTACAGATGAAGAAACCAAGGAAGCTTTTTCTCCCAAGGTCACATAGAGAGTAAACAGCAGAGCTGAAATTTGGACTCAGGTCCTTTGATATCAGACCCAGCCCCCTTTCCGTGCTATCTCAGATGTTGTTATTGGCATTTCACAAGTGCAGAAATGGTTTCAGAGAGATTAAATAATCTACCCACAATCACTAGTGGATACTCAAGGTAGGATTTATACCCAGGTCTATCTGATGCCAAGTGCAGCACTGTGTATAGCCTCATCTCCTGTTGAGTAAATAGGGAGAGAACAGAATGGCCAAACTTCCCATAAGCCACCTTCAATAATATCAGACTTTGTGTCTTTGGATCCATAGCACAATCCTCGTATACCCCAGCCCTCATCCAGTTTATCCCAGAAGCCCCCATAATAATCCCACACCTGAAATACCCAGAGAATGTAGTTTCAAATCCTACCTCTGTTCCTTCCCACATATTCCCTTGAGCAGATCCCTTCCCTTGCCTGGGTCTCTGTTTCTTCCTCTGTAAAATGAGGAAGCTGGACCAGGGGGCCTCTGAGGCCTCTATCAGTTTGAGATCTAGGACCCTAAACCCCCTACCCCTTGTGTCTGTTCAACATCTTTTAAGTCTCACTCCATTACTACCTTCTCAAAGAAGCTTTTCTTGTTTCTGTATTTGGTAAGACCTCACATGAAGCCTTCATTTCCCTTCAGTTGCTTACTTATCTTGAACTTTGCATAAGATAGTTGTTCTTCAACAGGTCAGATCTACGGACAAGACTTCAGTCATAGTTTGGCAGCAGAAAGGGACTTCTGAGGCTGTCTAATCCATTTTAACAGAGGAAGAAACCCAGATCCTGGGAAGGGAAGGGACTTGCCCAAGATCACATAGTGGAGCCATGCTCTAGAGCTGGAAGGGACCTCAGGAGCCCTCTAGTCTAAGCCCTTCATTTACAGAAGAGGAAACTGAGGTCCAGGGAAGTAAAAGTCCCTTTCTGAAGACTATTATGGACAATAGCAGAGGAGATTTTTGAAACCAAGTGCTCTGACTGCCGAATCAGTGCTCTAGCCACTGGATAAAGTTTTATTTACACTCCAGATGTTCCCCAGTGCCTAGGAACACGTTCTTCATACAGCAGAAACTCATTGGAGATTTGCTGAATTCAATCCAAAATCATTCTTCCATGTCCATTCTCAATCTTGGGTCAAGAGAGCATCTTTGGTTGCCTCTTCTGGACTTCAGAGAAGTCACGTTCCAACATGATTGGGTATCACTGCAAGTGGAGCACTGGATATCAACAAGGCAATACTTCACTTTTGGGCTCTCAAAGCATCAGAGGCTCCCCATTGCCTCTAAGCTCCAATCTGACTCCAAGTAGTTTCCAGGTGAATTTCAATCGACTGTCCCTTCACATATTTTCTTTTCCAGGCAAACCAGCATATTTTCTCTAACCCCTGAACAACATTCTACCTCCCATCTCAGTTCCATCCCTAGAATGCACTACCTCTTCATGTTGGCCCCTTGAAACTCCTATTTCCCTCATGGTGCAGTTCAAATGATATCTCCTACCAGAGGCTTTTCCTAATCCCCCCATTAGAGCCGACTTCCACAAATCCCATTGTTGCTATTTAAAATATATTATGTTGTTATTTTCCTGAGTTTGTGGCATCCCTTGCTCTCCCTCCTCACCCCTTAAGGGTGATGATTATATAACTTTTATCTTTGTTATCTCGAGTGCCTAGCGCAGTGCTTGGCACATAGTAGGTGCTCAGTTGAATTGAGATAGGCAACAACAATAATAACTGATCTGTTTTATAGTCCGTTGAAAATTCACAAAGTGGTGGATAGAGCATCAGCCCTGAAGTCAGGAGCACCTGAGTTCAAATCTGGCTTCAGACACAACACTTCCTCGCTGTGTGACCCTGAGCAAGTCATTTAGCCCCAATTGCCTCAGCACAAAGAAAATTCACAAAGTGCTTTCCCTTAACAATCTTGTTTGATAGATTCATTTCCCCCATTTAACAGAGAAGAAAACTGAGGTCCCATCTAAGTGCCTTACTTAGAGTAAGGATGAAGCAGTATTTATTTATTTTTTAATTTATTAGTTTTTGACATTTACTTTTCTAAAATTTTGATTTCCACTTTTTTCTCCCTCTCTCCTTCCCTTCCTCGCAATCATATTGAACATATTTCCATATTAGTCATGTTGTGAAAGAAGAATCAGAGCAAAAAGAGAAAAAATACCAGAAAGGGGGGAAAAAAGTGAAAATCACATGCTTTGATCTGCATTCAGACTCCATAGTTTTGTATTTTGTTTTTCTGGATGTAGACAGCATTTTCCATCATGAATTTTTTGAAATTGGAAGAATCAGTATTTAAACCAGTCTTCTGTCTCCCGATCTATCAAGTTTTCCATCTCTGGCCTTTCCTGCCCTAGGAATTCTGGTGTCTCTCTGTTTTCTTCTGATCACCTTTGACACAGGCCCTGCTATGTCATTAAACCATTCTATAGAATCTCATCCTTTCTGGCTTTTTCTGGTCTCAGGCTGTTATGCAGGTTTACTCCTTGCCCTTTGGATTCACCCATCTGGGCTGCTCCCCTCTTAGAGGATCATGGGATTTAGAGCTGGAAGGGCCCTTATTCCAAGGCAACTTTGTCTCATTCCTTTGTTTCACAGATGAGAACAGTTCTCCAGAAGGAAAAAAGAACTTAGCCAGGACCATTTAGCTAATACATTAGAGCTGGGAGACAGATTCCGATTTTTCTGCCTAGACAGGATACCCATGAAACATGAGGACTATCCATTGGTCATCCTTCTCTCTTGTCATTTGACTGACTCACCTCCTTTTCCAACCATAAATCTCTTTGATGATGTGTCCTACACTACTTCTGGTAGACAGTTCTTCATCCCCCGTGGCTTGTGTAAACTCACTCTTAATTTTCACTATACTCTAAAAATACTTAACTTCTAAACTTTGTCTGTGAAACCCTAAAGACAGACACTGAGGATATCCCTGAGCTCTCCAACTATAGCTCCCCAATTTCCTCCAAAAAAAAAAATGCAATCCCAAAGAATGCCGCATCTCAGCCAGAACAGAACCCAGTTTACCTTTCAATAGGAAGAAGGCAGACATTTCATTCCCAGAGTCCTCTCCTTGAATCAGCCTCCCAAGGGATGGCATTTCTCCCCTGAATAATGCAAAGCAGCTTCACCTTTAAGAAGATGTAGCTTTAGTACATCTGTTTTATGAGCATTCTGACAACTGCCAGATGGCATAGCCTCCACTGCTACTAGATCTTCATAAGTAATCATCTTTTTTTTTTTCTAAAGCACCAATCAACAAATACTGTAATGAACAGAGCACTGGAGACTAACATTTGAATCCCTGTTCTGCTATTAACTCACTGGGTGACCTTGGACAGTTCACATTCCATTTCTGAGGTGGATTTCCTCACTTGGAAAATAAGGGGGTTGAGCTAGACAATCTCTAAGGGCCTCCCTAGCTAGATCATTCTTGGATTCTATGTGAGTAATAGAAAGAACAAGGAAAGTAAAAGCTTTGGGTTTTTCTCCTACTTCTGTGGATAAGTGACCTGAAGCAAGGTACTTCCCACCCTCAGGCCTCAGTTTCCCCCTCTATAAAATAAGAGGGGTCAAAAAGGTGAGCTCTGAGTATCCTTTCAGCACTGACATTCTAAGATAAAGTCGCCTTCCTAATTCCACATTCCCATCTTCTAGTATTAAAAAGGCAGTTATATGGAGGAGTTTTTGGCCCCCAAGGAGAGAACCAAGACCAATGTGGCCAGAGTAGGGTGTAAGAGGTTGCAAAGAGACAAATTTAACTTCCTAATAATCAGAGAGACCTCATGGGAGAATTGGTGGCTTCCAAAGGTAGCAGAACCACCCACACTTCAAACACTTAGTTGAGATGACTAAGTTGACAAATATTTTTGGTGAGGGTTCTTTTTCATGTATTGGTTGGACCAGTTAGCTGCTGAGGTCCCTTCTAACCCCAAATCTGTGATTCTGTGATTTTTTTTCCTTTGGAATTAAATCCCACCTATACTAGCAGAAGCAAAAAGAACTAAATGGTTCTATGCTCTCCCTGTCTTTTCTTAGCAAGCTGTTAAAAGCATATGTCTAGAGCAGGAAGGGACCCCAGAGGTCAACCAGCTAAACATCCTTGTGTTTATAGATGAGGAAACAGACTCAGAAAAGTCAAGTGATCTCCCCAAGATAATAGAGGAAAACTGGCAAAGCCTGAATTTGAACTCAGGTCCTCAGCTTCAAATCTACCACTCTTTCTACACCACATCACACTTCCACTAATAATACTTGTAAAGTGGTGGCCCCCATCCAAAGGAGGACCATCCCCAGAGCAGGCCCTGCTTATTGTATATTCATACAGCAGACCACCTGTATGAAGCTAGGGAGCCTGCTTCCAAAGGAGTGTGATGTCATGTAACAGAAAGGCCCTGCTTTCTGATCCGGAAGATGTACAGCACAGAATATTCTATAGCTTGTTCCTATCTGCTAACTATGTGAGGAAGAGACAGACTTGAATGGCTGCAAAGGCAGAACTTGGGATATTTAAAACAAAATTGGATCTTCATCTTTCTTGCTTTGTTGAGGGGACAAGGACTGCTGTAAGCCTTCAGTGGGGAGACTTGGACTCCCCAATGGAGAGCTCTTGAGTACGTGGCTCTGCTGTCGCTCTTTCCTCTGTTGTGTATCTTATTGCTGCTTTTAGGTAAAGGCATATTAGAGACTGCTATGACCCTGTGAACTTCAAAAAGTTGGAATGGTGGCCTATCAGAGGTCTGGAAGGCTAGAGTGCATGGCAGATTTTGAGTCTAGTCCAGATGGTTAGGAGCAAAGTCTCAAGTGACTTGTTTGATTCGATATATCAAAAGCCAAGAGGTAGAATGATTTATCCATTAGCTGTGCTGATTTTGGGAGGGAATTTGGTGGAGCAAATGGCTCTATAGAAACTGCTTTGAGTTTGAGCCCATTCTCCCTGGAAACTGCAGTGCTAAAGGAGATCGTGGCCCCAGGTACTAGAGGAGAAATATTTATACTTTTGTTCTTGCTATATCTTCTCAGTAAATATCCCTTTGCAAAAGTTAATAGATGTTAATTGCTTAAATAAGACTAGGATTATTATGGGGCAATACGTTAACATAAAGAATATACTAGAGTTGGGGGCTTTAACTAGTAGCATTAGAGAAAGAGACCTCCAAATCTGAGGAGAACAAATTATACAATAACAATAACACTAAAGACAAATCACTTTGAAAAACAAGAGTTCTTAACAATGCAATGAAGAAGCAGGATTCCAGAGGACCCATAATGAAACATTCTATCTACTTTCTAATAGAAGAGGGAAGGATTTTGGGGTATATTTTTTAGTATGTATTATTTTTTGTACATGGCCAGTACTGGAATTTGTTTTCTTTGACTACACATGCCCTTGTTTTCCCTTGAGTTTTCCTTTTCTTTTTTTTTTCAAGAGAAGGAAGAAGGTAGGAGGGAGAAAAGATGAATTTTTTACCCATCAAATTAATTTTTTTAATGGAATAAGAGCTTTAATGTGGAAAAAAAGAGTTTTGAAGAAGAAAGAGTAAATCTGATCTATCTATGTCAGGAAGTTAGAGAACAGAAAAATGTCACAGGAAGAAAGAAGGGAAGGAGGACCACTATACATATGAGATTAAAAATTAAATGTGAAACTCTTCTTGATGAAGAGGAAGCAGCTGCATATCCTCCAAGGAAAGATAAAGTACACACAGGTGCTGTCAGGTGAGAGATCATCCAGTAAGGATCAGGAAGAAGAGTAATGATGATTGGTGGCTTCCTGCTCAGGGATACTGAGGCAGCTGTTTGTTGACCTGAAAATAACAAAAGAGAGGTCTGCTATTTTCCTGGAAGTATCCAAGAACTCCTAACTGGAAACCTCTTAAGACTTGTAAAAACGAATAACTACTCCCCCCCCCACACACACACACACACGGTGATTAACGAGAATAGAGATGATGTTGCCAGAAGGCTCCTGGACAGCATTTCCAAAGATTACAAAATTTGGTTTTTCCAAAGGCAAAAGTCTGCAAACTATGTAAACTGGAGTTTCTGGGAAAAAATCTAAAATGGGCTATTAAAGAAATACTTAGTAAGCACCTGGAAAAAAGTGGTGATCATCAGAAAGGGACAACATGACTTCATGCTTCATGAAGGATAGGTTATACCAGTGTAAGTGGGGTGGACAACATGGTCAACTCTAATAAGGACCATGATTCTCTAAGCCCTGATATCTTCATCACATAAGAACATCTCTTTGTGTTACAGAGGTGGAAAATAGATGGAAAAAATTCCTAGATACCTCTATCCAATAAATAACAATAATAATTAATAATAGATAGCATTTATATAACACTTTAACACAGCTCTACTAAAACACAGAGTGCTTGCAGTCTGCATTGGGTGCTAAGGATGTCAATGATCAGGTAACAGAACCTATAAGGATTGAAATAAGTAAATAAATAATAATAAGAATAGCTTCCATTTATAGATTGCCCTACGGTTCATAAAATGCTTTACATACTATACATCATTTGTACATAGTCCTGTGTACCTCATAACAGTCCTGTGAGGTAGATGCTATTATTCTCATTTTTACAGATAAGGGAACGGAAGATGAGAGAGATTGTGACTTTCTCAGAGTTACACAGGTACTAAGTGTTGAGGCCATGTTTCAAGGGACCTCAGCGGCCATCCAGCTGAAAGTCTTCATTTTAAAGCGTCTGTGCCCAGGAATGGGAAGAGATGTATTCTGGGTAACATGTAGGATCCTATATACATACCTGGAAGAGATCTCAAAGTCCAGTTAGTACTCCTACTTTATAATTGAGAAAGTCTAGTACTCTATCCCAGGAAATGTATTGAGATTGGTTGAAATAATTAAATATACCACTAAACCAACTTATATCAGAGACAGAGTTTCTAGCAAGAATACTCTAGCAACTGTTTTGGAAATTGAGCTTTGGGAAATCTTTGGGGTGACAAATTCCATGAAGTAAATACGAAGATATATGCAAAGTTAAATCCAAGAGATAGCAAGCATAAATAAATCGGAGAATCAGGAAAGTCTCTGGGTAAGAGGAGATAACTGAGCTGGGATTTTAAAAAAAAAGTATAGGAATTCTAGGAGGATAAGATGAGGAGGGAGTCCATTCCTGACTTAGGGGACAATCTGTGCAAAAGTATAGAGGAAGAAGGTGGGATGCTGGTTAGGCCAGTTTGGCTGAAATGGGGAATTATGAAAGAGAACAATAAGGAATAATATTGAAGAAGTATATGAGAACTATATTGTGTATGACTTAAAATGTAACATTCAGATCTATCTTCTATGAATTTCTTGGTTTCTCAACTTCTACTCATCCTACATTAGTTACTTCTCTTGCTAATACACACACACACACACACACACACACACACATATATATATATACATACATACATATGTATTGTGAGATATATACATATATACTTTATATAGAGTTTTCTCTCTTTCCATTCCATTTTTCTTTAAAGCTTTTTTGATTACATTTGCAAGACTTCAAGAAAATACATTCTTGCCAACCTTTGCTAGGTAAACTCCATCCTTGGCCAGGAACCTGTCATTCCTATATTTTAAGCTGCAGTCCATAAATCCAAAGCTCATTCTCAGATATTATCTTCTAAACCAGATGTTCATTTTCCAAATCTGCTTTTCTCCTCTGAATCCCCTTGCCTTTGATGGGCAACAGTGATGAAAATACCACCTGTGCCCCTAAGGTATTCAGGTTCTTGCCCAAGACTTCATAATCTTTAGCAAAACTTTCTAGGTTCCTTCCAATAGTATCATTTATGCCCAGACTGAATTATGAAAAGTGGATACTTGTGAATTCACATTTTTGTGAATCTAGAGTGATTTTCTGTTGTCTAAAATAAATGGCCAAGGAAGACAGCAGATCTATTTTTGTTAAGAGATCAACAAACAACTGCCTCAGTACCTCCCAGCAACAATTTTCTATTCACTTCTTTCTTTCTTTTTTAAACAAAAAGACATCTGAGAGAAAGGATAAAGGAATACATACACACATGTACCTCAAGAGGTGAAGGGCAAAACATTACTAATTACCAATTCAGAATTCGATTTTGGTATTATTTAATATGGAAGTATTAATTAACAGTTTGGATAAAATAGATCATGGGTTTGTTATGTTTGCCTTACAGAGGCTAAGGATATTTTTATTGTTTGGAATCTGCCTACTTAGCAGGTGCAAATCAATCTGAAATCACTGCGCCATAATCATTACTCTATTAAAGAGTAAATAGAGAGCCTTCACCTGTGTGACTGAAAAGAAGCAAACATATCAGATACAAGAGGTCTCCATACGCCAATGCATGCGCATTCACAAGCTAATACCTGAGACTCCAGTTTCCTGATTTCTAGCATAGCATGCGGATGAGCGATTCATGCAGTCCATGGTTGAGTTCTAGGTAAATCCCCTTGCTTACCTGTTCTGGCCACCCTAGCTCATCTGGGTAACCTGATCTTGTTACTTACCCTCTCTGAGCCTTGGTTCCATCATTGGACCTCATTACTTCAATGGTAAAGATGGCAACTTCTCCATTCCTTTTGATCCCCTGAGTTTTTTAATCTATGTTTTCCTTCAACATCCTCCATAGAAAATCAATGTGTTGGAAGACTTCCTTAAGTTTTTTTTTCATTTTGTAGATAAAAGAATAGCACCTGAGTTCACAATTGTTCTCACTATATGATTGGACCCTCTTTTTTTCCATCTTTGATCTTGATGATGTCTCTTATACCAGGCTTCTTAAACTTTTTCCACTCAGACTCCTTTTCCAGAGAAATGTTTACATGACCCTGGGTATATAAGTATATAAAATAGGTGTATATATCAACATTTACTGATAGTAAGTCATGATTTTGTAAGTCCTACATTCAGCTATGAGACCCTATATATGGTTATGAACTACACTTTAAATATCTGGGTTTTAAGTATCTCCATCTTATACCATTTCTCTTGGTGATAGTAAAATTCAATATCCTGTTCAATCCCATAGTGAGGCTTTCTACTTCTGTCTCTGTCTTTGGAAGCATTTCTGTATCCCTCCTTCAGGACAGAGCCTTATAACATATACGTAGTAAAATGGAGGATTTAACAATCAGTAAATCGGTCAGCAAGCATTTCATAAGTGCCTTCTGCACTGTAGGCACTGCTGGAATTACAAAGAAAGTCAAAAAGCACTCCCTGCTCTCAAAGAGCTCACGATCTAATGGGAGAGATAACGTGCTAATAACTATGTATAAACTTGATATAGACAGGATAGATTGTAGCTAATCTCAAGGGGAAGGCAGCAGTGGAGAATCTAGAAAAGGCTTCCTAAAGAAATGAAATTAGAGCTGTCTTGAGGGAAACCAAGGGAAATCAAGAAGTGGATCATTCACCTGCAAGGGACAGTCAATGAAAAAGCATGGAGTTGGGAGGAGTGGCTTGTGTGAGGAACACCTAGAAGGCCAGAATCACTGGATCACAGTCTATGGTCAGGAATAAGGAGGAAGACCAGAAACGAAGAAAAGGCTTTAAATGCCAAATAGAGGATTTTACATTTGATCCTGGATGTAATTATAGGTAGCCACGTAAGTCGGTAGAGTAGTGAGATGACATGGTCAAATCTGCATTTCAGGGAAATTATTTTGGTAACAGTAAAGGATAGCCTAGAGTAGAGAGAGACTTTAGGAAAAGTGACCAATCAGCTGGCTATGGCAATAATTACCAGGATTGTGTGTATGTGAGGAAAGAGAAGGGAATATATACAATGGATATTGAGAAGGTAAAGATGGCAAAACTTGATGGCAGATTGAATATGTAGGTGAGAGGAATGAAGAATAAACTGAGCTTTCATCTGGGACACTGAAAAGATGGTAGTACCCTCAACAGTAACAGAAAAGTTCAGAAAATGGAAGCATTTGGAAGGAAAGATGAGTTGTGTTTTGTGTGTTGTTTGAGATGTCTACAGAACATCCAGTTTACAATGCCCAAGAGGCATGAAAGCCTGGGACTCGGGGAGAGGCTAAGGCTGAATATGTAGAGCTGGTAATCATTGGCATAGAGAACTAACTCATAGAGTTCTAACATAACAGGGGGATGTGATGGATACAAATAACTACAATGAATAATTTATTGACAAAAGTTTAATGAGCATCTGCATGGTGCAAGTGTGCCGGTGCCTCTGGGTTAGACACGGGGGGGATTCAAAGACAAACGTGAATCCCTCCCTGCCCACAAACAGCTTACGTTCTAGCATGATCCATGACAAATGCTGAAGAGAAGGGTCCTGAAATGCTATGAGAGTCCTGAGGTAGGAAATTACTAACAGGATTGGGAAGAGGTAACAGGCAGAACAAGCTTCCTACTAGAGCTAGCACTGAAATGGGGTCTTAAAAGATAGGTAGAAACATCACAGTCAGGAGCCCAGGGTGAAAAACTTAAAAGAAAAAAGGATGGCTCATCTTTCTGTAGGGTTTTAGAGTTTTTAAAGCACATTCCTCCCCACGAGCCGCTGGAATAGATAGCTAACATATTAGTGTCCCTAGTTTACAGATAAGAAAACTAAAGTTCATAAAGGATCAATGATTCACCCATTGTTCCCCAGCCATCAGAAGGTGGGTTTGGGCCTTGAACCCTCCTCTCCTGACTTTGAGGCTAGCATTCTTTCCACTCTTTCATGCTGCTGCTCCATAAATACCATTTTTTATTTGTTGAAACACATGTCCAGTCACTGGTCAGGAGGGTGGGTGTAACGGAAAGGAACCTGGCTGCCACTCCAACTCCTCAGCGGACAAGCATTGATTAAATGCCTGCTGGATGAGGAGCTGGGAAAGTACATAGGCAAGTTGGGATAGAGAGGTTAAAAAAAAGATCTATGGGCAGAGCTCTGCTGGAAGTTGAGGGGGCTAGATATAGCACCACAGCTGGGAGGGAGGAGAAGAGGAGAGGGCCTCTGTGTAAACAGGGCATGTGGACAGTGAGGGAGAGTTGGCATTTGGACCCATTTGAACCCTCTGGATCAGGTGATCTTGCTTTAAACTCAGTGGCCACTCACTAGCCTCACGATCTTGTCCAAGTTGCCCGTCTTCTCTCTCTGGGCCTCAGTTTTCCCTGTAGAAAAAGAGCAGGAGTTGACATGAGAATGCTGCGGGTCCTTTGCAGCTGGGTCTGCCTATGTTCTGGGGTAACTTCTACCTCCAGTGATCCTAATGGCAGCAACGTGTCTCCCCTGCTCTTTTTCCTCTGCGTGGTGTGCCCACATTACATACAGTGCTTTTACTAGCACAGAGAGCCACAGGCCCAGGGAGGATGTTGGTAAGCTTTATGGAAAATTAGCAGTGTGTCACACCATAGACAAATCTTAGCCCACAGACAACACTGAAGGAGCCTATTCCTGTGCTCACTAGGGCTTGGTGCGACAAAGAAGCCATTATTTAGGTCCACATAGGATTAGTCCAGCTTCAGTTTGAGGGCAGGAATTCTCTTCTGAGTCAATTTCCTGTTATTCCCTTGTATGAAAATGTACTTTATACAAGTATTACTGTCTTTAAAACACTCTTAGATGAAGTCACACACACGTCCACTAAAGGTGGACTGAGAGACAGGCTCTGAAGGCAGCCCAAAGCCTAATTCAAGTCCTTTCCCCCACCCCACCCCCATCAAAACTTTACCTGTGCCCCACCTGGCTGGGCTCATTGGCTTGTTTTCAATTAGGAAATGATCTGAGAAAAGCCTGCTGGAAAGATGACATACTGAGAGGTTGCAAGGGAGCCAAACTCCCTAAGGTTCCCCTCCGAAGAATCAATCAGAAACTCGCCAAAGCAACTAAGCTACCAGGAATCCCCCCTCAAAGAAAACAAGGCTTACAGTGTCTATGAGGGAGCCCAGAGAACATGGCGAGAGCCATTGCTACACCACTGCCTGTACCCCAGCCATCAGCTTCCCTTCCCCTTCAACGGAACCTTGGACTCCACCCGGAGAAGCCAGGCTCTGAAAACTTTGTCCCAAATCAGGCCTCCACATCGTGTCTCAGCCATTTCCATACCATGCTGCCTTATGTAACCTCTTCCCAAAGGTTTTCTAAAATGTAAACTCTTAGAAGGCAGGCACTATTTTGATTGGTTCTATCTGTATCTCCGGCTCTTAGCACAGTCCCCCACACCCCCACAATAGCAAATGCTTAGTAAAGCTTAGTAAATGTGCTCTCTCTCTCTCTCCCCCCCCCTGTGGGTATGTCTGTCTGTCCCTCCTGTTTGTCTCTTTTTCTCTCTCCTTGTCTCTGTCTGACCTTCTGCTTCTCTCCTCTCTCTTTCTTTGTCATATTTTTTATTTGTTTTGTCTTATTGTTTATCCCTCTCTCCTTCTTCTCTTCTTGCTACTTTTCTGTCTCTTTCCTTCTGGCTCTCTTGTCTCTCTGTGTGTCTCATCTCTGTCTCTCTCCTGTCCCTCTTATCTCTCTTCATCTGTCTCTATCCCTTCTCTCTCTTTCTCTCATCTTTCTCTGTTTCTCTCTCTTTCTCATTCTCTGTCTCTCTATTCCTCTCTCCTTTTTCTTCTCTCTACCTTTATTTCTCTCTCCTCTTTTTTCTTTCTTTCTCTTCCTCTATCTTTCTCTCATCTCTCTATCTCTCTGTATGTCTCTCCTGTCTGTTTTTCTCTCTTATTCTGTCTCTGTCTGACTCTCTTTTCTGTCTGTCCATCATTTTGCTTCTCTTCTTCCCTCCATCCCTCCTTTTCTCCTTCCTTCCTTCTCTCTGTCTCTGTCTCTCTGTGCCTTCTCTTTCCCTCCCTCCCTCCTTTTTCTCTCTTCTTCCTTTCCTTCTCTCTTTCTCCCTCCCTTCCTCCTTCTTTCTATCTGTCTCTGTCTGCCTCTGTCTCTCTCACATGTCTCTCTGTCTCTCTCTCCCCCCCCTTCTTTTTCTCTTTCCTCACTACCTTCATTTCATTGGCGTAGGTCCTGCCCCAACAGATACTGAAGCCAACCCCTCTAGAACTTGAGATGTGGTCTTTTGGACTAGTGGCTGCCAACAAAATCAGCTCCCTGTGGTCAGTCTAATGCCAAGCCTCTCCAAACTGAGCTGGGCTGGGCCTCAGGCAACAGACACACACAGTCCATCCCCAGGCCCACCCTCAAAATCTTTCCAGCTTTTGGGGCCCTGCCAGAGCTTAGGTTCTACTGGCAGAGCCTTGAAGAGCTTTGTTTTTTGAGCTCTGACAGGGGGGAAATATTATGGATTAAAAAGAAACAGAGCCCAAAATTGCATAAGCAAAGGAGCTAATCTAGTACTGGAGAAGCAAAATAGTACAATGGAATGAAGGAGGGCAAGATTTGAAGTCAGACCTGAGTTCAGATCCTAATTTTCCTATTTCCTACCTTTGTGATCTTGGGCACTTAAACCTCTGAGATTCTGTTTCTTCCCTTGGAAATGAATGACTGAATAAAGCATTTCTTGAGTGCTGATGATGTGCAAAAACACTGGGGATACAAATAGAAACATCAGTCAGTACTTACTCTCAGGGAGCTTACATTTTAATGGAGGAAATACCACCTAGAGAAATGGTTCAGCTTCAAGTCAGATGGAAAGGTCCCATGGTCCTTAAGTTAGGTTGCCGCAGCAAAATGGATGATAAGACTTCTTCAGTATCATTGACAAGTCTGAGGTTGAAACATTGGGCAGAGCCAAGGTTTTGGTGGCAAGATCTTTCCCTCCTGGACCTTTAGGAAGTGAGGGTGAATATGCAGGAGCAGTGGCCAGGCTGTATCTTCACAGACAATGCTTCTCAGGATGGTGGCTAAGGGCAGTAGGCTGGGAGCTCCACCATTCCCAAGACTCTTGGTTACCAGATCCTTGGCCATCTTTATCAGGGTCAAGGTGGTGATGGTGGTTCAACTTGCCTGGAATGGACTGCCTCTGTCTCCCCTCAAGATAACTGGCTGTATCAGCAAGGCTGTATGTGGCAATTGGAGGGGATGTTTGGTCTCTTCTCCATAGGATCCATCTCCCCACCATGAGGGGATGGGAATTGAGAGCCTCTCAGTTGCATCCATCTGTAGATCTCTGATTCTGAGTGACTTTGGACAAGCCACTTTTCCATAAGCCTCTAAAATGAGGCGGCTTAGACTCAGGAGCCTCTAATGTCTCTTCCAGCTCTAGCTCAAGGATCCTCTAATTCCTGCTGAAGTGTTAATAGCTGATTGTCCATGTTAAGTCTTATCCCCATCAAGAAGAATTTTCTAATGGAGACTCATAGAAGCACAAGATCAGAGATTTCCATTTTATAAATTTAAAAAATTGAGACCCAGAAGGAGCAAGTAACAAGTTGCGGGGCAGGAAGTGTGCTTTCCTCAAATCCACAGCTCTTTCTGACGCCACATTTGTTCGCCATGCCCCACTTTCGCCTTCATCCAGCCTTTAAAACTAGTCTTCCAGGACCCTTTCTGTACTTTCCCACTAGAGAGCTCTTAATACTAGAATTCAAAAAAGAACGAATGGCCAGTGGTAGAGTTAGGATGGCTTTGTGGAATATAAAAATATGACTTGATTTTAAGAAATGAAGCTAATATGGATACAATCTGTAAGCTTTTTATAGTTTATAATTATTGCTATAGCAGCTAGGTAGCTTACTAGATATTGTGCTGGCCTTGGAGTCAAGAAGACCTGAGTTTAAAGCCTACTTCAGACACTTAGTAGCTGTGTGACCCTAAGCAAATCACTTAAGCTCTCCCAGCCTCAGTTTCCTTATTAGTCAAATGCAATTAATAATAGCACCCACAGAACAGGATTATTGTTAAAGTCAAATGAGATAACAAGCACATGACAAACCTTAAAAAGTAGATAGAACACCTGATTTGAAGTCCGAAAGATCTCAAAGCCTGTCTTAAATGTTTAATGACTGTGTGACCCTGGGAAGTCCTTGTCTGTCAAAATGAGGAGACTGATAGCATCTATCTCACAGGACTGTTGCAAGGATCCAATGAAATGAAGTATGTGAAGAACTTTGCAAACCTTAAGTGAAGAATTGTTCAGTCATTCATTTCAAATCCTATCTATGAAAAGTTCAGGAAGTTCTGCTTTAAATAGGGTTCCACAGATAAAGTATAACAAAAGAACTTCCCCATCTTCCATAAAAAGAAAACTTACCATAGTGTCAGCTGCTGCTATATGAAGCCAAACTATCTTTTTTATTTTTAGATTTATATTTAATATTTTCCCCAGTTACATCTAAGATGATTTTTACAGTACATTTGTTTTTAAAACTTGAGTTCCAGATTCTCTTCCTTCCTTCCCATCCCACCACCACTTTAAGGAGGCATATGTAAAACATTTCCATAAAAGTTGTGAACGAAAATATAGATCCTTCCCCCCCCCCAAAAAAAAACCTCAAGAAAAATAGTTTTAAAAGTATGCTTTTGTTTATATTCAGAGACAGTCAGTTCTTTTTCTCAGTTCATCACAAGTCCTTCAAAGTAGTCTTAGATTATAGTGTTGCTGAGAATAGCAGTCATTCACAACTGATGATCCCAGTACATTGCTATTACTTTGTACACTTTACATTTCACTTTGCTTGAGTTCATGATGGACTTTCCAGGTTTTTCTGACAGCATCTTGCTCATCATTTCCCATAAAGAAATCATTTTCCATTGCAAACACATACCACAATTTATTGAGCCCTTCCTCAACTGATGGGCATCCCCTCAGTTTCCAATTCTTTGTTTAAGAGAGCTGTTAAAATTATTTTTGTACACATAGGCCCTTTTCCTTTTTTATAGGATTTGTGCCTAGTAGTGGTATTATTAGGTCAAAGGATATGCATGATTTTATAGTCTTTTGATATTTTGATTAGTTCTTATCTTTTCATATGATATATTTTGATAAATCATATCTTTTGATCAATTGGGGAATGGTTCTTTTTTTATAAATTTGATTTAGTTCCCTATACATTTGAGAAATGAGGTCTTCGTCAGAGAAACTTAAAGCCAAACTATCTGGAGAAACCCTCAAGTATTATATTTGTATGCCCTATTTCTGTATATATCATCATGACATAAGAAATGTCATGAAGAATCAAACCTGGGATCCCTCTAACCCCAGAGTTTTGCTCTTACAGAGTCACTTAGGGGCATGGGAGAGTAGACTTATTCTCTTAGGATCATAAATTTATAGCTGGAAGGGATTGCAGAGATAATTCTAGGGTTCTCCACCATCACTACCTTTTTTTACAGGACAGGGAACCTAGTAGTCACAGAGGTAAAGTAGTAAAGGACCATAGGCTCTCTTAGCTTGAGGGAACTCAGAGGCCCTCTAGTCCAGTATCTAATTTTTACAAAGGAGGAAATTGAGACCCAAAGAGGGGAAAAGACTTGTCCAAAGCCACACTATATCAGAGCACTAGATCTGGAAGGGGTTAAACTACTTGGCTAAAGTCACACAAGAAATAAATAGCAAAACAAGGGTTGAACACTCTTGAGTCCCTTTCCTCACAAATGAGGACTCTCCCCCTTGTACTACATCCACCTGAGAGTTAGGATTATCTATGCACAGTTGCACTCCGAAGATTTGGTGCCAGAAGGCCTGAATGCTAATTCCAGTTCTGCCACATACAAGCTATGTAACTTTGGCCAGATCACTGGGATTCTCTGGGTCTTAGTTTCTTCTTCTGTAAGATGGAGTTGAAAATACTTGCCTCACCTATCTTACAGGGTCATTGTGAGTCAAGTGCTTGGTGAACCCCAAAGCACTAGAGTGTTATTGTTTCTGACTTTATCTCTGTCTTTGTATCAATTCGGTTTTTGGCTTACACAAGTTCTTGGAAGGGGCCTAAGTTTACTGTTTGCCTTTTTGTTTGTCCCACCACTAAGAAACATAAGGGTCTCTAGTTCTCCCTGACTAGAGCTTAGTGGATACAAGTTAATGTTTGCTTTCAGGTCATAACCAGCATAGGGTCAACAGGCCTTAGCCCCAGAGTGCCTCTTGGGGAATATAGAGGTGCTGCTTCTTCCCTAAGATAGCTCTTTGCTTCCCAGTAATTCCATTCCCTTCCCTCCCTCACTGGCCCAATGCAGTTCAATCAGCCTCTGGCTGCCATGCCTTCTTACATAAGCCACAATGAGTTGAGGGCGAGAGTGCCCCTTCTTGTGGTGTGGCTTCACTTCCTGTTGGCCCATCCTGACTTATTGCTCTATTACCTGCTATTCTTCTGTACCCCTATTCCCTTCCCCAATATGCTTAACTGGCAGCTGAGTACCCCAGTACTCCTCAGTGAGGGTTTGTTTTGGTTTTTTGCCCAAGGTTAAAAAAAAACCACAAAATTCCTCATTTCAATTCTATTTCAGAGTATAGACTTTAATCATGAATTCTATCGGGCTTCAATTTTCCAAATGAAGAGATCCAACCTTCTTTTAATAATAATAATAACTGACATTTCTATATCACTTTAAGAATAACAGCTAGCACTTACATTGGGCCTTAAGGTTTACAAAACACTTCACATATTATTATACCTTGTTACCCTTACAACAGCCCTGTGAGGTAGGTGTTATTATCCTCCCATTCTACAGATGGGGAAGATGAAGTACACGGAGGTGAACTGAAAAAACTTCACAAATAGCTATTAAGTGTCTAATGCAGGATTCAGTCAGATCTTCTGAACTCCCAATCCTGCACTCTATCGTCTGTACCAGCTAGCTGCCTTTCCGGTTGGCAAAGTGTTTCCCAATCCTCAGTGAGGTGGGTACCACAGAGAGTCACAGGATCCTAGATCTAAAGCTGGAAGGAACCTCCAAGGTCAACGAATCCCACTCTCTTCATTTACAGCAGAGGAAACTCAGACTGAGAGTTTACCCCAAATCACACAGACAGGATTTGAAATCAGCACCTTCTTAATTCCAAGTCTACTGCTCTGTCCACTACATAATGCTACCCCATTGCACATATGAGGACACTGGACTTTTGTGAAAGTGAAGCTACTGGCCCAAGGTCACATAGTTGATAAGGAAGGATCAGAGATGGGATTGGTGTCCTAACTATACTATCAAACATATGGAATCATCTCTAATGATAGTCAGAAATCTCTAAGCTGGGGCATCAGGAAATAAGGAATTACTTAAAGAAGAGAGATTTAGGAGAACCACAAAGCAGTGACCCCTGCTGCTGCTGGCAGCAGTATTCTGGATGTAGTATTTATTACCATTCTTTTTTTTTTCTTTTTGCTGAGGCAATTGGGGTTAAGTGACTTGCCCAGGGTCACACAGTTAGGAAGTGGTAAGTGTCTGAGGTCAGATTTGAACTCAGGTCCTCCTGACTTCAGGGCTAGTGCTCTATCTACTGCACCACCTAGCTACCCCTAGTCACTACCATTCTTAAAGAACTCTGGATCTGAGCTGCAAATGATTAGCTTCAACTAAGGCTGGTGGAAAGTCAGATCTTTAGATTGTCTAGAGCTTGTTTTGCTGTGAAAATATCAGGGGGAGAAGGAGTTAATTCTGTGAGAAAATATAATAGCCATTCTTTTATCGATAAAAACACCCGCTTTTATAAACAATAAGAAACTTCGTGATGAAAGAGAGAAACATATTAAATGTCAGCACTGATCAGTTAATGCACTGACTGAGTCATTAAGGTGAATCACTTATTAGTCATCGTGTTGAGAGCTCCAAGGCCTTGAAGCATTATCTATCTTATTCAGCCCCCTCAATTTTCAAGGGGGGAGAGAAAAATGGAGACCCAGAGAGAGGAATGGGCTTGTCAAATACCACACACACACACACACACACACACACACACACACACACACACACACACATACATTTAGTAGAGAAAACACAAATCTAACCATGGTCTCCAGCCTACAAATTCAACACCTTTCCAAGCTGTTGGACTACCTTTCAAACGACTTTTTCCAATACCATGTTAAGTGATCAGTTAAAAATGTATCATCACTATTGTTGCCTTTTAAATGGAATAAAAATTCAGATAAGAGGAACATCAGGATAAAGTTGTGGTAACCATTTTTAAAAATTCATATTTAACAAATCAAACCTACCATAGGAATATGCCCATAAAGTTTGTTTATGGGCCATGATATTCAAAGACAAGCCATATCAGATTGGAATAATGAGATGCTGGGACCCACTGTTCCAAGCACTTGATAGAATATTTAGGACACCAGTCTTGTCTCTGATCCTTCCTTATCAGCTATGTGACCTTGGGCCAGTAACTTCATTTTGCAAAGGTACAGTGTACAATGCACATTGCAATGCGATGCACATGATGGAAAATTGGGGTAGGAGATCAGCAGTGAGTCCTATTCCTTTATCTATCTGTTTCAAAGTAAGACACAAGTGAGTTGTTTTCTTGAGGAGTCACAGCTAACTCTGGAGTATCTCTTGCCACCACATTCCCTCTACTGTAAGGGAGAAGGCTGCGTGGCAGAAGGTCCACGTGTTGGCCACCAGGCTAAAATTAGCAAATGCTTTCAGCTTGACATTTTAAACCCGAAAGAGTTTTGCATGTGGCATCTGCTGCCTCTTCAGATTCGGGTTGGCGGGTTTGGCCCAAGGGGGGTTGATATGTCCTTCCTTTTAGGCAAGGTGCCCACAATTCAAGTAATCGCCAGAGTTGGTGAGTGGTAGTACCTGAGGTATGGTGTGTGTGTGAGGGGTTGCTGTGTAGACCAACCAGCTAGGATATCAACTAGTAGATAACAGAGAGACTTAATATGTGAGCCAGGCAAGTAAATTTTCAATTAAAACTACATGAATATAGCAATATAGTTACCGATAGACTAATTTTAGCTTTAGTAAGTTGTCATTTACAGAACAATGCACCAGTAGCCAACACTAGACCTGGGTCCTAGCCTAGCTTTGCCACTAATTACCTTGAACAAGACAGAGGAATAGATAGACAAATAGAAAATGGACAGATGGACAGAAACAGATATATTTATTAAGTGCTTTTACCATGTGCTAGGCACTGTACTAAGCAATGGGAATACAAGAAACCAAGACAGTCTCTACCCTCAAGGATCCTACATGCTAATATTCCAATGGAAGAGGAAGAAAGCACTATAAAAGCAAGCGGGGAAAATAGGGAGGGAAGAGAAGAGAAAGAAGGCCTCCAGAAAGGAGATGTGAAAGTTGAGAGAGCAATTTGAACAGAGTGAAATAAGCCTGCCTGGGACCCCTCATAAAACCCCAGACTGGCCCAAGGATTTACCAATCCGGAGATGAGGGCCTTAGGGCTGGTGAAGTCTGGTAATTGAGTTGAACCAGGAGTGACTCTCTCTAGGACTCAGTTTCCTCATTAGTTAAGTGAATAGACTGAACTAAGTTTCCATTCTGCTCTGATTCTACTACCATATGTATGAGTTTTTCAAAGATGACTGCACAGAAAGATGTCAGAAACTATATAGCCCTAAGTACAAGTTCTTTAAATAGGAACCTAGGTGGCTCTGCCTAGAGCAGCAAGCCAGGAGTCAGGAAGCCCTAGTTCAAATCCAGCCTCAGGCACTTCTTAGCTGGGTGACCTAGGGCAAGTCATTTCACCTTGTTTGCCTTAGTTTTCTCATCTGTAAGATAAGCTGGGGAAGGAAACTGCAACCACTCCAGTATCATGATCAAGAAAAGGTGTCAAAAAGAGTCAGTCATGACTGAAAACAACTGAACCACAACAAGCTTTTCCTATAAATTTCACTTGCTACCTATCCGTGCTTAACCTAACACTTAGTCTCCTTTCTGTGCTTAAAGGAGAACTTTTACCATGTCTCGGTTGTGCTGTGTGGCGGGCACTGAAAAGCCTTTCATAGTATTTACAGCTATGAGTGATTTAAAGTAATAACTGTTTGCCTTAGATTACAGGTCCAGATTTCTTTTCACTTAGTATTTCCCATTTTTCCCCACACAAAGGGGGTGGCCTTCAGCTCTATCATCCAAACCGCATGCAAGGGACAGAACAACTCTGTAGGACGGTGAGGCAAAAGGAAACTTTTTAAAGTAACGCGAAGACTCATAACCCACTGACAAACCAAGGCTTAGATCATTGATAATGTGGGTTCCAGATCCTTGGCACAGAAAATTCTCCATCGCTGGGGATCTTCAGGCAGGGGCTGGGTGGCCATCTGTTTGGGATATTGGAGAAAAGATTTACTCTTTGAGTAGCAGTTGGACCACATGATCTCTGAAATCCTTAATTTAACTACAGTACCTCATATGCCCAGAATGAAGATTATTTGGCTTCTCTTTTGCCATTAAGTTTTCATTTTGAATCTCAGTTGGCATACACTAGGCCCATTTTGCTCTGTAAGGAGTCAGATGAGCACTTGTTGGATCACCGTAGAGGAGATTCACATTTGGAGTAGGAGTTAGACCAGAAGAACTCTATCCTTCTTTCCAACTCCAAAATTTAAAAATTTTAGGAAAGTAGCATAATTGATCAATGGAGTAAGAGCCTATCCTCTATCCTTCCCTGAGGGATCCTGTAGCAAGTGTCTCAAAGCAAGGCTAACCCAAGTTTCAAAGCAGGCATTGCTCTGCTGATCCCCATATTGAGAAGCAAATTATGTCCTCTGGAGGGGAGAGCAAGGTAGCCAGAGAAGACCTCTTCAGGTCAGAACAGTGGAGTGGTGGGCCATCTGCTTACCTGCACAGAGTTCCAGGCGGATCTATTTCTGTTTTCTTTGCTAGTCTCTCACAGAGACTAGGCTAACATGCAGGCTCCCAGAGGTCTCCAAGCATAGCACACCCTAAAGGGATTGTGTGGGCTGTCACAAGACCATCGAGGGCCATGTCCTTGACACTACCTCCTGAGCCTTTGCTTTCCCTGGAACATTCCTTTCCTCCTGGTTCTAGGGATCCTGACTCCTTCCATACTCTGTATGGAAATGAAATCCCTTATTCATGCTCACCCTTGTTTATCTTAGTTCTGTAGCCCCAAACAAACACTACTTATGAATCACCAAATGTATGCGGAGAAAAACACAACTGAATATATTCAAATGTAATGTTATGCAAGTTCACCTTAAATATTTTATTTTGCCAGAAAGTATTTTTTAATAACTCCCGATTTTAAAGCCCAGATACAGTTTCTTCGGCTGCTATTCAAATAAATGAACTTTCCACTCGATATTGCATTACTTTTTTTTTTTTTTCACATTTTAGAGTCTGGTAAAGAATAAGAATGTTATACCATTTTTTTTTCTTTTCAATTGTGTGTTTCATGAGCTAAATTTTATCCTCCAGGACATGGAGAATATCCAATTCTCTAAATGCACATAACAGAAGTCTGTAGATTTTCAGACGCAAAGGTCACATTAAATTAAAAATTTAAGAACTGGTATATTTCAGTTTCTCAGAAGAAGAATGAACCTTTATACTTCTTATTGCTATTTCGATGATGCTTTAAGGTTCATAAAGTATGAATTTCTCTACAACAGCCTAATGAAGCAAATAGAACAAACATTATTATGCCCATTTTATAGATGAATAAACTCATATTTAGAGAAGCAAAGTCCTTTCCCCAAGCCACAGCAAATGAGCACCCTCCTTACAAACATCGACCCCTCCAACCAGGTGCAAACAAAGCTTGGTACCCAGAGAGAATGGGCCAGTGGGAAAGAGACTCGAGCAAGAGACTTCCTTGGGATATAAGTTCCTATGAAAGGGAAGGGGAGAAAACTACCACATGGAGGGGGAAAGACAGAGATAGCAGAATCCACTCAAGCTGCAGTTGAGAAGACCACATATGAGGGAGCTGTGCAGGATCAGGTCAGAGTTTGGAAGAAAGTCCCTTGTGAGGGGTAGAAAGGAAGACACAAGGATTGGAGCCGGTCTTCATCTTCCTAGCCATTAGGACACAATGTTCAGATCTTTCAGATAGGTTTGGGTGCAATCAAGCTGGAGAAGAAGTGGTCCATTCCCCATCTAGTATAGCTCATACCTCCAGGACCCTCAAACCTGTGGAAGAAGAAGGGGGTAAACAAGAGGAAGAGAGGAGCACCAGATGGGAGAGGGATGCCAGTAGTAGCATCCTTCCATCCTAGGATATTAGAATATGTTTACAATGATTTGGTTGGCTCTTGGCCTATAGGAGAGGGGCATAATGGCAACAAGCCCATCGAGGGATGATGGTTTGCACCATGTAGAACAGAGAAAAAAAACTAGGATGTAGCCCACAGGGGTAGAAAGCACTCTTATTTCACACTGAACATCCTGAAATAAGCCGCAAGTGGTCATTCCACCCTAGTTACAGCAGAGGGTATCGATATAATTTTACAAACGAGGCAGAACGAGTGGCCCAGGGTCTCATGTTAACAAGTACGAGGCCAATCTTTTCAACAATTAAGTGATTCAAGGCAATTCCAATAGACTTGTGTTGGAAAGAGCCCTGGCATCCAAAGAAAGGACTATGAATACTGAATGTAGATCAAAGCATAGTGTTTTCAACTTTGTTGTTGCTCTTCTTTTACTTGTTTTTTTCTTTCTTTCTTGTGTTTTCCCCCTTTGATCTGATTTTTCTTGCTCAGTGTGACACATATGGAAATATGTTTAGAAGAATTGCACATGTTTAACTTATATTGGCTTGCTTGCTGTCTAGGGGAGACCGGACTGGAGGAAGGATGAGAAAATTTTGGAACACGAGGTTTTGCAAAGGTGAATTTTGAAAACTATCTTTGCATGTATTTGGAAAAATAAAAAGCTATTTAAAAGAGGATCAGGCAAAATTTAGGTTCATATTCCCAAATCATAAATCTTTAGTTTGTTTTTCTTCCACTCAGAATTCCTTCTGGGAAATCTCAATATACAGTTCATGTATAAATCACCATGGACTTGGGCAAAAGGATTGCCAGTGCCTGGGCAAACCATCCAAGGTAACACTGTATACTAGGTATAGGACAGCCTTTAGTTTAGCTCATAGAAAATGCAAAAAGTATATTAAGGACTCCCAACCAATTGATAAAATTCTCTTCTCTCTCCAGTGAGAACCACTTTCCCCTCAGGGTCCCAAACAGCAGTGGTATCAGACTCAAATAGAAAGGGGGTAAGGGGACGAATGAAACCCTATAAAAGGATTCCTACTGGCTAGATGTTGACTTAGAAAACCACAAATTAATGTTATCTATGTTACATTTTAAAATGTATTTTGTTAACAATACTTTCGTTTGGTTTGGGCCTGCACTTGGAAGTGTTGTAGTTTGCCTGTGTCCTGTGTATTCCATATAAATAGTACCCCAGACTCATAGTGTCACCCTATGACTTGGATTCCCCTAAGAAGGGAAACAAACTCAAGGCTGTTAAAACAAAAGCAGCAACCCTCAAAAGTCCAGTGAGTTCCACCTTCATCCCCCAAACACCTCTTGGCATGTGAGCTTTATGGAACTACTTTGGCAGCTTGAATTTTCCCTGGAAAGCAAACCACCTTGGGATTGTGAAAGAGACCACCCCTTCCCACCAGATCTTCATTGTCCTTCTAGCCCACTAGCAGAGGGCAGATCTCTTGCTTCCCCCCCCCCCATTAACATTCGGCACCTTGCCACATGTGCAATCTTCTCCCCAAAAGAAAGTTCCACTGTCTGGAACCTCCATTTTTTTCTTTATAAGGTTGTGTCCCCAAACTCTCCAGAGACTCATAATTCTCCAGGAAATCTGACTTCCTTTTTTTGGATCCTGGGGTTCAAGACCTCCCACCACTTAGGTATGTGAGTCTCCCCTTGCAGGGCTGTCTTCTCCATGGCAAGGACCAGCGATGCTCTTGGAGCTCTATGGTTCAGAGATTTGTTTATATATCTCATGGTTAGGGCAAGTGAGGGTGGGAGTGGGAGAAGTTCAAGAAAGTATTCACCCTGGCTAGGCTGCCTCTTTACAAAGACCTCAGGCACAATAAAATGTGTTACATGAGAGCACTGGGCAGTTAGGTGGCTCTGCAATGGATACAGAGCTGGGCCTGGAGCCGTGAACACTCATCTTTGGGAGTTCAAATTTGGCCTCAGGCATTTATTATGTGACCCTGGGCAGATCCCTTCATCCTGTTTGCCTCAGTTTCCTCATCTGTCAAATGAGCTGGAAAAGGCAATGGCAAACCTCTCCAGTATCTTTGCTAAGGAAATCTCAATGGGGTCATGAAGAGTTGGGTACAACTGAACAACAAAAAAAATGAAAGCATTAAAAGATATATATCTCTTTTTGAAAACTCAGGTTGTGTCTATTACCAGTTTCCAAAATTTTTGGAAAAAAAGAATTATTAGCCCACAATGACCATGGTAGTTAGGGGTGGATAACTTGGAGACCATCTAGACTAACTTCTTCATCTTATAAAGGCAACTGAATCCCAGAGAGAGACGGCCACCAGGCAAAGGTCACACAGATACTGACTTCAGATCCAGAGCTCTTTCTATTAAGCCCCACTACCTCTCAGCTCCTTCTGATTTGTCTTCAAGGCAGTTGAATGTTGACCTACACATCTGGTAAATTCAAAGGACGTATGAAATTTCATAGTATCATATGATCTAGGGCTGGAAGGGACATTAGCCACCACCTTGTCCAATCCCTTTCTTTTAGAGAGGAGGAAACTGAGGCTCTTCTGTGTGTTTGTGGGGGTGGGGGTGGGGAAAGCTTTCCCAAGATCACATCACATTGAGAATAAGTAGCAGACTCCAGGTTTCAAGCCCTACCTTCTGCCCCCATTCCTGGTGTCCTTTTCAGTGAACCAAAGGCATCTTTCAGGAAAGAATGGAGAAAGCAGAGAGAATAACACCAAATGATTGAAAAATTGGGGGAAATTGCAATAAATATGGTCATGCCCTTTAGCAGCTGACAAATGCCCCAACTTCGCCAATAATCTGGGCTTCAAATGTGAATAAGTAGCTCCTATTTTTCTTTCCACTGGAGACGACCCCATCTTGGCTTTATGAAAGCAGGCGAGCTTGTCATCTCCCACCTCATTTTCTTCTGAGTGTAGGAGGGGAAATATTATAATACAAACTGTTCTGGCTCATGATAATCTATTTTACAGTTGCATGCAAGAAAAAACGATCCCAGAAAACCTGGCAAAATCCCAGTCAAATCTCTCCACATCTGTTTCTGTCCCCTATTCCGACTCTCACTTTATGGTCCCTGTCTTGCATTCAAAAGCTGTGTGTGTGTGTGTGTGTGTGTGTGTGTGTGTGTGTGTGTGTGTGTGTGTGTGTAAAAAAACAGTTATAATAATGGGCAACCCAGTCTTGAAGTCACCAGTGGTCCAGCTTTGATTTCAAAGAAAATGAGGTACCTTTCTGACCAGAGCGAGGAGAAAGAAAGGATCTCTTCAAGAATCTGCCTTGGGCTCAAAGATAGGATCCGAAGCTATCTTGTGCATTTGGAAGCAAAAGACATGGGCTGAAATCTTGTCTCTGCCATTTATAGCCATGGGCAACTTTGGACAAGACCCATCTGTCTCTGTGCCTCATCTGTAACAGGAGGCGAGGCTGAATCTTCACATTCCCTTCTTTGAGATTTCTTATAGGAAGCTAGTGGTAAAATGGAGGGAGCCCTGGTCCTGGAGACCAAATCTAGCAGTAGACACTTTCCAGTTGTGTAATCTTGGGCAAGTGACTTTGCAAAATGGGGGTAATAATGGCACCAATCTCCCAGGGTTGTTGTAATCAAATGAAATAAACATTTGTAAAGCAGTAAGCCCAGTGCCTGGCACACAGTAGGCACTAAAGCTCATTCCCTCCGAGATAAGACAAATAACTCTTATTTTGTTTTGCTCCTTTCTGCAATGATACAATTAGGTTGACAGAACACAGGGAAGGACTAAGAAATTTCTCCTTAAACACATGCACATTTTACACACACACACACACACACACACCATTAAAACATGCTGTAATATTTTCTAGGGAAGGAAGACACAGGTGGAAGGCATGTCTTGTATAAGGTTGAGAAATGTGAAAAATGGGGCTAGAAGAAGGAAGCAATACAGACATATCCATAGACTTTGACTCCAGGCATGTGGTATGGGTTTTGTATTAAAGGGGTCCTAAAAACTTTATGCCATACATAAAATAATCCAAGTAAACCAAGGGAAGACCATACAGTGTAATAAAAGAAATTCTGAATCCAGGACCCATAAACTTAAAAAAATTTTTTTTGATAAATTCTATTTGTCAGTAGAATTGATTTCCTTTGTAATTCCATATATTTTATTTTATTTACTTTTTAAATGTGATTTTGAGGAGGGGTCCATAGGATTTGCCAGGTTTCCAAAAGGCTCTATGATGCAGAAAACCTCTTTGCACATTGGAAAGACTATTGGATGGAGGCAGGAGAGCTGGGGCTTAGCTCCTGGTTCAGATTGGTGACCCTTCTGAGTTAAGTCACTGAATCCCTCTAGACTTCAGTTTTCTTCTCCATTAAAACAATTGAGTTGATCTCTGAGGTCACTTTTAATTCTAAATTCTATAACCTGATAGGATGATGCCGACTGAGTAGAAAGAAAAATGTTATCTCAGGTTCAGATGCTAACGTTCAGGTGCTAGTTATTAAACTGGACTTTAGATACCTAAAGTGTGTGTGTGTGTGTGTGTGTGTGTGTGTGTGTATGTGTGTATGTGTGTGTGTGTGAGAGAGAGAGAGAGAGACATACAGACAAACAGATAGACAGACAGAAAGTGACAGAGAAAATAGAAAGAGACTTTTTACAGAAGCAACAGAGAAAAAAAGAGAAACAGACTTTTTGCAGAAAAGAGACAGAGAAAGAAGAGAGAGGAGAGAAACACAGAAAAATAGACAGGCAGAGAGGGTATAATAAATTAAGGGCTAGCCTGGATGCCAAGTAGACCTGAGATCAAATTCTGCCTCTGAAACTGTGGAAATAGCAGCAAATCATTTAACCTGTCAGTGCCTCTTGGACACTCTCTAAGACTGTAAATAAGTGATGAGTTGCTCTGCATCCATGGAAGGAGTTTCCATACTCGAAGTTATAATTAATAATAATAAAAATAAAAATAAAACAATTAACATTTAATATAGCACCCAGTATGTGCCAGGCACTATGCTAAGTGCTTTTCAAATATTATCTCACTTTATCCTCCCCAAAATATTGTTAAGTGGGTACTATCATTATCCCCATTTTACAGTTGAAGAAACTGAGGCAAACAGAAGTCAAGTGATCTGTCAGTTCCTATGCAGATGAAATCACTGATCAAACCAAATAAATACAAACCAAACCAGGCCAAAATAAATAAACACGAACATTAAAATACAAATTATTATCATATTTAAATATATTTGTGATCTTATAAAATCACAAGATCATAGATTTAAAGCTGGAAGGAACCTTATAGGCTATGGAGTCCAATATCTTCATTTTTCAGAGAAGGAAACTGAGGTACAGAAAAGTAATAAGATTTGTACAAGGTCATATGGGTAATAAGTATCATAGATAGGATTTGAATATAGATCTTTCTGGACTATGATGTCTCCTCTCATCAATGTAGGAGTTTTCCCCAGTGATGCAGATTGCAGCTCATTCGTGCCTGTCTATCCTTTGTAACTCCTTATGTTCTTCCATGAGTTTGTCTTAAGAGGTCCACCCAACATGCTTAAAGCCTTCCTTACTTTCTCCCAATATTTCAAGGGTACTAGGCTTAGCCCTAGTAAGACAAGGCTTAGGTCACCTGTGATTTGATTGGTATAGGGCAGTCCAAGATGAGGACACTATCAGTGTAAGTCAGTGCCTTCTCTGTTACTTCTAGTCTTAAGACTGGGACATACAGAAGCAATATAATGCTTGCTTATGGGTTGGATTGGATATATGCTCAAAAAATGAGTTGAGGTAGGGATGTGATTTTCCTTAAACTTTTGGTTTCTCTATTACTACTACTACTACTAGCTAAATTTATATGGCACCTACTATGTGCCAGGTTCTGTGCTAAATGCTTTATATATTTTATCCTCAGAACAATTCTAGGAGATAGGTGCTATTATCCCCATCTAACAGATGAGGAAATTGAGGCAAACAGCAGTGAAGTAACTTGAGCATAGTTACTTAGCTAGAAAGTATCTGAGGTCATAGTGATTCTAGACCTTCCAAACGCCAAGCCCAGTGATCTTTCCATTGAGCCACCTAACTGCTTTAATAACTCTTATTTGTTTCTGATTAACAGTATGGTCATGAGCTAATAAGGAAACCCAGGAAAGTGATATGGGATAGGATGGGATATATCATACAATATCATATATTATCATATTACACTCTATCCTATCGTATGTAATATGATATTATGATATAATAGTATGTGTGTGTGTTGTCACCTCATCCCCTGTCAGATGAGTACAACCAGAGGGAACTATGTGGCCTTTGAAAAAAATGGTGACAGAGACACAGCTAAAGGAAGTAATTTTGCTCAAGTGCTTCTCTTGGGGGTCCCGGCAATAACTTCCTTTCCCTTCCAGTGTGAGCTGATGATAGTTACTTCCCATTGAGCTGTAACTGCCTGCTTTTTTCCCATTTCTAACTGCTACAGAGAAAGTCTATAGTGTTTTGCAAACTTGCACAATCACATTTTCAAGTTTGCACAACACTATATACTTTCTTCTCTGAGATGCCGCTTAAGATTGTTTTATGTTTTATGTCTTTCCTTCTGAGTGAGAGGGTGCACAGTTATGTCCCCAAAGAGGCAGTCTTTGTAGCCACACAAATCAAGGAATATTTATTAAGCCTTTGCTATTTAGTAAGCACCTACTTACTATGTGGCAGAAGAGAGAAACAGTGTAGCGGGCCAGCCTTGGGATGAGGAAGCCCTGCCTCTGAGCCATGCTAATGGGATGAGCATTGGCCAAATCATGGGATTTACAGGAGCTGAGCTCTAGAAGTAAAAGGAACCTCATTTTCATTCCAAATCTCTTGCTTTACAGAGGAGGAAGCTGAAGCCCAGGGAAGGCAAATTAACCTTCCCAGAGTTCCACAGTTAAGAAGTAAGAGCTGGAATTCAAACCCAAGACCTCTGAGCCCAAATCCATTCTAACATGGAAGCCTTCTCAAGGATAAGTCTCTGAGCTTTCTTCCAACCCTGTTTACAATCCTGTAAACCTCCTTGGGCCTCAGTTTCCTCATGTATAAAACAGGGATGTTGGACTAGATGGCCTCTGAGCTTCCTTCCAACTCTGTCTACAATGCTATAATCCTTCTTGGGCCTCAATCTCCTCATTTATAAAGTGAGGGGATCAAACAGATGACTCTGAAATCCCTTCCAGCATTCTGAATCTCAATTTCGTTCTCTGTCACACCACCTCCCTCACAAGGTCATGATGAGAGCCTGAGAGAGACAGGAACAGCTGTTGCTATTGTTATAGAAACAGGAGCTTTTACACCTGTCACTGCTGCAAGTGAGTGAAACTGGACTGAGCCCAGTGAGCCCTCTGAACTCACCGGGAAGGCACTGAATACAGTCCAGGAGAGTGTTGAGGTAACACTTGAACAATGAGTCCGTTCATAAGCAAGGGAATGTTTGAGGCAGGAAACTACTTTCTCAGTGGCTGTGTTGGGAGCTTTGGTCCTTTCTGAAGCACCAGGAAATAAAAGATGACTTAGACCATTCCACACTGAGGAACCTCAGCTATGTGAATGAAGAAATTGTCCAAGAAGAGACCTGCGTTCATGTAGGCCCCTGAATTCAGAACCTGAGCTATATATAGACTGGTTCAGTAGGCCTGGAGATTTAGTGTTCCTTGACCTAGTGGTGTAATAGGGCTTTATCCCAGTAGCACTATCTGAAGACTTACTGGTTCAACATTTACTTGAGTATCTATTCTGTGTAAGGTTTCCAGATAAGGCCAGACACTAAGAGAAAGAAACATAGGTTCTAGGATTCTAGATCTACAACTGGGAAGGCCCTCAGAGTGCACCTAGTCCAAGTCTCCTGTTTAACAGAGGAGGAAACTGAGGCCCATAGAGAGGAAGTACTTTATGCAAGGGTACCCAGTAGACTTCGGAAGACCAACTAGAATCTAAGTTATCTGAGCCAGAGCACAGCGTGATGACTGCCTTAGGGAGCTAATGGCATAGCAAGTATACACAAGTAATTTTGGAGTGTGTGATCATTGCTATTCAGATGGAAAAAAAAAACACTTCCTTCTGGGCTTCGGTTTCAAATGAAGGGGTTGGAACAGGTAGTCGGTGAGGTCCTTGTAGTCCTCAATCTATGAGCCCGTAATAAGTCTTTTCTAACCAGTTACTTAGCATTCACCTTTGATCAAGGAGGCATTTGAGCTATGTTTCTGAAGATGAATAGGATTCCAATAAGCAAAGCAGGAAGGAAGGGCATCCAGGCAGAGGGAACAGTTTGTCAAAGGCAAGGACAGAAAAAGGGATATTCGAAGAATATCGAGCATCACTTTTGGCCAGCCCTAGGGTATGTGTAGAGGAACAGAGCGGAGGCTGGGAAAGGAGATTGGAACCAGCACCTCTGAATTCTAAACTGAGGGCTAGAGACTTATTTCCATAGATGATTCAGTCACTGAAAATTTCCAAGCAGGGGAATGACAGGACCAAGCCTGCCTATTATGAAGATTAATCTGACAATTGTGTGCAGAGTAGATTGGAGGTAAGAGAGGCTAGAGGCAAAAAACCATTTAGAAGGGTTTTTTTTAATTTTTCAATTAACAAAAATCGATCTTCTTTCCTTTCTCCCTCCCTTAGGGGGAAAAAAACCACCTTGTAGCAAACACGGTTTAATAGGCCAAGTGAAAGGTTGAATGAATGAAATTTATTTCATAAATGAAATCTAATGAAATGCTCTCATTAGAAAGCATGAACCAGAATAGGAAAATTTTAAATGGAAAAGTGAGTATTTTTAAATTTGCTTTTCTTACTCTGCTAATTTTTTTTTCCTCCCCAAGGGTGAACAACCAGGTCTGTACACCTTTTTGAATAACAGAGGGAAAATACTGTATGATGTTAGGATGATGGTTTCTATTTTGTTTTTAATCATCCTCCTACAAATTCATAGGATTACAGGCTTAGAGTTAGAAGAGACTTTAGAGGCCAGTCAGAATAACCTCTTCTTTTGACAAAGAGGTAAACTGAGCCACAGAGCATTTGAATGACTTGCTTAGAGTCACCTGGGTAGTAAGTGCCTGAGGCAGAATTTGCCTCTAGGTCCCTAGCATTTATATCACAGCTGCAGTTCTGGTCAATTCACATTTATGAAATGCCTAGCTACTTATATTTATTTGTCAGGTCCTGAGGATGCATGATGGAAAAACTCCCCATGTTTCTGCCACAGAAAGGTCAGGTCTGGACAGCCCTCTTATTCTCCCTCCCTACCATAACGGCACTGCAGTGTGCGGGCCAGACAGGGTGGGCTCCCTTTGCTTCTTCAGGTTTGGCTCCCCGATGCCTTTAGATGTTAGGTTGCTGGCTGTCCTTCATCAAGGTTTGGGGCAAAAGCTGTCTGCAGCCTTCCCACTCCCCAGATCTCTGAGTGTGCTAATGTTCTCTAACACATGAGTTATTCTACTTCTTCTTATTGGTTAGTAACAGATAGCTGAGAGCCCATTATCTTTTAAGTTTACTGTGTACTTTTCCCTAAATGCATTCCTTTCCGCTGGCCCACGCTAAAAGCTCTTCTGTCACTTTTTTCTTCCCCGCTACATTTTATTTATGAACCTGCATTGTTTCCCAAGCTACTTACATTTTATAGCTTTCAATAAATATTTATAAACCCGAGAAGACGTTAAAAATGTTTAACATTAAGACTGCTGCAAACCTAGAGAAATTGAAGCCCTGGGTTCTCTTTTGAACTACATTACGGTGATGTTTTTGCTGGACTTAAGACCACGTCTGCTAACTTGAGATTTACTGGCCATTCGGTCTGTGGGGCAGCTTGCCTTTTATTTAATTATGAAGTTCTAAAAGAGTCAGAAAGGCAGGGCATTGTGGATAGGCTATGAGAGCAGGAAGACCTGAGATCCTTGGAACATCCAAGACATGGACTTATGAGAAGTCACTTGGTCTCTCAATGGCCTGCTGATGACTGTTTAAGATTAGAAGTTATATTCTAGTTATAGAGGGATTTCTATACTGGGAAAGCCCTAGAATTTTGAAATTGTAGGAGAGGACCCAAATGTATTCAGAACTACCAGTCTGTTAATGTGTGTCTGGACTCAGCACTGTGTGAACTTCCATTAGGAATGCCAAGGAGTATACAGAACTCCTAAAGAAGAAAGGGCCCACAGAGGCCATCTAGTCCAACTCCCTCATTTCACAGAGTCCTGAAAGGGGGACGTAATTTGTCCAAGGTGACACAAGTACTCGATAGCAGGACTAGGATTTAAACCAAGATACTCTCATTCCAAGGCAGCTAAGTGGCCCTGCAACTGATAGAGTGTTGGGCCTGGAGTCAGGAACATTCATTGTTGAGTTCAAATCTGGCCTCAGACACTTAGTAGCTGTGTGATCCTGGGTCAGTCACTTCAAGGTTTTTGCCTCCAAACTTGTGCTTTTCCCCACTGTACTATATGCTACTTTCTTTACCTTTGCCTTACCATCCAGTTAGGCTGATTCTTATAAAATATAATAGATAGACTACTAGGCTTGGGCTTCAGAAATCTTGATTTAAAGTCTATCTCAGTCACTTACTTGAGAAAATAACCTAACTCTTCTAAGCCTGTTTCTTCATCTGTTATTCTGTGCGATATAAATAGAGGTCTCTGGACTTTCACACTATTAAATATTTCCCCTCTAAAATATCAAAGGATGCAACAAAAACATACTTGATGATTTTTGCCGATTAAATTCTTCTAGTTTGTTCCCAAATTTCCTTGACAACTCCTCCCCCCTTTTCTCTTTGGGTTATCTGATGTCCTCAGATCTCTTGGGTCAGTATTTATGGACTTCTGTGGCTACATAAGTTAGTAAATACTATTGTAGGTAATGGGAAGCTATTATAAATTCTGAGGAGTGTGGTCATTTAGAAAGCATGCGTTTTACGATGATTAATCTCAGATCGAAGATGAATTATAGATTGTAGAGACTACAGTCAGGGAGAACAGCTCGGTGACAATTCAGACTAATCTAAGTTTGATGTGACTAGGAGTGGCTGAAGTAAAAACCTTTGCATGGAAAGGATGGTCTGTCCAAGTGAAGTAGGTATGAAGTCTAGCATCACAAGGTCAACTGAACACAGAGTAAGGAAAATCATCTCTTTTATTGAATACATATAGAAACCAAGGGGAGTTAGATTTGCTCTCAAAGGACCTTGGTTAGAATCCTAGATCTGACTCTACCTATGTGACCTCAACTTGGGCAGGGGAAGGAGAGGTGATGGATGACTTTATGTTTGCAGATGATTGTGCATTCAGTGCAGCCTCTGAGGCTGAGATGCAACAAAGTATGGATCGATTCTCTGCTGCTTATGCTAATTTTAGCCTAGCAATTAATACCAAGAAAATAAAGGTTCTCCACCAGCCAGCCCCCCACCAACCATACACGGAACCATTGATTATAGCAAATGGAGAATTTTTGAATGCTGGGGATAAGGTCACTTACTTTGGCAGTATCATTTCCAGGGATGTCCACATAGATGATATGGTTAACGCATTCATTGTCAGAACCTGCTCGGTGTTCGGGAGGCTCCAAAGGAAAGTGTGAGAACGAAGAGTTACTCCACTGAACACCAAACTGAAGGTCTGCAGAGCCGTCTACTGACCTCATTCTTGTGAGTCTGTGAAACCTGGACAGTGGCTTTGGTTCAACGTGCCAGGAAACTGAATCGCTTCCACTTGAATTGTCTTAGGAAGATTCTGAAGATCACCTGGCAGGCTAAGGTACCAGACACTGAGGTCTTCTCTGGAGCTGAACTGCCAAGCATTTAAATTCTACTGCAAAGAGCACAACCCTAATGGGCTGGCCAAGTTCGAATGCCAAAAGTATGTTTGCCTAAAAGATTATTTGATAGAGAACTCACACAAGACAGATACTCACATGGAGGTCAGAAGAAGCAATCCAAAGACACTCTCAAGGTCTGTCTGCAGAACTCTGGAACCAATTAGGAAACATGGGAGCCCCTGGCACAGGATGGAGCTTCCACATCAAAGAAGGCATTGTGTTCTATGAGCAAAACAGAATAGCAGAGGCCCAAGTAAAATGTGAGAGATGTGCACATTTGGAGACGTTCCCATTTCAAAAGTTCATATTGACTATCTTTGTCTGATGAGGTCCGGTCCGGTCTGGTGTGGTCAGCCACAATCAGACACACTGTATCTTGATCCCAACAATGTCATGTGGGTCCTCTTTGAGAATGGACAGCAAGCAACCACCTTGGACGAGTGACCTGACATCTCTGGCCCAGAATTTCCTCCTCTGTCCAATAAGTGAGTTCGATGATTTGACTCATAAAGAAGATCTCTTTCAGCAATAATCCTGTGATGAGATGATCTGTTAGGAACTTTGGTTTCAAAAATCTGAACACCCTCTTCCTCCCGGTAATCCCTCCATATCTTAGGAGACAGCCTTTATCAATCGCTGTGGCCAAAAACATCCCTGACTACAGTCAATGTTTTGTTTGATGAGCACTTTGCTCTGCTGGGCCTTTGTACTTCAACTACAGCTCCTTTATTGGATTTGGCTTGTTAGTACCTTGTTCTGCTGGAATAGTTTTTGAGAGCACAGGGTCACCGGGGAAATAAAATTTTATCCAATTGATCTTTAAAAAAAAAAAAAAAAGTACTTGTTTTCCTTGAGTATGGAATCGATGTAGTAAGAGTGAGACCTGAAAAAAAGGAGCTGTGCTTACGTGTGTGTTGCCTATGCGTGTGTACTCCTAATAATCTCACCGATAGATGGTGAGGTCCTCTAGACATTACTGTTTGTTGGGGAAATTGTGCTGATTGCCTCAAAATTGCCCAGCATCAGAGGCCCTTTTTCAATGAGCCGTATAGTCATTCAAAAAAAGCTCAGCCTAACAGTTTGGAGAATATAAACCAAATGGATGAAAAAATGCTTCTTTTCCAGATAACATGCAGTTGGATGGCCTGAACATTAAGTCGGTCCATTAGCACATATATCCAATACCCCTTATTGGGACTGCTGACCGACAGTGACTGGAGCCCAAGAGGAAAAGAGTGGGTTGAATTGCATTTGGGAAATTGTATGGTGCTTTTAAAGACTCTAAGGGGCTATTTGGTTAAAAAACTATTTTTTAAAGACCCATTTAGCATATACTAGAACAGATTGTGGTCCAGAGGAGAGAAGTGTCATGAGGGATATTACTGAGTCAATGGGATGATCAGAAAAGGTGTGAGTGATTTGGAGGGAGGCTTCCCCGGTATAGTCAGAGGGGCACAGAGAAAAGCAAGAAAGAGTCCACACCTTTTGCAGATGGGGTGAAATCCCTGTGCTGAACCTATGTATGGGGAGGTCGTAGAATAAGTAACCTGAGATGGGCAGGGGGGGCTCATTTGTGATCAGCACCTTTTGAGAGGACACCCCCACGTGTTGGTGTATTGAAGGAGTGACTTTGGACAAGTCACTTGTTCTCTGAATGGAAAATGAAGGGAAGCTGAGCTAGCCGAGGCCCCTTTCCCATGGGACGCATTGTGATCCTAGCACCCATTCTCAGGGCATTTCCCCCTGAAGTCCGGGCAAGGGGCAAAAGAAGGTCACAGGGGGAGAGTTTCTCCATCCCCGTGGGGCTTTCCCTACTGGCCTGGAAAGTAGGGGAAGTTGAGTTTGCCGAGGCCGAGGTTCAGGTGTGCCCTCGGAGCCGGCGCCCGCTCCAGCTACTGCCCCTAGAGGTGACCCGGCAGTCCCTCGAGGCTCCTGGCCAGAGTGCCTCCGTCCCCAGCTCCATTGCCTGGGAGCGGTACGGGAGCCCGAAGAGCTGAAAGGCTTCGCGTCCGGTCCTGTGTGGGGCCCGGCCCGTTCCGTTTCCGGCCCCGTTCCCCGGAGGGCCTGGGCCAGGGGCAGGGCTCGTCGCTGGCCCGCCCTTCGCCCGCCCCTCGGGCCGGCCAGCCCCCGCTGGCGCCGCCTCCCAAGCTGCCCAAAAACGGCGAGGCGCCGGCGGACCGCATCACTGGAGTCCGCGCTGCCGCACCGCGCCGCCACACGCAGTGCCGCGCGGCCCAAGGCGAGCTCTGCCGAGGGAGGCAGCGCAGCGCAGCCGGACGGCGGCGGCGGCGGCGGCGGGCGGCAGTTCTAGCAGCTGCGGCAGCAACAGCGGCGGCGGCGGCGGCGGCGGCGGCGGCGGCGGCGGCGGCGGCTGCGCAGGGGAGCTCTCCCGCTCCCCCTGCTCGCGCGCCGTCCCCGGGGCACGCGGACTCGGCGGCTGAGGAGGCTGAGGCGCCCGCAGCCGCGCAGCGCCCCCTCACCTGCGCAGCCCCTCCCCTCTTCTCCGTCCCGGGCCACTCACCGGCGACACGCCGCGCTCATCCGCCCCCCCAGGCCGCGGTGCCGGCGCCGGCGCCGCAGCCGCCAGGGCAGGCCCGCGAGGGGAAGCCGGCCCGAGAAGAACGCGCCGCCGCAGCCGCCGCCGCCCCCGCCATGGCGCACTCGCCGGTGGCCGTTCAAGTGCCCGGGATGCAGGTGAGGAGGGCCCCAGGCCGCCAGGGGCGGCCCGATGCGGCCCAGGGGGCCCAGGGGCGGGGGGGAGGGGGCTTTCTCGGAGGCCTCCCCTCAGGGAGCTGGGCTCGGGGGTGGGAGGACTCCCCGGACGAGGGGGCGTCCGACGGCAGGGGATGGGATGCGATGGAATGGGGCCCTCGGTCCCCGAGCACCTGCGCCCGCTGGGGGGAGAAGGCAAGGTTGGGGGCTGCGGGCAGGAGGACTGCGGCAGCCCCTCGGTGGGGGGCTCGGGCCCCCATGGGCCTTTCCCCCAGGGAGTCAGGGCGGGCCGGGCCGGCCCTGGGGTGGTGGAGGAGACGCTCAACTAAATGGGCTCTTCCTGTGGGTAGAATGAGGTGGCTCTCCCCTCTCTTTTTCCTTTCATTTTGGAGCTACTGCTCCAGCTGGGAAGCCCTCATCGCTCTCTCCAACTGGAAAGCCCCAGCTCCTGCCCGATGGAGGGGAGCCCTTCTCCGCCCCCCTACCCCCCGGCCCGGCCCAGCTTCCTAAGGGACGGAACTTTGTGCCCTGGGTGGGACGGGACGCGTGTGCAGGACAAATGTGTATTTCTACCGAATCATTCATCTTGCGCCTTCCCCTCCCTTCCTCCCCTTGACAGGAAAAAAAAAAAAAAAACAACCCACAAACACCTTCGCTTTCTTATAAAAGCAAAGTTGTTAAGCCTTAGGAAGGCAGTCGAGGAAGACTTTTGGGACGTTGCATTTCTGACTACTTAGTAAATGCCATCCAAGTCTGAACTAGTTTTTCTAAATGAGCATAAACCTCTTCCCTAAACGCTCCCTTTCTCCCCCCTCCCCCCCCCCCCATTGCTTGCAAAAGTCTTCTGTGAATAGCTGAGAGGCCAAGAAGACGAAAGTCTCCATCCCTCCTCTTATAACAATAAGAAAACTTTTGAAAGTTTGGAAAAAATGTGTTGGAGTAGTAGGCACCCCCCCATTTCCAGTAGCATTCCTGACCATGAGTTTGCAGCCACCTGTAAAGTTTCCTTTAAAGTTTTATTGAGGTTTGAATGTCGTTTAGTTTAGTACTTAATCCTCCAGGAACCTGCATAAAAGAGACTTTTTAAGTCCTTCAGAAGGAAAAGTCATTTCTATTCTCTCTCACAACTATATCTATCCATCTATCTATCTATCTATAATATAAACTCAGGTTTTACCAGGGTCTCCTTATAACTAGGCCTTTTTGATAGATTCAGGGAGAGTTTAATGCCTAATCTCAAATTTTTACTTCTTATTTTTTTAGAAAATAAAAATGGGAAATAGAATAGATTAAGCTCCCCAAACTATAATAGGTAGGTAGCTTCTAAATTGCTCGGTCAGTTCTTTTGTAAAACATGATTTCTGCTTTAGTCTATGGAAACCTTGTAACAATTCCTTTTTTTATGTCTGTGATTGTTGTTACTGTTTGTAAAGTTTGGGAGTCTCAGAAGTTCAAGTAAGTGTTGAGGTACTCTGGTGAAGTGGTTTCCAAATCGCTTTAAACTTGTCTTACAAATTAGTTAGCCACTCATCTTCAGTGTTTGTCCTGTTAGCTGCTTTTCTAGTACGTAAGTGATTTATATTAATAATCCTTTTTTTCCTCAATTACAAGCTGTGCCCCTTCCTTTCTTCCCACCGAGATTGTAGTCGTAGGACTCTTGAATTGATTTTCACCCTCAAATTGGTATTAGGAACACAAAAAGAATCACTTATCTGCCTTCTTCTTTAATGAAATTTTAACTTCTCCAGTCTTTCTACTACCACTCCCAACATAGTTCTTAAGCTCTTGCTTTCCACACTCAAGTTTGTACACTGCCCTAAAAATAAATATCTGACCACATGAGCATAACATAAGTCCAGACTACTTTGAATATTCATTGTGTGATGTTGTAGATGCAATACTCACATAGCAGGAAGACCATTACTTTGTAAAAAAAAAAAAAAAAAAAAAAAAAAAAAAAAAAAAAAAAAAAAAGCCTTAGGAAGATGTAACCAAAACAGTGGGAAGAAAGTTTCAGATACAGAGTGCTAAAGAAACTTTAAAGTTAATCGTATGTTTTAGAACCTACATTAAAAAAAAAAAAGGAGCGAGATAATTTTTCTTATAATTTTCTCCTTTAAAAGTATTTTCTAAAGCAATTTAAGGAAGTTAGGACCAAGAATCTTTTTTAGAAAGTCATCAGCGTCCCAAAAGTCTTATTCCCTTGACCCCAAACTGGACATTGAAATAGAATTACCTGTTCTATCTATTAAGTCAATTCGGCATTCCTGACTTTCAGACAAAGGAATTTGTGTCACTTGTTTAAAACCGGGGGAAAAAAAGTTTGAAGAAGACACAGGAATCATTCCGATTCTGATACTTTAGGTAGCAAACCTCCTGAAACTTCTTTTTCCAGTATCATTCAAAATACAGACACAGTACTTTATTTTTGGTACAGTCCTTTTAAATTGTAATTTTTTTGTTAGCTACAAGTGGAAATATTTTTTCCTATGTTAAGAATCTCAAAGTATAGTGTTGCTTTTATTATCAAAACAATGTCTTTCTACTGCAGTATTGTTCCTATAACCTGTGTGTGCTAGTCTATACATAGAGATACTTTGTGTACCACAACTTTTCTCTTGTTCTTGAGGCAACATGACCTAGTGGTTATGGTTCCAGGAATTAAGAAGACCTTGATTTGAAGGCTGCCTTGAGATATTTGCTGTGTGACTCTGGGCAAGTCTTGGAGTTTGTTTTCTGTTCTGTTAAATGGGGGGGGGGGGCAGTAATTAGGTAATTATGGTACAAGGTTAAAGTGGGGAATGTATACAAATCTTTCAAACTCTCAAGCTCTATATAATTTGGTGCTGGTAAAAGGAGCCAAAACCATGGTCCCTGCCCTCAAGGAGCACACATTCAAATGGAAAAGGCAACAGGAAAAATATTTGAGCACATACCAAATACACACACACACACGTATGTAAATGGAAAGTCATATCAGAGGGAAGGCACTGACAACTGGTGGCACTGAGAACGGTCTCCTCCTGCTGCAGGAGGCTTGGCGCTCAGGCAGAGGTGATGGAGGAGAGCATTTCTGCCATGAGATACAGCCAGTGCATACAGGAGAAGAAGTAGGCCAGTGTAGCATGTGTGCAGGGGAGTAGTAGAAAAAGATTAGAACAGTAGGAAGGTGCCAGGTTTTGAAGAGCCTTAAATGGCACACTGAGAATTGAATAATTGATCCTGGAAGTGATAGGGAGCCACTGAAGTTTATTGAGTAGAGAGGCGGCACAGCTCCACTGGAGGAGAATCATTATAACAAGCAAACAAGAAGATAGGCAACGAGTTGGCTTCTGTGGGCCAAGTGAGGCATCAAGGATGACAGATTATTATTACCCTCATTTTACAAATGAGGAAACTGAGGCTGATAGGTCAAGTGCCCTGTCTAGGGTCATGTAGGTAGTGTTTAAGACACGATTGGCATTTGGGTTTTCCTGCCTCCAAGTCCAGTGTTCTACCCACTGAGCCACTGGCTTGCCTTTGGTGGGGAGAGCTGTTTTGAAGGATCAAGTTGGAAATTAGATTGCAGAGGGTTTAGAAGAGTAGAAGAAAAGAGAGACCCAGACAGCTTTTCTGCTGTTTATTCTCCTGCCTGTCTTACTGAGGCTCTTCCTAAGTCTCTCTGCAAAGCTCTGTCCTTGGACACTGATCTCTCTGTGTTCTTCCTGAATGATCTCATTCCCACCAGAACTTAAGTTTTTGTGCTGATGATTGTCAAATGTGTGTTATATGTGTATTCCTATATAAAATATATGTAAATCATATGTAAATATACATACCTACACACGTATATACATACAAAAATATGTATTTCTATATACTTATTTATATACATATACACATATATAACCTATACATATATTTTACATACATGTATTTCTCCATATCTATTTGTATACATATATACCCGCATATATAATATATACATATATTTCTGTTTACATACATATATACACATATTTCTATATACCTATTTATATATATTTATATATATATATGTATATATATGTTTCTATATACACACATATGTATTTCTATATGTATATAAATTTGATAACTAGTCCTTATCTCCATCTCTGTATTTGCGGCTGCCTGTTCTCTCTATAGGATGACCTCCAGTTTGGCATTTCCCAAATTAAGCTCCTAATCTTCCCAAATTACTTAATTCTGTTAGTGGCCCATTCTCTACAGCTGAAGACCTCCAAGTTAACTCTGATACATCCCTTTCCATATTGCTACCTTTGTGGGCCCCCTTCAGATGTCACCTTTTCCAGGAAGCCTTCCCTGATCCCCTCAGTTGAAAGTAATCTCTCCTTCCACTCACATTGATACTACCTTCATTAAATGTCATGGCTTCTATTCTGGAATATTTCAGTCCCATCCTAACTGTCCTCTCTGCCTCTAGTCTCTCCCTTCTCTTCATGCAGATACTCCCAGGTCTGATATTCCCTTGCTTAGAAATCTTCCGTGGGGCTCCATGCTTGTGTGTGTGTGTGTGGGGGGAATGCTGATTTCTTAGGCTGGCAGTTAAAGGCCAGTCCAGTTGGCTCCAGCTCCCTTTCCAGCCTTATTTCATACCACAGCCCCTCCAAACTAGAATACTAACTGTACCCTGATGTTTTCTTCTCTCCTATCTCTGTGCATTCCTGCAGGCAGGAGCCTCGGCCTCATCTTCCTGGAACACAGTAAGCACTTTTGATAAGTGATTTTTTGATTCATTCATTTCATTCATTCACATTTCTGTTTGTTGAAATCCTTCTAACCCCTGAAAGTTCAGCACTCCCTCCACAAAGCCTTCCCTGCATGCATTTGAAAGTGGTGGCTCTTCTCTCTAATTCTCTTGTTGTACTTTGTCCTTGTCCCATGCATCATTGTTATTTGTAAATATAAACTCCGTCTCATTCTCCCCATTGTGTTATACAGACCAGGAGTGAAGAGACTGATTTTTCATTTTTGTCTCTGTAGGCCTAGTGGGGTGCTTTGCATATAGTAGGGGCTTTAATAAGTAGATATAGATTTACTTTAGCCTGGTCTTTTTTCCCCCCTTAGCAGCTTTATTCATTTTAACGGGGATAAGTATGTAAATCTTGTTTTGAATATGGTCACTACCGTGATTGGCGGAGATTTTGACCAGTAGCGCAAGGCTAGCTGCTTCACAAGCTGAGAAGACTAGTAGGATTAAAGGGGTCATGGATATTGCCAATATGTGGAAGTGGGTAATTAAGAGAGTTATAAGGATAAAAAGGGACAACATTATACCCTCTAGGCATAAGACAGTAGACATTAGGTGGGACCGATAAATTAGGATTCCTATAAGGGCTAATAGGAAAGCTGTTTTGAAAAACAGTTCTTTGCTAGAATGTAAAGTTGTAATATGGGATTCATTTCGAGCATTAACTTTTATTCCTTACTATTCGATAGAATATCTTCAAGGATAAGACGAGAAGCCTTTGTACTCTTGGCTGTTAGAGGTGGTTCGGTTCTAAAATGGTTATTTTGGGGTGTAGAATCAAATCTTACTTAAGGATAATATTAGCTAGCATTTATATAGCATTTAGCCTATGTTAAGTCATTTGACTCTCACAACAAGCCTGGGAGATAGTTGCTATTATTATCACTATTTGACAGTTGTGGAGACTGAAGCAAACAGGAGTGAAGTGACATGTCCGGGGCACCAAGCTAAAAAAAAATGTCTGACAAAAAATTTGAACTCGGAGCCAGCCCTCTATCCACTGTGCTACCTAGTATCCTACTTCCCATTCTTATAATGCTTAAAATTTACAAAGTGCTGTGAAATTTCATTTTACTTGATTTCCACAACAACCTTGTGAGGTAGCAACTGTCTAGCACCCAGGTTCCCCAACCCTGTATTATCCTTGATTCCTTCCTCATTCTCACTCAGCTCACATACTTGGTCTGTTGTGAAGTCTTGATTGTTTCTGTCTTTATGACCTCCACACACAGTGCCCACTGTAGTTTAGGGTTTTCATGTCCTCTCACCTGGAGTAATGGTGATCCTTCCTGCCTCAAGTGTCTCCCTCTCCAGTCCTTCCTCCACTTGAAGTATCACTCTGCCCAAGCTGCTACCTCTCTGCTTAGTAAACTCCAGAGGATCTCTGTCACTTCCAGAATCAAATATTCCATTCTATTTGACACTTAGAGCCCTTTCAAACCTGGTTCTCCTTCCTACCTGTCCAGGCCCCTCCACACCAACTCAGCTTAGCTATATCTGCTAGCACAGTGTCTGGCATGAAGTAAGTGCTTAATGAATGCTAATTTCCCCATCCATCTTCTATGTCCCTGGATATCGATGTGTGGCTTCAGCCATTAGAATGTGAGCTTCTTGAGGGCAGCACCATTGTTTTGCTGCTTTGGTATCCTCAGTGCTTGCTACAGTGCATGCTACATGGTAAGCTCTTAATAAATGCTTGTTGATGTATCCTGTCTCACCCACTAGAGTCCTCAGACAGAAACTGTCTTGCTTTTTTATTTTCTATATGTTCAGCATATACCTCAATTATCTGCAGTTTCATTGGTGTTGCTCTGTATTGCAGCCTTTATTGCCAACCTTTTTTTTTTTTTTTTTTTTTGGTCTCCCTTTTGGAAGTCTGGTGAACCCTATGGACCCTTTTGCCAACTAATAGTGTTACCTATATTCATTCATAGTTGAAAGAAATGCAAAATTCCCATTGGAATGGAGGGTTTTAACCAAGGTCCATGAACTTGTCTTTAAAAATATTTTGATAAGTGTATTTCAGCAGTAGTTTCCTATATGGTCCTATGTATTTTGTTTCATGCATTTAGAAGGGTCAATTAACTAGGCTTTGCTAGATAGACCACTACAGGGTTCCACATTACAAAAATGGATATTAGGGGGATAATATTATAATATATATATATATATATATAATAAAAAAAAATGGATATTAGGGACAGCTAGATGGCATGGTTGGCCCTGAAATGAGGAGGATCTGAGTTCAAATCTAACCTTAGACATTTAATACTTTCTAACTCTTAACCCCAATTGCCTCAGGAAGAAAAAGGATATTAGTAAGCAGTAACCCAAGTTAGAGGTTAATGAACATAAAAATGTAATTTCCCCCTATCCGTGTTCATGGACCCTTCTAAAATGAATGAGAAGGTCTTCTAGAATTTGTGGTTGGAAAATCGGGCACCTTAGAGCCAACCTGGCGATGATCCTCTCAGGATTTAGCTAGCTTAGTTGTTTGACAAATACTAAATATTTCTTAGGTAGCTTGAATTTAGCTGGACTTTTCCAAAATCAGATGTTAATCCTATTTTTGTAGTTTGTTTTTCTGAGTCCTTTTCCTTTAGATCAGATTTGCAATTCCTGAATTCTTGCTTCATAGTAGGAGTGATATAAAAGTGCCCAATAAAAAGAGATGTCTTATGGATATTATCCACTTATATGTGCTCAAAAACATCTCAGAAAGATAGCCTAGAAATAAGCCAGTTGTCCATATACTGAAACTGATATCTCTGACTTCCTTTGACCTTTCTTCTTTCTCCAGTAAGGTGAGAGATTAACCCTAGATAACGCTGGAAAATAACCTAACTTTTTTGGGCTTCCATACCCAGTACTCTAAGCACTCTATAAATGCAAGTTGTTGGTTGGCTTTCTTTTCACTATTACTTCATTTCCTGTGATTTTTTTTCAGAGTTTCTTTTTGCTCACTTCCCCCTTCTACCCCTTCTACCCCTTCTTCCCTTCCCTGTTATCAAAACTTACCACTTAGAGGGTTCATTTTTTTACTTGGTTTTTAAATTAGAATGGGAGTGATAAACGACTTAACCTTTAATGAGGGGTGATCAAAGTTAAAATAGCTGTCCCTTTCAGGTTTTTGCATTTTTTAAAAGTTAGTCTTACTGGCTGGTGGATTTTTTTTTTATTTTTATATTTCAAATTGGTAGTTCTGATGGCCATGGACTTTGTTTCCCTATACCCCCAAGAAGTCACATGGTGAATCCTGCATCTTTCTGTATATTTAATTTGCCTTTCCCTTCATCTGTACCCTACTGGGGTAGAGACAGAGGTTTCTTCCCCAAGTTGCCTTTGGGCCCCAGCACATTAGTTACTTTGCCTACCTGTAGTATTCTCTCCTTTTGGTAGAGAGAGCTAAGGGGTTTGAAGAAAAGGGGGTTAAGAAACTTCAATGTATTGTAGATCAGTAAGTAGAATGATTAATGTTCATAAAGGAATCAGAATAATAGTAAATATGGTTTAGATCATGATAACAAAATTAGAATGAAGGTATGATCTGTCACTAGAAACTTGCAGTTGAAAAATGAAGAATGTACATGAGAGATGTGCATAAAGGATAATGGCTTAGTATTCTTATTTTTTAAAAACTCAGGCTATAATTATAAAATCCCATAGAAGTAAAGGAATTGTTTCAGTGTGTGTTTCTACTGATGAGGGGCACAAATTGTTGCCTCTGTTCACTCTCCTTATTACTGAGTTAGTGTGACTGGTTTTGTTTTCCCTTTCCCCTAAAGACAAGGGAAACATAGTCAAATCTAATCAATTTAAAATGCCTAGAACTAGAAAAACAGACTTCAAATCAACTGGAGTTGGATTATTCAATATGTTTATTAATGAACAATATCTAGCTGAGGCATCAGTTGCTTTGAATAACAAACAACCTCCAAGTATCAACTTAAATCAGGCTTTACTGTATTTGAAATTCATACTTTATTAGATTTGTTAGGAGATTTCTAGCCTGAGATGTAATATATTGCTCTACCATGTTTTCATGCCTGATATCAGTCTTAGGAGTGAATATTTGGCAGTTGGGAGAAAAATACTTCAAAGATATCTAGATTCATCCAGAAATATTTAAAGACATTTTAAAGTATAAATGGCTAGTGCCATTTTATTTTCTCTTAAAAAATTGGCATTGGGCTGTATCACATTACTCCAAGAGATATATTATCTTTAGCCAGGATTTTACTTAGTAACTGTTTAATAGAAATGAGTGTTGTGGGAGAAGTAGGCAATATCTAGAATCAAGTTGGTGAACAAGTTGTTAATGCAAGCAAAAGAAAAAAAGGCCAAAGGTCAATCATTTAAACCATAGATTGGCAGTTTAGTGGTGAAGTGGAGAGAACATCAGCCTGGAGTTAGGAAGACCTCTGTTTCCTCATTTGTAAAATGGGAATAATCACTACCTTCCCAGGGTTGTTGTGAAGCTTACGTGAGGTAATAATTGTGCATACACACAGTAAGTGCTATATAAGTGTTAAATATTATTATTATTCTTTATAAGGACCTAATTTTTCTATAACTCTTTACCTCATCATTTCTGCCTGCTGGAACTAGGAAGGTCTCAAGACTATGGAATCATTTCCTATTACCTGCCTTTCCTTTAAGTGGAGGCAAGAAGTACACTAATCAACAGATCATACATTCATATTTTGATTTGGGGGTAGAAAGTTTTAACTTTTTCTCCTAGTTAGGAGAGTAGCATTAAAAAGCTTTGCTGCCTTATAAAAGGAAACATTTAAAATCTATACTTATATTCCCCTGGCCTCTTGGTACTAAGTATCTTCAATGTATAGGGAAGAATGATTAGCAAACCCCATGAAATTGGACCTGTGTGTATGTATATTTTATATATATATATATATATATATATATACATATATATATATATATACATATATATATGCATGTAAAATTGTTGTTCATTAATGTACATGAAATATAAGGGATTACTTAAGACATTGGTTTCAGAATAATCATCCTAAATATCTATATGATAGATACATTTATAGTAACTAATTTTTCATGCCTTTTTAATACTTAGTATTAAATTACTGGACTTTTACTCAAATCACTTCCATATAGGGTGTTGTATATCAAAATTAATTATTTGTTGAATTTGAATTGGTTATTATATAAATTGTATTTGACAAGTCTGATTCTTTGCTCAATTTTGCCTGTGGAAGCTTTTATATTTTATAGTTGCTCTGAAGATAGTACTTCTGATAATTATAAGTTAGTTTAAAAGTTAGCAAAATGAAAAGCTGCTGTACAGCATAGTTTTGGTATATGACTTTTGAGTTACAGAAATACCTTCTCATTCTTTTGGTGTAGGCATTTCAGAATACAGATTCTAGGGTGGTGGGGAACGTAGAGGAAAATGGAGCCTTGGATTCTGCTTTTAGAGACAAAAGAAGCCTTGTACCTGAAGGATTTCTGTTCATAACTGCTTATCCCCTCCATGAAAAACTGTAACTGCAGCTGAAAGAGAACCTTTCCTCACCCTTTCTATCCCAAGCTACACAAAGGGCAAAGAAAATGACAAAGTGGGATTTTGACTAGTTATTCAGTGAATTAATATGAAGGTTTTAGTAAACGTGTTAGTTAAAAAAACAAACAAACAAACAAAAATCACCATGATTCTTGGTAATAAAATGAAACTATCTAATCCATACCTCACTTTTCTGTGACTCATCTCTGCAAAAGTTTGGGCACAATGATCTTTTGATGCTATTAAGGAAGCCTTGCTTAAGGAAGGAAGAGCTAGTTTTTTAAAGTCAGAGGATTAGCAAGTTTCTTAATTTATTGTGCTAACATGCTTTTTTTTTTTTTTGGTAAATTAAACATTGTAAAAGGTTTATAAAGAGTGTTTTTTGGTTGGAGGAAAGTTAGTGAGAGATGGGAAAAGAGGTGACATCATAGGGGTGGTGACTTCAGCTGCTTTTCTACTTAAGATGTGTTGTTTTGGCTGAGTCTGTCCTAGGCCAATAAATTGTTTCTAGACCTTTAAGACTGTTTCGTGTGGCCTTCTTTCTCTATAGTCAAAGTGGATTAGCACTCATTAGCCAGTGAAAATTTCAGAATGTTATTGAATTCTGTTAGGCCAATATGGGTAGTTAGTTAGGGAAGGAGGGCAGATAGAAGGTTGAGGAGAAGGACCCTAATTCACTCCCAAGTGTCATGAATTAATATTAATATCACTGTTATTTCCCCAATATGGGCCTTGCTTGACCTTAGAGGTTTCCCTCAGGGAATGACTAACACAGCACTTGAGCTCATTTCAAGGTCGAGTTAATATCTCATATAGTTCCTTGAAGAAATTTGCCTAATGACTTTTTAACACTATTTGGTTAATGCTGTGGAGGTGAAGGGATGGTGGTAATTTAATTACTTAAAAAAAAGAAAAAGAAAAACCTAAGCAATTCTAAATGTTAAAAATGATTTTCTGCTGTTGCCTTTTAATAAGCAATTATAACTAAATGTATTGTTTTTGGTGGACTATATATGTGTATATACGTCCACATACACACATATATTTTTATACACACATATACACTTAGTTTTAAATCGATGCATTGCATGAATTGGTTGCAAGTAACCTGTAGGGATTTTGCTCGATTCCCATCTTTTTAATCTGTGCAGCAGAACTGGAAGGTAGTACTAATTATAATATGTGTTCTTACCTGAGATTATAGTTTATGCAGTAGAAAAGAATAACATCTTTATAAAATGTGAACAAGTTAGCCTTCAGAATGATTTAACTTTTTGTTGCATCATAGACCTTTTCAAAATAATTTAATGTTTATGCCACAGTGTAATATGCTTAGTATAAAGCAAAGAAAAAAAAAGAACAAAACAGAAAACCAAGCCACCACTCCTCAACAAATACATGCATATGTAATGAGAAATATAATTCTAGTAAATTTGGGTGAACTTATAAAACATTGTCATTCCCCCCCCAAAACACTTGACAGCCACCCCCACTTCATTTCCAAGTTAATTTGAATTGCATCTGCTTTAGCTGCTTGCTCCCACATGGAGAGTAGAAATTGTTAATTTCGAGTATAATTGATTTGCTGCTGAGAGGTGGCTAAGTTAAAACATCTGGCACATAGTGTACAAAAAGAGGCCTCTTGAAAATTTGGATTTATGTCTTCTATAGTAAATAGAATGTGGTCTTTCTTGGGATGAAGGTGGGCCTTGTTGAGTTGTTTTTCCACTAGCTTGGCAATGGGGTTTCATTGGGTTTATTCTCCCATTTCCTTCTCTGGCCATCGGTACCTGGGGAAGGGAGGAGGGTCAGGGGTATACAATGTGACTATAGAACAGTTTTTCTCTATGCTCAACTGACTCATGATCAGTTCTCAGATGGATTATACTTTGGCCTCAACACAATACTTAACCAAGTGAGCCAAAACCTCTGGGCTAAAAGAAGTAAATGTTATTAATCTGTTTCACCATTCTTATTGAAGTTAAGTTTTCTGTAGTTTGCTACCACTGATAAGTAATTTTTTAACTTTTCCTTTTTTAAAAAATTTAGGATCTAGGAGATTTTTCTAGCTGTTCAAATAAGAAAGTAAAGCAGGAGGGAAGATCATAACAGCATTACATTTTTTAATCAGCATTTTAGAGTAAAGAGTATTTCTATTAGGGAAGGAAAGTGAATAGGCAGGCAGTGTTGTGTCAAATGTAATCACATTTGCCTCTTCATTGTAACAAATGAGTGTCTTCACTCCACAATTAGCATCTTGGGCACTTTGTCAGCAGTAAGAATAATAGTATTAATCAAGGCTTTAAAATTATTAGATTACAGCATATGGAATAATTAGGTTCTAGATAATTTAGGCTCCTTGGTGATTTAAGAGGGTCATAAAGATACAGGAACAACCTTCTTCCTCTCCCCCTGCAAAAAATAAATAAATAAAAAGGGGAGGGAAAAAAAAACTGCCACAATGTAGTACTTGGAGTTTGTCGACTATATCTTTCTTTGCCTGTCATCATTTAGTTAAGAAACCCTGTCCATTTTTTTGCTCCTACAAAATGTCTCACTTGCCTCACTTCTGCCATCTGCTCCTAGTTCTACAGCCTCATCATCTCACATCTGCCTTCCAATAAGTAAGTTTCCTTGGCTAGTACAGTTCATCCTGTACCTTGTCAAATTAATCTTCTTTTAAATATTGATTTCATCTTATCAGTCTCCTCAAAAGTCTTCACTGACTCCCTGTTTCCTACAGTTTCAAAACCTAATTCTTCTGTCTTATTTTCAGTGCTGAAAAGTCAAAGGAGTTGAGAGAAAGCAGTGAGGGTTTAGGATGGATTCAGAAAGGCTTCCTGGAGAAAGTGGAACTTTGATTAGCTTTCAAGGAAGAGTGATTGGAGAAGGTGATAGAGGTGAGAGCAGTTAAATTACCAGACTTGATGGGGCTAAGGAGACCTTTTCAGAGCATAACATAGATGATTCTTTGGGCATATTATTGTTAGGTAGGAAGTTTCTTCTTAGGCGTTGATTCTAGAGCTGGTAGGGACCGAAAACTGATAGGGTATGGATCAGCTCAGGTTCACGATCTCATTATCTTGTAGTGTAGCAAACTGCCCAAAGCATTTTAATTACTCTGTGAATGAATGACAGCTTAGTTTCAGTGCCAGTAATCTACAGTGGTAATGAATGCACTTTATAGTTTGCTTCTGCCCTAAGCTGAATGGGCTTCTTTGGGTTTATAGCCCTTTTCACCAGTCAGGTATGCTAACAGCCAGAAATCATTCCTTTTTTGTTTTTTAAAGTGAACATTTCATAAAATCTTTTTCCAAGTGTACAGTCTAACATTTTGGGGAAGAAATGCTTCCCCACTCCCCCGGTTTCTTTCATTATGGTCCACATCAGTGTTTTGTTCACATGTGGAACTCTCAGTACAGAAATTTCTTTCACTGATGCTGACTGATAAAGAGACTAGGCCTATGGTCTCACCACCAGTTTGTGTTTGAATCAAGTTTTGAAGTCGGGTCTTCTTTCTGATTCCTAGTCTGACTTTTCATCTACTGTGTCTTCTTGATTCTGGATTTTATTAAGACTATTTGTATATGTTATTAAAATAAAGTTTTCTCTGCAAATAGCTCAGTACCTGCACATTATTGAATATTCAAGTATAAATACTGTTAAAATTAAGTTCTGTGTTTAATTACCTTGTATAAATTATCATCTGTAGAGTACCTTTGCTTTTTCAGTATGAATTGAGGGGGAAATAGAGAGGTACTTATGAATGCTTCTATTTTATAGGCATCTTCCTTCACACAGAATTCCTGATGTTGCAGATTTTCTGAGTGACATGGAAATACTTTTCTTAGGATTATGATGGTATTTGCTTTTTTTAATAAAAAGTTTTGACTCTTAGTTAAAAGTGATTATTTATACCTGACTTAGTAGCAATCCTTATTTTTGATTGAATACCTGATTTGTCATTTGGGGTGTTTTAGTGAAGTGAGCAGGTTTTAGCTCCAAGCCTTAGGGTTGGACAAAGTGAATCTCCTGGCCAAATCTGAGTAGGGGGAGGTTGTCCTACTAAATTCTGGTGGGATTCAGAGTATTAAGAGTGAATGGAATTGAAATATATGGAAATATTGGTGTGGAGGGAAGAGGTATAGTAGCAGGTACACAGATGCAGCCTTGTAACTCCCCTGGAAAGTGGAAATAAAAGAACATTTTAGGTCTGTTGCTTAGCATGAAATATGATATTCATGGAGCATGGAGAGAAAATGAGAAAAGGACCAGAACACTCAGAGAAGAAAAAAATTTGTTATTATGGTATGGATGTAGAGTGATAGCTAAAATTCAGGGTTCTGCTTCCTAATTAATACAGTATGCTTGATCACGTTAGGCCTGGACTTCTTGTGGTTGGTTATGCATTTAAATCTCAATTGTCCCTTTGATTAATCTTACTTTTGATTTCTTTGTGACCTTAGACCTCCTGATTTTTTTAAGTTTTATAAAGATTGGGAAGTTTACAGTTGCATTTAGTTGGGTCTTCACTGAGTGTGTGTTTAGAGAGGGGAGCAAAGCTTTAAAAGATAAACTTGATATTGTGAAGTTAGAAACTGATTGAATTCTCAATATGGCAGTCTTAGTTTGTGTTTTGTCTTAAAGACTGTTATTAACATCAAGTGAATGTTCAGTAACACCAAACCTCACTGATATTTATTTTGATAAATTACTAGAGCAGTTGTATGTAAGACAGACACCCAAAGAAAAAACAGACAGCCCCCTTTTTTTGAGAAATAGGTATAGTCATCCAAATTTAAAAGCAAAAATGGATCAACATTGTCAGAATTAGTGTGCAGATTTTGAAAATTCCTTCTGTCTAATTTTCAAGGAAAAAACTAAGAAGCGCCTACATACTTTGACCCCATTTTTTTTTCAATTTTGACATTGTAAGTTAGTCTAAAAAAAATGCTTGTCCTGTGATATTCAGGTTGACAAATACAAAGGTCCCAATTATGCATTGAAAATGAATGTTATATATTTTTACCATGTTTAATATATATTGGACTACTTGGCATGTAGGGGAAGGGGGGGAGAAATTGGAACACGAGGTTTTGCAAGGGCTAATGTTGAAGAATTGTCCATGCATATGTTTTGAAAAATAAAAAAAACTTTAGTAAAGTAAACAAAGAAAAGAAAATGAATGTTAATAGAAGTTTTTACATGTTTTGTTTATGTAACTTTAGAAATGAAGTTTTTTTTAAAGGGAAATTATTCTGTTACTCTCCTCCTTCCTTTCCCTCTTCCCCTGCCCTAAAGACTAAAAGCTATCTCCCATTCCATAGCACATTGTGTTTAAATCTTGATATCTGAGGCCTGAGACAGTATAGATAAGATGTGGTAATGTGGCTGGTAATTTTTTCTGTCAGAATTCTAGTATTATTAAGTCCTTTCGCCCTGTATAATAATAAAAGATCTTGGATTCAAATCATATTTCAGATACTAACTGGCCTCTAAGATCCCTTTCAGCTTTGACTTGTGATTCCATTAAGATGATCATCATCACTAAGAGATGAGATTTGGGGTGAGGGCAGAAGGTCCTGAACATTTTATTTGCTGTGTTGCATTTTGGAGAACATGTGTTGTATTTAGGTGACTCTCCTGGTTGTATTTTGTAGCCTTAAACAGCTTCAGTGCAGTGTACCCACCCACATCCTCACTTCTTCCTCTGAGGATAGAGATTGCTTACTATATATTTGTGGTTCATGTTCTTAGTATCTAAGTAGCATCTAATGGTCATGTGACCAGTTTCATCCTCACTTTTGATTCATGCAGTAGTAGGATGGTGGCAATGGGAGGTAGCTTGGTTCAGGGCAAAGACTTCCATTCGGAGTCAGAGGAGCTGTTCACATCCAGGTGACCTTGGGAGCATTCAACATGTCTGATTCTCATCCTGCAATATGAAAGGTTAGACTACATGCCAGATAACTCCCAGCCTTTCTGTCTCTGATCTCTCTTGGTGATAGAGAGAAAGGAAGGTGGACAAAATTGAAACTTGCTTTGGTTTCCATATTTCTCAGTCTTTGCTTCCTAGCTGCTTTCTTTATGAGCCCAGTTAGCTGCCTTGACCTGACCAGCTCCTGACCGTTTGTGAGAAACCTCATCTTGGGTTTCCTCCAGAAAAGTCACAAACATAGAGCCACATAAACTAGGCAGTGCTTTGGCATCTCTCATTTATTTCAAGTCGTGGGCCTGTTTTTGAGAGGAAGGTGATTCATTTTTTTTCTCACATTAAGGATTTTAGGGAACTTAAGATCAAATAATGAATCACTTCCTTTCATTCGAGAATTCTGTCCCATGTTGACTTATCTAACTGCAAAATAAGCTCGGTTTCCTACTTTTAATTTAGGGAGTTGGTTTTAAGGGGGATTTGGCTTTTTTTAAATGCTTACTATTGCAGCCTTCTGGAAAGGAGGGGAAAATAATGGGTCCGTATTCCAAATATGAAGAGAGGTGGCTTGAGGTATCACAGTGGCTGTAGAGGCAGGCATAGAGGGATCGGAGTCCCATCTCTTAACACTTACCAGCTGAATGACTCCAGGCAAGTCACTTCACCTTTTGATTTCCTAGGCATTTTGTCTAAGACTGTAGCACTTAAGAGAAGGTCCCTGCCTGCATTCATTGGTGGAATGAGTTTCCTCATAGGGGAGGTCCCTACCCTAGGTCTGAAGAGCCCCCAAACTGGGGCAGGTTGAAAGGAACAGCCACAGAGAGCTCCCTATTCTATGCCGGTATTTAGAACTGCACAGAAATCAAAATGTGCAGAACTTTCAGTTTTATAAGTATTATAAAATAATAACTTTAATAAATGTGCTAGGCACTGGGTGTGGTTGGGGGGATAGAAGATATATCATGTAGATTAGACCTGCTTTCTGCTCCCCTGAAGCTTAACCTATAGTGGGAAGGGAGAGGCATATGATGTACACAGATAACTGGAAGAGAGGCACAAAACAAAGTGCTGTGAGCCCATTATTGAATGGAAGGGCAGTCTAGGAAGCCCTTCATGGAGGAGGTGGCATTTTCAGTGGCCTTTAAATGTTGGGTAGGAATTTGACAAGCAGAGAATGGGGGGAAGGGAAGGCATTCTAGGTATAGAGAACAGAGTGACCAAAGGCCAGAGGCAGGAGTGCACAGGCTATGTTGAGGGGACGACAAAAAAGTAATTCGGTTTGCTTTGAGCGTAGACTATTAGAGAGAGAAAATAGTAGGAGATAAGGCCCATTGGTACCAGATGGGATGCCTTGAATGGCAGGCAAAGGAATTTGAGTGTTATCTGGGATTCGGGGGGGGGGGGACAGCTACTCAATATTTCTTAAAAGAAAACTGATATGACAGGATCTCTGAAAAAGAACAAGAATGGTTTGTCCAGTAGGGTGGGAAGGGCGGGTATGGCGACAGGGGAAAGGATGGAGGCGGTAGTCCAGGTGGGCATTGCTAGGGGGCGTCAATGGCAAGAGAGGGACTGAGAACTGATGCGCTCTTTCCATTGTGGCTCACTTCCCAAGATAACTCCAAGATTTCTGACATGAGAGACTGACAGAAAAGTAATGAAGGTCTCAGGAGAAGCAGGTTTGGGAGAAGAGATGAAACGAGTTCAGTTCTGGACTTGACTGGTGAAGTTCCTACACATGCTCACCTGTGGCCAGTCAGGCTCAGCATTGCCAGAGAAGTGAAAGATTCCATGGCCTTTGTGTTTGCCTAGACTGTGTGCAGACTTGACCTGTTCTTTTGACTTGTTGGTTAGAAGCCTGCCCAAGGGGAAGGACAAAATACAGAAAATGGGCCCTAAGCATCTAGAGGGAAGGGATTTTTGTTTTCCTCACAATCCCCAACACCTAACAGTGGCTAGCATATAATAATAAAAAATAGCTAGTGTAAGACACTGGGCCAAATCAGTTTGCAAGGGTTATCCCATTTGACCTTACAACAACTCTAGGAGGTAGGTACTATTATTATTACTATTCCCATTTTACATTTGGAAAAACTGAGGCAAGCAGAGGTTGTGACTTCCCCAGAGTCAACACAGCCAATGAGGCTGAATTCCAACCAGGTCTTCCTGTTCCCAGGCGTCAATCATTTTCTCTCTTTCATCATAACTCTCTGGTAGCACCCCCTATCATTCATTGTTGAGTTGAAAAGATTTCCCGTGTAAACATCTGATCCACAAATGGCTTGTACATCTAAACAAATGATTGTATTTGACTTCTTTGCTCCTCTACCTGCTTATCCTCACACTCTAGCTGCCTACTGAATTGAAAGCAATGAAACTTGTTCCTGCTTAGAACTTTCTGAAAAATTACCTGAGAGAATATTGTCAATTATCCCTTTTTTCTTCAAATATGGAGTTCTTTGAAGTCTGAAAATCAGAATGAGAAGATTATTAAGACCAGTATATATTTTTGTCCTAGTTGAACAATTTCAATGCAAAACTATCCTGTACTTAAATAATTGCTACGATAAATGTGGAAATATGTTTAAAAGAATTGCCTGTGCTTAACCTACATTGGATTACTTACAGGCTAGGGGAAGGGAAGAGGTGGGAAGGAAGGGAGAAAAATTGGGAACACGAGTTTTTGCAAAGGTGAATAGTGAAAACTATCTTTGCGAGTATTTTGAAGGTAAAGGCCTATTATTATAAATAAGATAATTTCTAAAGAAAATATTTAATATTTGAGGAACATATTTAAAAATAGGAATGACAAAGTAATTGGGTATAAAAGCAGGCTTTGAGGGGTCTTGACCTCTGAATTCATCACTCGGAGGAGTCCAGATGTTACTTAACAGATTAGCTGAAACTGAATACTGTGAAACCGTGTGTCACAGGCAGGATTTGAACACTCACTGCCTCTAAGGCTTGGAAAGTTCTCTTTATTTTCAATAATATTGCCGAAAGTGAAACTACTGTCTCGTGTACACAGAAAATATAGTCTTAAGTTCCATGACTTTCATGTTTTGCCTCTGAGAACAGGCAAACATCCCACTGGGGGCGGCAGGTCTTTGAACCTGCTTTCTAAGTGGGTGTGGCAAAAGAAAGAGGCCCCCTTATGAGCTGATAAATGTTATTATCTAAAAGGAAGTGTGTGACTATTCAAAAAGTAACATGTAGTCTTAATGTACTTATAACTCGGTATACACACAGTTGAAGAATTCTGGTTTTACTTAGAATTTGGAAAATAGCATTTAAGAGAGAAAAATGAAGGTAAATGCAAATATTCCATAAAAGCAAGCACTCTGGGCTCTTACCCCTTCAGTGACTCCAGCCACCATCTATGGCCTTGTTTTTACAGAAAATGTCTTCTGAGTTCCAAAAGAGCTTTGCGAATAATACTTGTTCCCTAAAGTGGGCCCTGCCTATATTTCTAAACACTAACCCACTTGTGTTAGCTTAGGAGAATCATTTTCTCTCTTTCATCATAACTCTCTGGTAGCACCCCCTATCATTCATTGTTGAGTTGAAAAGATTTCGCGTGTAAACATCTGATCCACAAATGGCTTGTACATCTAAACAAATGATTGTATTTGACTTCTTTGCTCCTCTACCTGCTTATCCTCACAATCCTAATCCTCCACAACTGCTTGTCTTGGGAAGTAAAATCAAATATAATTTTTATTTGAGTGAATTAGGTTTTTTTAAAATTAATTTTATAATTATAGCATTTTTTGACAGTACATATGCATAGGTAATTATTTACAACATTATCCCTTGTACTCCTTTCTTTTCCTAATTTTTCCTCTCCTTCCCTCCACCCCCTCCCCTAGATGGCAGGCATTCCCATACGTATTAAATATGTTATAGTATATCCTAGGTACAATAAAATCAAATATAATAAAGACAAAAGTAATCAACCTTTTACATCCTCATCATTACTGTTATCATTAGAATTGTACATTAAGGTTTGCCAAGAATCTTCTCAGAAGTCCTCTTTAGAATCTCAAAAAATAAGTCTATTTCACTGTCTCTTTTTCTAAAGTTTTTGTGACATATAATTTGTTTAAAACATACCTCATTCTTTTTTTGGTCAACTTCAAAGATTAATAGCCATAATTTTTTAAAGTCTTCTATTCAAATTAATTTTGTTTTGTCAAGTTGATCAGTTCAACAGTGCTGTTTTGCACACAAGTCCCCTTGGTTCTTTCTCTAGGATCTGGGGTATAGTTGTCTAGGTCTGTATTTTGTATGCCCCACAGATTGAATTGTGGCACCTAATTACTCTTGTAGCTGCCCATTTCCTGCTATTCTGTCACTCCTTTTTCCTTCTTCTAGTTTTTTTATGTTATCCTCTCTCCCAAACCTGGCTTCAATCTTAGGTATTACCATAAACAAATAAATAAGTATTTTCTTTTTTATGAAAAATTTTTCTTTAAGTGATATTATAAGCAAATCAGAAGAACATTGGATAGTTTACTTCTCAGATCTGTGGAGAAGGAAGGAATTTGTGTCAAAAGGAGAAGTGGAACTCATAATTGAACACTAGATAAATTTGATTATATTAAGTTAAAAAGTTTATATACAAACAAAACTAATGCAGACAAGATCAGAAGGGAAGCAGTAAATTGGGAAATCATTTTTACATTTAAGGGTTCTGATAAAGGCCTCATTTCTAAAATAGAGAATTGACTCAAATTTATAGGAATTCAAGCCATTCTCCAATTGGTAAATGGTCAAAGGATATGAACAGACAGTTTTCAGATGAAGAAATTAAAACTATTTCTAATCACATGAGAAGGTGCTCTAAATCATTGTTGATCAGAGAAATGCAAATTAATACAACTCTTAGATACCACTATACACCTCTCAGATTGACTACGATGACAGGAAAAGACAGGGACAAATGTTGGAGGGGATGTGGGAAAACTGGGGCACTGATACATTGTTGGTGAAACTGAACGGATCCAGACATTCTGGAGAACAATTTGAAACTATGTTCAAAAAGTTATCAAACTGTGCATACCCTTTCACCCAGCAGTGTTTGTTTTGGGACTATATCCCTAAGAGATCTTAAAGGAAGGAAAGGGACCCACATGTGCAAAAATGTTTGTGGCAGCCCTTTCATAGTGGCAAGAAACTGGAAACTGAGTAGATGCTCCTCAGTTGGAGAATGGCCAAATAAGTTATGGTATGTGAATATTGTGGAATTGTTCCATAAGAAACAACCAGCAGGATGATTTTTATTTATTTATTTATTTTAATTTATTATTATAGCTTTTTATTTACAAAACATATGCATGGGTAATTTTTCAACAGTGACCTTTGCAAAACTTTCTGTTACAACTTTTCCCCTTCTCCCCATCCCCTCGTCTAGATGTCAGGCAATCCACTATATGTTAAATATGTTAAAGTATATGTTAAATCCAATATATGTATACATATTTATACAGTTATCTTGCTGCACAAGAAAAATTGAACCTAGAAAGAAGTAAAAAAAAAAAACCTGAGAAGGAAAACAAAAATGCAAGCAAAAAATAACAGAGAGTGGAAATGCTATGTTGTGGTCCACACTCATTTCCCAGAGTTCTCTGTCTATGTGTAGCTGATTCTCTTCTTTACTGAACAATGGAAACTGGTTTGAAACATCTCATTGTTGAAGAAAGCCACGTCCATTAGAGTCGATCATCGTATAATCTTCTTGTTTCCGTGTATGATGATCTCCTGGTTCTGTTGATTTCACTTAGCATCAGTTCATGTCAGTCTCTCCAATCCTCTCTGAAATCATGAAAATCCCACCATGATGATTTTAGAGAGGCCTGGAGATCATTGTACACGGCAGCATCAATATTATATGATGATAAATTCTAATGAATGTGACTCTTTCCAACAAGGAGATGATTGATGCCAGTTCCAATTATCTTGTGATAAAGAGAGCCATCTACACCTAGAGAGGACTGTGGGAACTGAATGACAACATAACATTCTCACTCTTTTTGTTTGTTCACTTGCATTTTGATTTGTTACTCATTTACTTTCTTTTTTTTTTAATCTGATTTTTCTTGTGCAGCAAGAGAATTGTGTAAATATGTTTCTACATGTTGGGTTTAACATGTATTTTAACATCTTTAACATATACTGGATTGCCTGCCATCTAGGGGAGGGGATGGGGGGGAGGAGAAAATCTGAAACACAAGGCTATGCAAGGGTGAATGTTGTCAAATTATCTGTGCATATGTTTTGAAAATAAAAAGTTTTATAAAAATTTTTCTTTAGCTTTTCATTTTCAAAATATATGCATAGATAATTTTCAACATTCACCCTTGCAAAAACTTTGTATTCCACATTTTTCAAGTATCTTCTTTTATAAAGATTAGATGTGATACCCTGGGTGTAAGACTAGAGAGACACATGGGGGTAAGGAACCTGTTGTTATCGTAGGGTCATAGGCAGAGAACCAGAGGTTCTTAATGTTTCTGTGTTTCTTGGGCACCTTTGACAAACTTATGTATGGATTCCTTATCAGAATTATGTTTTTAAATTCATAAAGTCTGTGTGATTACAAAGGAAACAGCTCTAGCTCTTTCTCTCTTCTCTTCTCTTGTCTTCTCTTGTCTTCTCTTTTCTCCTCTCTTTCTCTCCCCACATACACATACATATATATGCACATACATATGTAAAGATGTTATTTGCTACCCTATCCAAGTTTGTGCCCTCACCATGAAATCTACCCACAGATCCTCAGTTGGAAATGCCTGATAGAGCTATGAGGAATATTAGTATAGAATCCTCATTAGTTATGGCTGTTGATTTTTTTAAAACCTTGGTTTAATATCAAAATTATTTAGAGGAATAATTCTAATTTTTCTTTCCCAAATCCTGTCTTTCATCTTTAATGTCCAAGTTGTTTGTGTCCTAATGTTTAACTTAGAATTATAGCTCTGCTTGCCTATAGTAAGTGATGCTGCCAGGTAGTAGGCTCATTATTTTATAACCGCTTCTGGCTCTTATAAGCTATATTTGGCCTTTATTATTATTTGTCCAAAGAGAAACCAGTGAAACTCTATCCTTTGGACTTCCTGCCTGCAGTTCCTTCCTGAACAAGTGCTTCTTGAGGATTAGGGTAGTGAAAGCTACTGTCCCCACATTACATCTATAACAAATTGCTTGGAGTTTTAAGGATCAGAATAAGAGACTAAATAGGTAAGAAGGAAGAAACCCCATCTCAGGTTGGACTTGGGTTTCAGCCTTACTGTGGTCCACATTTAAACACGGACTAGCAGAAGGGTATTAATTTATCTCTGTGGTTCTTCTACTTCTGTGCCATTACTCAGGGCTTAGGGTTGCTTCATGGGACTCTAACCTCTAAGCTGTACAAAAGACATCGTTCTCCCATACCACAGATAGAGAGAGGCATGTGGGCCCAGATAAAGCCCCTATCCTCCATGAGACTTAGCTGCTCACAATCCCCTTCTCTGGCAGAAACATCTAAAGGAGAGTGACTCAGTTCAATTCCTTTTTATCTAGTCCTTCTGGCTAATCTTATTAGGTTTCACTCAAACCACAGTTCTAAATCCTTCCACTAATATTTTTTTCCATCCCAAAAGCTCAGCCTCTTTATATTAACAGGCTTTTGGGGAGAAAGGCAGCATGGTTCATATGAGAGGAAATCTTTGGGGAGATAAATAAGTATTGGGTTAAAAGAAACCAGTAAGTATAATATTTTAGTTCTGAAAAAATCCTATTGCCATGTTATAATAATGTCCAAGGGTATCTTTTAAAAATGAATTGTCATGGGATTTTTAAGTGCTATTGTCATGTTTAAGTAATGCTCTTTAAACCCAGAGAGCTAAGGGGAGGCCTCTGTGGTGAAGTGGTGGACTACAGGTACAGAGTGAGGCATATACTATCAGTTTGTTTTATTTTGCTTAACTTGGCCTTTTTGGTAACAAAGGGTAAGGTGAGGGAGGTGGATGCTGTTGAGTAATAATAGCATTTTTATTTTAAAAAAAAGAAACACTTTTTCAAAAAGAAGCAGCAGCAGCAAAGGAATATAAAAGGATAAATAGGCATTTCTAATGTAAACAGAGGTATTTTTAAAAAATCAGTACTAACCTCCAGTTTTATTGAATCTTTTAATATATAGGGTGGAGAAGGAAACATACCTTATAATCTCTAAAATTTGTATAGAATCATTGAATAAACATTTATTGAGTGCTTAAATAACACAAAATTCTTCTGAATATTTAAAAAAATCATGAAGTTACAGAATATTAAGATGTTGTGAAGATTACTGATAAAATGTCATATTAATTTGGGACAGATAAAAGAAAATGGAATATCATCTCATGCAAAAAACACTGGAGCTGGAGTCAAGACTTGGATTTGAATCCCAGTTTTGCTACTTCCTCACCAGTATGAACTGGAACAAATTATGTGACATGCAGGCTTTGGTTTCTCTATTTGTAAAGGTGAGAACTTTGCCAGGCAATCTCTATAGTTGCATCTGCCTCCATAATCTTACAAGAATTCAAAATTGAAAGGGATTGCAGTGGCCACTTAATCCAACCTGGACTCTAAAAGGAACTGTCACTAAAAGATGTCCCAGAAATGAGGGGGAGTCTGCTGTGTTCCAGGGCAGCCCTTGGTCTTGGGAAGCCTTTTCTGGTAACCAGCCCAAATTTGCCTTTTTCAACTTTATCCACTGTTACATTGATTTTACCTTCTGGGGACAGAGAGAACAAACCGAATCTCTTCCATGTGTTGGCTTTTAATATCTTTGAAGGAAATTATCCTCTCATCCCCCTTCTAGTCAGTCTTTTCTAGGCTAAGTATTCCATCTTCTTACTATATTGTTCCCCATATGACAAGGACTTGGGCACCATCCTACTTGCCCTCCTACATACAGCAGTTCTTCCAGAACTGTGGTGCTCAGAATCAAACATGATAGACTAGGGCAAAGTACCAGGAAATGTCAAATCAAGTCACCAATTATTTTGTCACCAGGTGCCAGGTGCTCTGTTAAATGTTGGGGATTCAAAGAAAGGCAGAAACATGGCCCATACTCTCAAAGAGCTTGAATTCTGAGGGGGGGTAACAATATGAAAATAATTATGTACATATGAGATACAATTATATATAGAAGGTAGTCTTTACAAGGCAAGATATAGGGGACAGGGAAAAAAATAGCCTTCTGCAGTAGGTGGTAGGTTTTGAGCTGAACCCAAAGAAACCAGGAAGTATAGGTAAGGAGAGAGAACATTCCAGACATTGGGGGGGGGGGGTTACAACCAATTCAGAGGCCCGAACTCAGCAATCTGGAACTAGGTTTGTAGGGTGATTGACTGGGAATAGGGAGTAAAATGTAAGAAAAGAAAGATAGGAAGGGGTCAGATTGTTAAGAGTTTTAAAAGTCAGAGAGAATTTGAGATTTTATCTTAGAAGTAATAGAGAGTCACTGGAGTTTTTTAGAGGGAGAAAGGAAAGGGTTGAAATGGTTGCACTTAAAAAGTCCCTTTGGCAGCTGAGTGAATTGGGGAGAGGATTGAGGCAGGGAGTCTAATTAGACCAGATGAGAGGTAATGAGGACCCATAAAAAAGAAGGGAGGATAGAAATGACATTATTTGACAATATATGTAAGGTGAATGTGAAAGAGAATGGAGAGTGACCCTGAGGTTGTGAGCATAACTAGGAGGATGATGGGGCCCTGGAAGAATGGTTAAGGTCGGGGGGGGGGGGGAAGGTGATGCTTTCTATTTTAAATATGTGGAGTTTGAGATTCCTGGAGAATACCCAACTCTCAAGATGTTGGAGATGTGGGACAGTAGCTCAGGACAGAGATTAGAGCTGGATATTAAAAGATCTTTGAATCACTTGTACAGAAATGATTCTTATGGACTGATGAGCTCACCAAGGAACATAGCTGGGAGCTCCTCAACCCTAGGTTATGTGACCTGATATAGTTACAAAGTTTTTTTTTATATTTTGCATTGAATTGTTTCCAATGTGTTTTATTTTATGCATTTGAAAACATTCTTCTGAGAAGTTCAAGGGCTTCACTAGACTTTCATAAGGGTCGATGACACAACAAAGTTTAAGAACTTGGTATAGAGGAACAAGGGAAGAGAACTGGGCCCCAGCTTCTATCTAAGAATAGAGTGGTCACACATACAAGTGAATAACAAGGAGACTTGTCACATAAACCTAGAGAAGAATATCCTGGAGAAGAGGTGATTGACAGTTGCAGAAAATACAGATAAATCAAGGTGGATGAGGATTGAGAATCTGGCCATCATTATTGACTATTGAGGAAGCAGTTTCAGTTGGATACCTCCTTTTCCCCAGAAGCTATAACTTGCCTTAATGTAGCCCAAATCACTTTGTTTCAGGTTTTTTGTTTTTGTTTTTTGTTTTGGAAGGGGGAGGGAGATAGGGTACAGTGTTGACTCAAGGAGCTTCTAGTCTTGTAAACTCCCCACCCCCCAGTTCTTCCATTGTTGACTTGCTACCTAACCACACTTTTTCACCATCTTGTATTTGTAAAGTTGATTTTTTTTCCATCTCAAAGGCAAGACTTTCTATTCAATTTCATCTTAATTTGATTCAGTCCAGTGTGCTGGCCTGTCAAGATCTTTTTGGATCCTGATTATCTTATAGGGTGTTAGCTCTCCCTTTCAGCTTTCTGTCATCTGGAAATTTGATAAGCATCTCATCTATGCCTCTATGCATGACATTGTTAAGAGATCTTAAGCCTGGGGAAATTATCTCTAATAATAATCTATTCAAAAAAGAGCTTGTCAAACTTAAATGATGGATTCATAGTGTCACATCAGATAGAATATTGGGCTGAATGGCTGATGGATGTGACATAGTATGCCAGTTTTGTTCTTGATGGTAGAATAGGGATCAATCCAAAGCTCAACTTTTGCATGGTCCAAACAAGCAATTGATGGTTTTCCTTGCAGAACAACTGTCAGAGGGACCATCATAGAAGCAATTCATGTATAACATTATTTTATAGAATTTAAACCTATTTTGTAGGTCACTACTGATTTTCTGTTAGGAAATCTATGTTAATGGCCTCTCCATCAGTGCAGAAGGCAACCTTTGCATCCTGTGAGGTTCTCGTGCATGTTTCCCCAGAGATCGTCTACTTAAGTATGATGTTCCTCAGAAGAGGCCTGTGTGTTCTCCCCATCTCAAAACTTAGACTCTATCCTTGCTTTATCTTGCCCAGATCCAGGCTTTTAGCTCATTTACAGGCCACCTCCACATCATGCAACTGAGAGCATATACATCCCTCTCCTTTTTTAGAACCCCTTTATGTATTGTTTTATGCCATCAGAGTGTAATCCCTTTGAGGGGTTGGCTTGATTCTTTTTATTTACATTCCTGTTGTTTATTATAGTGTTTGGCACTAGTAGTAAGCATGTAATAAAGCCATCACAGTATCATGGGTTTACACTCAAGGAAGTTTGTTGAAAATAGGAAAAAAAAAAAACTACTAATCTGTACAAAAGTATACACAATAGCATTAGTTGAAGAAATAAAAGTTAGAAACAAACTAACTTTGGGAACTGCTGAGTGAAATGATATGTGGATGTAATACAATGTTATTGTGTCTTCAGGAATGATAATTAAAGAATTCAGAAAAGCATTTGCATGAAGTGACACATAATGAAGAGACAGGTAAAAGGGTAAATACAAAATGATTACAGTAACGTAAATTAACATAACCCCAAATGGAGGATCAAATTTAAAGTGACATGGACTACTAGTTGCTGCTATCACAATTTAGTGTTGCTTACTTGTTTTCCTGGGAATGTGCTTCGTGGGGGCCAGTGATGTGCTAGTTGGAATAGGTCTACTGTATCAAAACACTATTTTTAAAAAGGCTTTTGTGCTGGGAAGTGTCTTTGGATCAGTAAAAGTACTGTTAAGTCGAGAGTACGTTTTCCCAAATGCAGTCTGGACCACTCTCCTATTTAATTCTGGGCCAAACTCATTCATCTTCAATGTTTGTTCCAGTGACCATATAACCTCACATCATAGTCTGGAAAACAAGCATTTTCTATCCATTTAGCTTTTCCTATGTGTTCTTTTTAAGTGGGGTACAATGAAAAGAGTTCTGGTTTGGCATTAGAAAGAGACCCTGATTTTGAATCCCAAGCTTGCTATGTACTGCTTGCGGGACCTTGAGCAGGCCACTTAGCATCTTGGGGCCTCAATTTCAGCTTTAAAATGAGTGAATTGACCGGGATGACTTCAGGTCTTTCCAGCACTAAACCTATAAGTGTATGAGTACTTGTGGCTCTTATTGAAGTCATGAATATTAATGGGGTTTGATGCACTTAGTACAGTATGAGCTATGGGAACATCTCACCATCTGCATTGTGACCTTACACAGAACATATTCCATGACAGTGACAAACGCCTGTGGATAACCTATCTTCTGTTCTCTGTTTGGCTTGGCAATAAGAATTAGAGTCATTAAACAGTTATCTGTACAATTCCAGTTATCATCCAATTTTATATGATGTTAACATAGGCATAAATCCCAAGTTTTTGGAGGAAAACCTTTGTGGTTCTATTCAAGTAGTGTTTTTTTTTTTTTTTTTTTTTTTTTTAAATCAGCAAGCTCAACAGGATCTTCTGTTCTCTACATTTTTGGTCAACTGGGTGATGGGAAAGACAAGGCACATTACAGAGAATTGCTTGCAGAAGCATGCCTGATTGTTCTTTTTATCAGGGGTAAAGATATTATGAGCATGAAAAAGTAGCCTACTATCTTTTCAGTATTGTTGAGTTAGTTATTGATGTTCTCTTGGTCACGTTTTATGGGGTTAATATTGTCTGTGGGATTTTCCCCAACATTGCCCCCTCCCCGCTCTGAGATACTTTGTAAAATGATCCTGCAGTGCTTTCAGGATTGTCACTTTCAGCATTAATTTTTTTTAGAATACAGTTGATGTGGACCAGCCATTCTTCCTGCTTTCATCTTCCTAAGTATCATTTCAGCTTTCTCATATCAGAGTCTGGAATGTTAGGGTACAAATCTGTGATTACACTTACTGATGATGAAAATAGGCCAACAGATTTGTTCCATTTTCTATTTGGTAGCCTCCTGCCAGTTGTATATATAAGGACCCTTGGGATGAATTCATTCAATTGGGTCTCCTGCCAAATTTCTTTGGATTTTTTTTCTATTGTTTTTCACTATTTTATAAAGTGACATTGCTAGTGGTGTTCTACCTTCCTTTGTATTTTATAAATTATTAAAATTCTAAATTTGTTACCCTTGTCTGTCATCTGTCTCTGCTTATCAGATAGTATTTGTTGGTAACTTGGTTTCAGGGATCTTTGAACTCGGGTTTTACATTGGTTAGAATTTTACAGGAAATGGTGCTAATCAAAGCAATACCTTTGCCTTTTTTTCATTTCCTATTTTTCAGTATTGACAGCTGGTTTGAATAGGTTAGATTGAAGCTGCTAAAATTGTTCACCGTGTCTTCTCATCTTTACATTTCTGACTTGATGATGTTTGACCTTTGCTCTAAACTAAGCAATGATCTGACTGCTTGCATACAGACAGCTGATTCTGATATGGTTTTCATATCAGTGACCAATTTCCTGTATGTTTATATAAATTCGATTTTATGTTCTTTTTAGTGTTGTTCAGCACTCACAATGTCCGGTGCCTTTCGGCACTCTTCTGGGTGAAAATATTTGGCGATAAAGGCTTTGAGGCTTCTTTTTGTTTGCAAACTTCCATTTTTACCATCTGCTTTCTAAAAGGGAATGGGTCAAAGAGAAGAAAAAACACAAAAGGCCAAGATGAAGGGAAATATTACTTCTAAGAATCATTACTAAATTGCTAGATCTTTGTCAATCAGCAGATGGGAATCAGAAAGAGGTTTGTGTACTTCTTAGATGTGTATGGCACCTTTTATAAAACTGACCATGTCATGGAGGCAATAAAGGCCCCCTAGAATGCAGAAAAGTAGAAATACCAAACACTCTTTGCTGATTAAAAAAACCAAAAATTATATTCAATAGAAGACTTGAAGAAAAAAAATTGTACACTACACTTCTAAATAAGTATTAGATCAAAGAACAGATCATGGAAACTACAACATTTCATCAAAGAAAATGCTGACAATGAGAGAACATAGCAAAACTTTTGGGATACAGCTAAAGCAGTCTTTAGGGGAAATTTTTAATCTCTAAACACTTTCATCAGCAAAAGAGAGAATAACTCAATAAATGAGACATGCAGTTAAACTAGAAAAACAACAAATCAAACTCCTTCCAGCTAATGCCAAAGTAGAAATTCTGAAACTCAAAGAAGAGATGAACAAAATTAAAGGCAAAAAAAGAATAGTATGAGTTAATTTTATTGAAAGGTTTGTTAAAATTTGAACAGATTCCACTCAATACTCCCCTCTTCTGCTCATTTAGTAAGTCTTTCAAAAGAAGGAAATAAGGTAAGTCTGGCATGACTTGTTCTCGATGAAACTATACTGATTCTTTGTTAATAACTGCTTTGCTTTCTAGATGCTTGCCAATCATCTTTTTAATGATCTGTTCCTGAATTTTCTCAGGAACTGAAGTCAAGGTCTATATTTTTAGACTCTTCTCATCACTTTAGAAAATAGCTTTAGCTTCTCTCTTCCCTCTGTATTCTCAATCAGCAGGGAAGCACAGGGATTGACAGAAATGGACATTCCCTTTTCTATTATAGTCAGGGACTCTACTGCCTGCGCTTCCCTTTCTTTAATACCCAACTCTGTCCTTGACTGTAAATAAAGTGCAGCAATTTTTCTTTCTCTCATTTCCTCTCATTGATCTTAAGGCTTTGGGGGAAATGGAAAAATTAGTATCTCCTCCTGAAAAGCTCAGAGACTTCTGCTTTGGTGGACAAGTTTCTGAGCCATGCATATTCCCATTGCCTTTCAAAATTAAAAACAGTGTAAAATATAACAAAAGTCCTTGAACTCTTGCAAAACAACTCTGTCTTATAGCAGTAGAAGCACTGCATACTATCGGTAGTATGCTAAAGGCAAATTTAGAGGTGGTTTCTGTTTGGATTACATTATAATTTATAATGATATGACCTCTTCACAAATATAAAGGTTGAATCTCAATTGCTTAGTTTCATTTCAAATTGAAGAGCAGAGCATCTTACCCTTGGGTAACAAACTTGCTAACAAACTGTTAATGCATCTGCTAATTTCTGATTGTGTTGGTACATGTGCTAGCATATGTTTAGGTGGGGTAGTTGAGAGGTCAAAAGTTAAATACATTTTGCTAGTTATATGTAAGTCAGTTGTAGCTGAGTTTAGCCTGCTACTGATCTTGCTTAGATAAGATAGAATGATTGATATTGGGGTAGAAAGCAGGACTTTTTAAAAATAGCATTACTTGTTGAAATAAAATATGATTGCTGTGCACTCTCCACTGGTATATGGAAGTAGCTTACATGTGTGGCATGTTTCCTTGTAATGGTGTCTGCTATAGTGACTGGTAGATTCTATTCTGAGACTATTACCAGGTGTTGACTTCATTACAATTTGCTTCCCTCCCCCACCTCGAATTCCTTTTTTTGGTGGATTTTATTAGCCTGACACATGTTGCACAATGTCACATCACACTTATACAGGAATTTGTGCAGCATTAAAAGTGTGTCTTTGCTGATGTGAAAGTTTTGTCTCTGTTCAGGCAAACTGCCAAAAATTAAGAGGAGCTCATCTTCCGCTGGTGGCAGCAGTCTCAGAACCAATGAAATATTCCTGTCAGTTTTAAGCTAATTATCTACCATTCTGGAAAACAAAAGTGAGTGAGGGTATACCATGTCCTTCCTGATGGCAGTTAGCTTGACCAAAGAAATGCCTGAAATGCTCATTTTAAGGGAAGAAATGCCTGAAATGCTCATTTTAATGGCCACTGTCCCATTTGCTTACTTGTTCTCATCCTTACTGCTTGCTTTTTAAACTGCTACGACAAAATACAGATTCACTAGTGATATAAAACAAACCTTTAGTTCCATTCCTCAAAAGAAAAAGGGAAATCTGAATACTTTTTCTCAAAAGAATTATTACTTGTCCAAGTTAAAGTTTTTGTGAATAAAATTTATTGATCTTGATCTCTTAAGTTTAGCTCAGCTCTCTGAATATTTGCATAGGACAAATTAAGGCAACTCTGAGGTATCCACTACAAACCTCTCAGATTGGCTTACAGGAAAAGATAATGAAGATTGTCGGAGAGGGTGTGGGCAAACTGGGACAGTAATACATTGTTGGTGAAGTTGTGAAGTGTTCCAACCATTCTGAAGAACAATATGGAACTATACCCAAAGGGCTATCAAACTGTGATAGCCTTTAAACAAGCAGTGTCTCTACTGAGGTCCCAAAGAGATCATAAAAAATGGAAAGGGACTCACATGTTCAAAAATGTTTGTGGCAGCCCTTTCTGTAGTGGCAAGGAACTGGAATCTGAGTGGATGCCCGTCAGTGGGAGAATGGCTGAATAAGTTGTGGTACACGAATGTTATGAATTATTGTTCTATAAGAAACAGCAGGATGATTTCGGAGAGGCCTGGAGAGACTTATATAACGGATGCTGAGTGAAGTAAGAGAAGCAAGAGAACATTGTACACAACAGCAAGGTTATACAGTGATCAATACTGATGGACATGGCTCTTTTTAATAATGAGGTGATTCAGGCCCGTTCCAATAGACTTGTGAGGGAGAGAGCCATCTGCATCTAGAGAGAGAGAGGGGACTGTAGGAATTGAGTGAGGGAACATTACATTTTCACTCTTTTTGTTGTTGTTTCTTTGCATTTTATTTCTCATTTTCCCCCTTTTTATTTGATTTTTCTTGTGCAGCAAGATAATTCTCGAAATATGTCTAGAAGAATTGCACATGTTTAACATAAGAAAATCTGCATAGGAAAACCATTATTACTTGGCTTAAGTAACTAACTTGGATTCATTTAGAAAACAATTTTGTTGTTTTTCTGACCTTGACACAAACCAAGAAACATTAAAACCTCCATATACAGAGAATAGAAAGACATATATGTGCTTGTGCTTTTTAATCAGCTCAGATCATTTGCTTAAAAAGTTAATTTGAATTAATATGTAGGACATGTTTGAAGGATGTGCTAAGCATTCATTAGTAACCTATGGAGAAGCCTGTGGCAATCAAGAAACATTTAATAAGCACCTGCTATGTGCCAAATAGTATGCTATGCTAGAGATGCAAAGAAAAAAAGGAAGGGGAAATGATATGTATATTTATACAAATATAGAAAATAAACACACGTTAATTTGGGGGAAGATGACAGTTGGGGCTCAGGAAACCTATGTGGAAGGTAGTATTTGAGAGCTGAGTCTTGAAGGAACAAATGGATTCTTTGAGGTGAAGATGAGAAGGGAATCTCTTCCAGGAATGGAGGTAAGATGAAGTATTATATGTGAAGAATGGTAGGAAAGCCATTTTAGTTAAACTGAGTGGACTTGTGTATGATGAGGCCGGACAGGCAAGTTGAAGCCAATTTTCTTTAGAAGTCAAACATGTTATAGTTGACCGTAGTAGGCAGACAGTGTCATTTATTGAGTAAGAGAGTGATAGTGCTTAGGAAAATCACTTTGGTAGCTGTGGAGAGGGTAGATTGTGGACAGCCTGTTGAAACCAGTTAGAAGTCTTTTGCAGTAGTCCAGGTGAGAGTTGAGACGGCCTTGACTTAAGGTGGTGGGGGCTACGAGAGTAGAGAGAATGGGGATAGATACGAGAGGTTATGGTGATAACATAGCCCCATTTGGCAGTGGCCCAGCTGTGTGGAGCGAGGAAGAATGAGAAGTTGAGGCTAACACTGCTGAGGCTTGCAAACTTGGGTGACTGAAAGGATGGTGGTGCCATCTATGGTAATGGGGAGGTTTTTTGTGTTTTGTTTTTGGCTTGCTAAATGGAAGATGTGAAGAGAGAATTGCTTTGGAAATACTAATTTTGAGCTGTCTGCGGCACATCCATTAGGAAATGTTCAGTTGTTTTTCTTATGCAGCATGATATTTGTGGAAATATGTATAGAGGAATTGCACTTGTTTAACATATCACTTTTGGACTGGGGGAGGGGGTGGGGGGATTTGTAAAAAAAAAATTAGGGTTTTGTAGGGGTGACTGTTGAAAAGTGCACATGTATATATTTTGAGAATAAAAAGCTATAATTAAAAAAAGAAATGTTCAGTTGGCAGTTAGCAATGCAGAGTGGGAGCTCCAGAATGAAACGAAGTCTACATCTTGACATCTGGGAATTATTTATTAAGAGGTGATACCTGAACCCATGAGAGCTGAGGGGCTTGCTGAGAGAAGATAGAGAAAGGAGAGAAGATCTCAAGTTGGCATGAATTAGCAAAGGAGACTGATGATTTGTCATAAATAGGAGGCGATCTAGGAGGGATTCACAGAAGACCGGTGGTCAGCAGTGTCAGAATGCTAAGAGGTCAAAAAAGTGAAATTGAGTAAAGACCCTCCAGGTTGGCAATTCAGAGAAGTTTTCCTTATTTTGGAGAGAGCAGTTTCAATTGAATGATGAGTTTAGGAACCAGATTGCAAAGGACTGAGAAGTAAGTCAGAGGAGAGGAAATGGAGGCAACTTAGTGCTTCTTCTAGTAGTTTCGATGTGAAAGAGAAGAGATGTTACCATCCAACAGCTTGAAGGGATATTTAGTGAAGGTATTTTAAGGATCCTCAGGAGACTTGCCCATGATTGTAGGCAGCAGGAAAGGCACCATTAGAGTTTTGAGATGAAGAGAATATGAAACAGGAGCTTATGGTAAATAGCTTCTTGTGTTTATTAAAAAGTCTGAGGGGAGGACCTGATATTGGGGGATAAAGCAGGTGGTCTGGGGGAGAGCCTTTGGGAAGAACAAAATATAAAGTCAATTGGGGAAGATTACAGAGATTATCTTGTTGCAGTGAAGGCCGAGTTGAGATCATAAATTTGTCATGAATCCAGTCATCTTGGTTGTATGACTTTGTCTGGTTCCTTTAAGCCCACAAGTCAGAGGAGAGGAGATGGTGTGGTGGGAGTAATTCAGGTTTCAAGAAGTAATAGGATGAAAGATTAAACGATAGAGGACGAGGGGTTAAATTGACTAATGGTAGCTTAGCAAATGAGAAGGGAGGAAAGGGAAATAGAACATTACTAGTAAAAAAAAAAAAAGTAATGAGAGGCGGAGGGGTCAAAGATACTCTGATAAGGACAAAGAAAAAGGTTTAGGAAGGAGGAAGCATCTGGAGAGAGAATGATAGGTTGTATTCAAGTAGAGGAATGTTCAAAGTTTTTCATCACAGAAGGGGAATATTTCTGGGTGATGTGGACATCTAGGGTATGATCATCACTCTGTGTAGCTGAGATATTGTCGCTAGATTGATGAAGTGGAAGTTTAGCATGCAGGGGAAGCCCTCCAAAGTGAAGGGAAGCTTGTTAGTGGTTGAAATGAAAACTTCAATGTGAATAACAAATGGAGTAGTGAGAGTTAGAGGTAGGCATGGGCAGGATGGAGTTGAGGATAGATAGAGAGAATTGGAGGGGGTAATGAAGTATCATTGGGAGGTGTTTGGAAAGTCACAGTGGAGGCAGTCTGCTTCCCATAGTGGGGAAGCAGTAGATGAGAACAGCCCTGCTGAAGATGGCTGGTGAGTCACTTAGAATGCCGATGGAATCTCGGCTGGGGGCGCTGCCCCTAGCCGGAGCAGTATGTTTAGGCCACACGCTGGCCGTGGTTAGATAGAGTTTGTCCAATGCCAAGGGCCAGGAAACCAGTCAAAGGTCAAAAAACTGGATATCCAGAAAAATAGACAAACTGAATGCAGTCAGTACTCTCTACAACTGTTTTCTATGTATTTTCCTCAATTTTTGAACCATCTTCTAAAATCCCACTTGGGTCCCCAACTGCGATATGCAGCAGATCTGGCTAATATTTGAAAGCAATCTCAAGTAGATACTACCTGTGACAGCCTACTGAGGGGGAAAGTTCAGGCTGGGGATAATGAGTATGTGATGCCTGAGGTCCAGCCTGGCTGTTGGAGAAAGCCCTAATCAGAAGGTTGGTCAAAGGGTGATTTTTTTTTTTTTTAACTGCAGCAGGTCATGAAGACTCTGCTAAATGGGAAGCACTTTGTATCTGTGGAGGATTGGATCCACGTTGACAAAATCATGGATACTTAAAAGAGTGAAGGAATTTATCTCCTCTCTTCCCTTTCTTAACTCATTTTTTTTTCTTTTTCCTTAGAATCAGAGAACTGATCCCGAAGAGTTGTTCACCAAATTGGAGCGCATTGGGAAAGGCTCCTTTGGAGAAGTTTTTAAAGGAATTGATAACCGGACCCAGCAAGTGGTTGCTATAAAAATCATAGACCTTGAGGAAGCAGAAGATGAAATAGAAGACATTCAGCAAGAAATAACTGTTTTAAGTCAATGTGACAGTTCGTATGTAACAAAATACTATGGATCCTATTTAAAGGTAATGTTTTTATGTAAGTCATAAGGTATTTTCATTATAGTTCTTTTTCTAAAAGGCTATGCTTTAAATCAAAGTTTGGCAGCTGTGGGCTCCATCAAGTACAGTTAGTGATGCCAAACAGCCTGCTCTTGGATTTAACAGCTGTATCCTGACTCCAGCTTGGGGCTCAGTTTCTGCATCTAAACTTTGGATTCACATGGGACTGAAAATGAAACTGACCCTTGGGCAAATGCAGCTCCAGGAAAGGGCTAGATCTTTATGTTTACATGGATCACTCAGGTTACAAAGATATCGTATACAAATTTGATGGAATAAGGCAGGACCCAGGAACCGCCCGAAACAGCAAAATTTTCTGGTTTTGTTGGTTCCTGGATAGTACTGACCATCAGGAAGTTTGGGTTGGTCTCTTGAAAAGAAAAGCCACAAAATCCCATGGTTTTCTGAGCTTTCTGTAACAGTCTTGCCAACACTTATGGGACTGCTTTGAAGGAATGACAGCTTTACTTTGTCATTGTTACCTCTTTGCCACCCAGGGAATTTGGTGGGGAGAGAAGTTTTGTTTCTCCTCTCCAAGATCATAAGATTCTTGGAGGAAAGGATCATTACTATTTATCTTGGTATCTCCCTGTAGCGCAAAGGAGCTAATTAATGATTTTAACATCTAGGTAGGAGAGGTTTGTTTCACTCCATTGTGCAGCGGACTGACTGACATGACTTTTATGGAGGGCTTTTGTGTTTGGGCTGAGATGAACTGCAAAAAGAGATATAGGGGTCAAAGCTTACACTCTTATGACTTTGGGAAGATGTTTTTATCATCTCTCAGTGAATGTTGAGAGTCTCCTTAAAGATGATCTGGTGGGTACTGGGAAAGCTACAGAGCAGAGGCAGCTTCAGGCCCTGCTATAATGGAGATGCCAGGTTAATAGGGTAACAAGAAGAAAGCACACAAATAATTTTGATACAATATGGAATGTGATGGATACCATAGGAACTCAAAGTTTGAAAGGGGATTTCCTCAAAATAGTACCTTATCCACCTTTAAAAACTATCCTTCTGGGCTTTTGTTTTTGTCCTAATTAGTGTAAGACTATTCAGGCACACAAAATTCCTTTAAAAGATTGGTTTGCAGGCAGAATGGACACTCTTTTGCCCTCCAGTTTATTAATTATAAAAGCAAGGTTCAAAAAGCATGAGGGGCTTGCCCCAATTCTGAGTTAGAACTTGAAGGCAAATTGTTCTTCTTCCTTCTGTACTGTGTAGAGAATTTGGGTATCCTATCACTAGTAGTCATTTTTCAAAGAAGCCATTTGAAATTCATTACTTCTTATAAAGTCCACTTTATCTCAATAATAGATTACATAACAGTAGAAGAGAATAGTGGTACAGTATAAACTTTCTTTAAAAGAATTGAATTTCAGCATTTATTTCAAAATGGAAGTCATGACTGTGTTACTAGTTTGTATGTACATCTTACCATTTTACCATAATTCACTGAAGCATTTCTTTGTATCCAAATAGATTAAATGAAGCAGTTGCTATTTTTAGAGAGCTTCATGGCTCTCTCTTATCTTAGGAGGTTTGCTTGTAGGCTGCTTTATACTTGTTTTCTGTATTCTGCATTAAATTCTGCTATTTCTAGACCTTTAGTCCCACTTGGGAACAAATAGCAGCAAACCTCTGCTATATTTCTGGATCTGACTGAAAATATTAAACAAAACCTATTTCAGACAGGGCATCCTATATTACACTGACAGATTGTCGGTGTTTGTGTTGAAAAAGCTTCTATTCCTATTGGTTTTTATTTTTGTAGTCTTCTGGAAAAGGAGCTCTTAGTTATTTCTTTTTACCTTGGATATCTGATTGATATTTTCTGAATTAAAGAAATCTGGTTTTGAAAGAGTTCCTACAAATTTTATACTCCAAGTGCTCCAAGTCCCTCTAGCAATTCAAAATGGCTTCCTCCACTATATTTTTAAAGAGCTACATTAAATAATCGTCACGTCAAAGAGCACTTCTAAAGCGTTTATTTGCTTCATCGTGCCATTACAGGAATATCCAGATGACAAGAGTGATTAATTTTAATCCTAAATCCATTTATATTGTATCATGCATATTGCTATTCACGATCATGATAACACCTCAGTTATTCCCCCAGTACCCTATGTGGATAGGTAATATGAACAGTACTTCCCCCAGTTTGTAAATGACAAAATTTACTTAAAATAAACGTCCCAGAACTTAGGTCTCCTGTCTGGAGGTCCGATATTCTTTCTCCTATGCCTTGCATACTCTTTTTATAGCAAACTTTTTGCTTTCATATTCTGTCAGTTTAAGTGATTGGCTTTCTTACCTTATCAATTTCTGTCCAATGTATATCTGCTAAGGATATCTTGGTTGTAGTTTGGGTATATATTTTTATTTTGTGTTATCTGCTCAACATTAGTCTAGAGTAGTAGGGTCAGTCAGTGTCACTTAAGACTGGGAGCTGTGTTATTAATAGATATACTACACATGGCCTGTACTGCTCTTTCTGGCAATATCCGAGGCTCTTACACATGGAATCCTGATTATTTCCCAAGTAATACATGTATTTTTTAAAGTCATCGTTAGATGAAGCTTGTTTGAATAACCAATATTTCATCATAAATAGGAAAGGAGAGTGTGTGTGTGTATATAAGTATATGTTCTTAGAAAGTTGTAGTGACTTCTTTGGACATGTAAAAAAAAATAGTAGGTATTTATTTTGACCGAGATCACTGTGTAACTCCATCTTAAAAAACGAAAGCAGAAACCACATAAACACTTTGGTATAACTACAATGTTTTTCTTAAATTTGAGTCCATTGTCAATTTTCTTGACTGACAAAGTTAGCCTTTATGAAGAGTGCTGAAGTTAGTCAACTCTTCTCATGTGATCTCATCACACTGGAGGTATCTTTCATCATCTTAAAGTATTTTTCTAGTTCAATGTAAATCTCAGTGAGGTTCACTCAGGCATTAAATGTAATTTGAGTCATGCCTCTACTTGTTGTTAAAATCGCCTCTAGCTTTCTATTTATGTTAAGGAAATATTTTTCACTCTACCTCCTAAAGAATGTCCTTTTTCAATTTCCCTTAGAAAAAGACTGAAAAAGTTCCAGAATTTTTTTTGTTTTTTTTTAGAAAGAAATAACATAGATTTGTACAGCTATGAAGTGGGGTGTGAGTAGGGATAAATTTAGGCAATTTTTTTATACTTCTTTGAGAACCTTTAAGAAGTGTTCTAAAAAGTGGAGATTTTCAAAATGTTGTTTTTAAATGCATAAAATAAAATGAAGAACAGGATTACAAAGGAAGCACAATTATCTTGAAACACAGCAAAATATAAAAAAAGAAAGTTTACAGACTCTAGATTAAGAGCTCCCGTATGTGTATGTAGATAGACGGATAGATGGATTAATTATGGTATGCTGGAAAGAGAAATGGCTTTGTAGTCATAGGACCTGAATTTGATTCTCAACTCACTTGCTTACTCCTCAGACGTTGGCCAAGTCCTTTATTATATACCCAAAGCCTCTGTATATCCCTGAGTAAGAGAGCATTTAGTTCCATTCCAGTTCTTAAAGCATTTGAATGGCCTTTGATTTTCTTATTAGACCCTGAGGATGTCGACCTATCTGAAGTACAAATACCTGATCTTAAAACTATCTTTTTTCCCTTCTCATAAGTCTTTTTATGTTAGAGAGCTGGGGATGGAGGAATTTTGCCCTTTGTCTGTATAAGGCCAAAAAATATCCATGATTATATGGAGAGCTAGACAGGTGCTGTGTGTGTGTATGAAAGAAAAGATAGAAGTTTAGAAATTAAATTAGGTATAATGAAGAACTAGCTAGCATCATCAACTTTTTCAAGTCCTTGAAAGTGTACAGAAGCTGCCTTCAGAACAATTTCAAAAGTGTCCATCTACCTCCATTATATTTTAATGAAAACAGTTGTATTAAAGTTTCAGCATTTTTAAAATACCTACTTTTATTCCAGTGAATGTTCTGTGTTGTTAGCTCACTAATATTTTAATACTTTTTGTTCTAAGAAGGCATGATATTTTTGATTTGTGAATAGAGTATTGTTTCTCAGTTTATTCTAAAAAATAAGTTCAGAGTGTTATCTGCTGTTCAGTTTCTTATGGATAGATACCTGATCCTTCTCTGTTGTTCAGGTTGGTATGAATTTTTAAAAAGAAATTGGGGCAAGAAGTGTATTTATGTTAGTAGACCTCATGGATGCAGTGTACAAATCTGCAAATGACATGTTCTTTACAGGGCACGAAGCTGTGGATTATAATGGAATATTTGGGTGGAGGATCAGCACTGGACCTTGTAAGTATAGAGCAAGTATTTTTTCGAAAGAGTGAATTAATTTGTTGTAAAAAAAAAAAAAAAAAAAAAGGACATGGAAGGTAAGGAAACGCGACGTCGGGAAGAAAAACTGCAAAGAGTAAGTATTTTGAATGAAGAAAATATTTTTATTGAAGAATATCAAAAGGGGTTTTTTTTTTGAGGAGTGTTGAGAGAGAGAGAGAGAAGAGAGAGAGAGAGAGAGAGAGAGAGAGAGAGAGAGAGAGAGAGATAGAGAGAGAGAGAGAGAGAGAGAGAGAGAGAGAGAGAGAGAGAGAGAGAAGAGAGAGAGAGAGAGAGAGAGAGAGAGAGAGAGAGAGAGAGAGAGAGAGAGAGAGAGAGAGAGAGAGAGAGAAGAGAGAGAGAGAGAGAGAGAGAGAGGAGAAGAGAGAGAAGGAGAGTGAGAGAGAGAGAGAGAGAAGAGAGAGAGAGAGAGATGAGAGAGAGAGAGAGAGAGAGAGAGAGAGAGAGAGAGAGAGAGAGAGAGAAGAGAGAGAGAGAGAGAGAGAGAGAGCTCGAGAGAGAGAGTAGATGAGAGAGAGGAGCGAGAGAGAGAGAGAGAGAGAGAGAGAGGAGAGAGAGCGCTTGAGCTTTGTCTTCGTCTTCTCTCTTCAATATGCTTCTTCTTTCTTTTCTTCACCTTCACGCTTTTTAATCTCTTTTCACAAACCCCCTTCAACTCCCTTTACTCTTAATCTACTTCTCCATTGCTATATCCTTCTCATTCTTGAGTAATCTTGAATTCTGACCCTCTCTTCCTGTGATCCCCTCGATTTCTCTCTTTCACTATATATCTTCTCCTTACCCATCACAATCATTACCCAAATTCAATCTGCACAGTTGCTTCTTCCCCACAATCTCTTTCCCCTCCATACTAACTGAATACCTTGGATACCCTCCCTCTATTCATCTCTGAATGTGAAAGATTCTTTTTTTTCCCTCATCACACACAGGAGGCCTTTGCAAGTATGCTACCTATGTAGTGCAAGGAACATTGGACTTCAGTGTACTCTGCAGACCCTGTTGAAGTTACTGAATCCTCTTATATTCTCCATCCTTCAAATACGAGTACTTTACATTCCTCTTCCTAAGCATCCAAAATGAGAGTGATATAACTATGGCTACAACTAAATACAACTTGGGGGGGGGGGACATTGGGAGAGGAGCTAAGGTTGCTATGATTGCACAGCTGAAAAGCATTCAAGGATAACACAAAGGGGAAAAAGGGGCATACAAAGAATAGAGCCTCATAGTGCTTCCTCAGCCTCCAACTCCAAAGGAGGATACTAACCAGATAGTTCCTGGGGGCACAATTCACACTACTGAAGTTTCTACTTCCTATGAGAGGTAAAGTAGTTTCAACCCTGATAAAATTCTAGAGTACAAAGAAAGGAAATGATATAGAGTGAGGAGCTGAAAGAATGAATCTGCTATGAAGAGCAAACACCCCAGGTAAAAATCTAAGCTCTAATACGCACTACTTGTGTCAACTACTGTAGTAAGTGTGTAGGCCCAAGTTTCTTTTTCTGTAAAATGCAGGTGTTCCTCCAGAGTCTAAGCAGTAAGATCTGGAGGGACCAGACATATGCTTTAAAATGAGACCAAACTCTGGGATCAAGGTGCACTCATTTCCTCATAACTTGGCTCAATGGTGGTGTATCCCAGGATTTTCCCCTTCTCTCACCATTTGTACCCTCACTAGCAGCAGAGCCCGGGGTGAAGGATAAGGTCGTTACTCATCAAAAAAAGATTCACTTGTGTTCAATGGGGAGGAAATGTCTGTCAATAACCCACAGATTGAAACAGAGGTGTGGTGTTTTTTTTTTTTTTTTTTTTGTGTGTGTGTGTGTGTGTGACTTACCCAGAGCTGAGTTTCCATGAGCACCACAGTTAACTTATGTTTTATACCTTGTTCTCAAATTGATTCTAGTCTTTCAAATTAGAGGTCTTCCAGGACCATCCTTTTTCAAACGCTGCATAGATACTGATTTCAGCTAGCTCTGTGTAAATTTCCCAAAGTGATCAATAATAAGACATTATATGAACTGGCTTCCTCCAATTCCCCTGAAGCACATGCTCAGAGGCCCCTTAATGTCCTTTCTCTCATAAGCCTGGCCTTGAATGTGGACATTTCAGTGCTATCAGTGATTACAATGGGACTTTTTCCCCTTCCCACCCGGTGAACTGCATAATAAAATAGAAACTCTTCTCCCTAGGATTTCATAGTTTTGAAAATTAAATTTTGGAAATTCTGAAGTCTATTAGTGTGAAGCATGTTCAAGTGATTCAAGTTTAACATAAAAGTGCTCTTCATTGACTATAAAGGTGGCATTCATTTCAAATGAAGTACACAAGGTGCCAGAGAACCATGAATCCCTTCATGCAGCCAGGGGCTTTTTTTTTTTAAACCACCTCTGCCCTCCCCACAGCAAACAGAGCTCCACCTCAGCCCTGTCTTGACATTCCCACCCTTTCCTGTAATAAGATTGTACACTTCACTGTTTGTACTTTTATGGGGTACCAGACTTTTAAAATAACTTCACTGAAAAAAAGATTTGCAGATCTTCCATTACAAATTCTGCTTGAAACTCAAATGATTGCTTTCCTTGTGTTAGTTAAGCCAATTGCTTAAGGGAAGTACAAGGGATGGGGAGAGAGGGAAGGACATGTTATATCTTCATGGAAGATCTGAACTCTGCATGATTTCATACAACTTTCTACTTTGTGCTGTAAGATTGTGTACCAGTCAGAATTTTTGAATTTGGGAAGACTAACAGGGCCTATGATTTTAGCCTGAAAGGGAAGTCAAGGTCATTTATCTGATCTGACCTTTTCCCTATAAAGGAAAGAAGAAACCCAGATCCTCTGTCTCCAAATCCGTTACCGTTTCCACATAGTGTTAAAACAAGTTAAATGTTAACATTTAATGTCAGTCTCAGGAGCCCATAGAACTCGCATCATTTGAGATTGTTTTGCTGTAGGATTTGAAAGCATTCTTCCCATATAATACTGTTGCAGCAGCATGTAAATAGCTAATCTTTACCCTCCCCCCACATGAAAAAGTTTCCTTCATTATTGAAGCATACTTACTTCAAACTCTTGTGGAACAGCTGGTCTGGTAAGTCCTCTCATATTTTCAAGGTTAAATTTTTTATTTTAAGACCTATTCTGGCTTACTTGTCCTATTGAAATTCCTTTTTAAAAAAAGTTTCAGGCATGTTTCTTAAACACTGTGTTTTTAACATTGTGAAACAGCTTTTGTGTCATTTCCTTCATTTCAAAGATAACTCAATGATTAATTTAAGCTTTTTTCTTCCCCAAACCTTTGTGTATTGTGTGTGTACGTGTTGTTTTTTGCCCCCTAAGCTTCGAGCTGGCCCATTTGATGAGTTCCAGATAGCTACCATGCTCAAGGAAATTTTGAAAGGTCTAGACTACCTGCATTCCGAAAAGAAAATTCACAGGGATATAAAAGGTGGGCAAAACTTCAGTACAAACTTGCTAAGAATGGATGTCTTCTGAGGAAGGTAATTCATTTTGGACTTTGACATTTTCCAGCTGCCAACGTCTTGTTGTCAGAGCAAGGAGACGTTAAGCTTGCAGACTTTGGAGTGGCTGGCCAGTTGACAGATACACAGATTAAAAGGAACACCTTTGTGGGAACCCCATTCTGGATGGCCCCTGAAGTTATTCAGCAATCTGCTTATGACTCCAAAGTAAGACATTCCCCGTTTCCATTGTGATTTTAGCTATAAGTGGATAGATGCAAATCTCGGTGACCCTGGCTCCCAGAACCACTGTGGCACTTAGTTGGTCCGGATGCTAGTATGTGAAGAAGGCAGGTTGAGGTGGTACCTTACTGAGCTGAGGCCCTAGCTCCCCTACTTGCCCTGCTTCCCAAGTTGGAATTCATCTTGCAGATATTAAATGTTCATCTGGAGGGCCTTATCACGTTACTGCTGGGGCAGCCTGCCTGCCTCAAATCCCTCCCATTCCAAGCCATCCAGCTGTCAAAGTGATCTGAAGCAGAGGCCTCATCATGTCATACTCCCTATTTTACCTCCAGGATCAAATATGAAATTCTCTGGCATTCAAAGCGCTACGTAATCTGCTCCCCCCCTTCCCACCACCACCCTTCTGGTTTTCTTAAACATTATCCCTTCCTCCTCAAGTTCCTTGAACAAGACATTCCATCTCCCTATTCTGGACATTTTCATTTTCACATTCCATTCTTAGAACATTCTCCTTATCTTTTCTTCCCAGTCCCAGCTGACTCCACCCCACCCCCACCCCCCCTTCTAGAAAACCTTTCCCAATCTCTCATTTCTAGTGCGAGAACTTATATTTTTGTTTTTATAAAACCCTTGGGTCTAGCAGAGTACCTTGAGTGTGTTAGTAGGTGGTGAGTAAAGTGTTTATGGACATGAAAGTACATCTCCTGAATAGGATTCTTACCTGGTAGCTCTCACTTCTGTGTCAGGATCAGATGTTTACCATGAGTCTCCTCCATTCCAGGGAATCAGTTAGTCTTCCTCCATGATTACTGGCTTTCCACGCCACACCCCCCACCCCCATATAAAATCACTCACCTACTTAGAGCTCCAGTGGTAGTTGAGTACTTTTCCTGACTTGGTAAGTTTTCCCAGAATTCTAAATGGGCTAAGAAAGCCATTCATCTTGTAAGTGGTAGAGAAACCAATCCAACAAATCTCTACACTTGCTAGAGGAGAATCACATTGCTGGAGTCCTTCCTAAAATGCAGTCACCAATGAGAAGAGGGCCCCAAACTATAAATGTGACTTTCTAGTTACCACCTCAGCCTGTCTGTTCTACAGAGTTTTTAAAGAAGAAAGGTATCCATGTAAGAATGTTGCCTTTTAAGCATTGGCTGTATTTTTTTTTTCTTTTCTCACTTGAGGCTGACATATGGTCCTTAGGAATAACTGCTATCGAATTAGCCAAAGGAGAGCCACCCAACTCTGACATGCATCCCATGAGAGTTCTTTTCCTGATTCCAAAAAATAATCCGCCAACTCTATTGGGAGATTTTACTAAGCCCTTTAAAGAGTTCACGGATGCGTGTTTGAACAAGGATCCATCATTTGTGAGTATCTATTGATTGCTGAAGTTCAAAATGGTAAAGGATGTATGTATGCATGTACCAAATGTCGCCTCCTCCACGAATAATGAGATACACAAGAAACCGTCCAATGTTCCCCTACTTGCCTCTCTGTCTCATGGTTCTTAGCTTGCTTCCTTTCTCTTTCAGGAGAGAGGAAGCTTGGAAAATAAGGCGTAGCTTATCATATAAATAAAATAAAATAAAATGAGTTTAGTCTGCTTGGTTAGTTTGTCATCTTAAAGGAAGGCTAATGCCAGGGGCAGCTAGGTGGTGCAGTGGATAGAGCACCAGCCTTGAATTCAGGAGGACCCAAGTTCAAATCTGGTCTCAGACACTTCCTACCTGTGTGACCCTGGGCAAGTCACTTAACCCCAGCCTCAGGGAAAAAAAAAAAAAAAAAAAAAAAAAAAGGCTAATGCCATTTTCCATATAGGGAGAAGGTAGCTTACCACGTGGACACTGTCAATTGGGATTTGAACCTAGAATCCCCTACCTCCAGAGCCAGCCAATGATCTTTCCACTGCACCATGCGTAGTGGTTGCCAGTGAGCTGGAGGATGTATTTCTTTTCCCCCTGGCATCAAAAAGTAAAAAGTAACAGTTTGCAGATACAACTTGAAATTTAAACATGTTACTTATTCATATTGATACAACGCTCACTACTTCTGTGAACAACAATTAAGCCCATAGAACTTGCAGTATCTGAACTCCTAAATCTCTTTTAAATGAGATTTTGTTTTCAATTCCTGAGCCCAGCCTAACCCTAACCCTTTGCAGGTGAGCTAGTAAAGTCATCTTTGTGTGTACAAGTTGACGTTTCAAATTGATACTAAATTAATAAGCTTCTGTTCAAACGTACCATTAGCTTCTATGCTGCAAAATTGTTAGTCATCCCCACAACATAAGCTTTCTAGCTTAACTATTCACAACATGATCAATAATTCAAAGATATACATATTCATGCATCGTTTATTTTTGACTTAGCGTCCGACAGCTAAAGAACTGCTAAAGCACAAATTCATTATTAAAAATGCCAAGAAGACATCATACCTGACAGAACTGATCGATCGGTTCAAGAGGTGGAAAGCCGAAGGCCATAGCGATGACGAATCAGATTCCGACGCCTCTGACTCGTAAGTGTTTGCTCAGTTACTAACCTGGGACTGGAGGGTCACTCTGAAAGTCTTCTGAAATCAGCAGCGACACTGACTGTTGGGCCATCTGTTTATTTACCTGAATATCTGCTTCTGGTCTCCAGGATTGATTGTGAAAAGGAAATAGTCTTAAGGCCATCTCAAAATCAGCCCCTAAAAAGTTACCTGAATGGAGCCCCATTTAAGTCTGTACTTTAATCTCAGCCATTTTTACCTCCTGTAGCAATTGCTACAGTTTGTTCCTACGGAGTTTGCATAATTGACATTGTGTCAGGATTTTATTTTTTTTTTAAACATTTTCTGTATATAGCTATATGTATCCATACATACATATATAAAAACCATCTCACCTGAGCAGGTAAGATAGATTCAGTATTTTCATAAAATTTCTAAATTAGTTTTAGAACAGTCTGTGTTTAGCTATACCAAAATAATCATTTTTCTTTGACAAGATGGGCATAAAAGCCATTGAAATTCTTTATCTAAATCTCTGATTCCTACACCCATGATGTTGTTCTCAACTTTTTTTTAAGGATTCCAAAGGTAGTACCATAGAGTATATCTAACAACTGGTCAGTTTGAATCTCACTAACTAAAACAAGTCAATGCAGGCAAGGGAACACTTAAGTTTGGTAAAAGGAGACCTCTCTGGGGGCTAACTGGTTATCTTCTCTCATTAGCATCGTTTACTGACAGTTACTGGATAAAGCATTCTTGTTGACAAAGAAAAAGCAAAAGGTCATTTTTTTTTTCCTGTCTCAGGGAATGCAGCAGCAAGGAAAATAATTCTCATCCCGAATGGACTTTCACTACTGTTCGGAAGAAACCTGATGCAAAGAAACTCCAGAACGGAACGGTACGTAGATGGTCTTTTCCTACCCCTAGGAGTCAGTCTTGCTGAGCACCTCTTTGAATAGCTTGTGGCTACAGCAGGAGCTGAGCTTAGGGAGGTGGCAATAAAACCCCTGCGCTTGGAGAAAAGGCAAGATTCCCTTTGTAACAAATCATTCTCGTCTGTTTTGTTTGATCTTTATGTTAAAGGAACAAGATCTTGCCAAAACACTGAGCTGCTTGTCTACAATAATCACACCCGTATTTGCTGAAGTAAGTACTGTTTCATTCTCTATGGTGTGCTCTTTGCAAGATTCTTTTGAACCTGACAGTATCATTGGTCTCTGCTGTTTAGTTGAAAGAGCAAGACACAAGTAATGCAAGCAGAACAAAAGCGATCGAAGAGCTTGAAAAGAGTATGGCAGTGGCGGAAACTGCCTGTCCTGGAATTACGGATAAGATGGTGAAGAAATTAATTGAGAAGTTTCAAAAGTAAGTTTCCTGGGTAAGCTCTTTCTTGTCTACAAATAACAACTTTACCTTCAAGTCACTCTTGAAAAACTCTTGTCTTCTTCCTCCAGTTTGATTCCTTGGCTCTAGCAGACTAATTGGTCACAAACACAGTCACAATTTCCTTCCCAACCAAGAAATGATTTTTAGCTAGCATTTTACAAACAGTTGTTGACCATCTCCACAACTAAAATTCTAACCAGAAGGAACACTTTAAATCCAGGAGGTATGAATCAAAATGGAGACTGCTGCCTCCCCTAGAAGTGGAGTGTGATCCTGGGTACCCTGTGTGTTATTGGCAAATAACCGTAGCTTTAACATTGATTTCTACAACCCATCAGATTAAAAAAATTTTAGCAGCTTGTAGAATCAATTAATTGGTAACACAGACTCCAATTTTTGTTTTTAATTGTTTTTTGTTTTAAATTCATAGGTTTTCCGTTAATGACTCATCCTAAGAAACTTCCCATTATTGACTTCAGTTACATCCAGCTCCATTGAAATCCACCCAGACAACTTCAAGCTTGGCAGTGCTTACTTATTAGCTCATGAGCTCCCATGTGCCTTTTGGATCTTTGCAGCATAGTGATGGTGAAGGATTTGGAAGCACCTACTCAACTATTTTGTGAGGGCGTATATGGTTTTATATTTTCAGGAGATGATTTTGTAAAGAGGTTTTAATATCATAGTATCATCTATGTTTATTCTGGTAAATGTCGAGCTCTAGTTTTGCTTTTAGGCATCATAATTATTTTTAATAGGATGCGCAAGTTAATAGTAGGATTTTGCTCTTTGGTTAACCGCACACTGCTGAAACATACAGGTCTGTCATAGCAACTATGAGTGAAACTTATCAGTCATCCCCAAGAAGTTTCCCAAACCAGCTCCTCCTCTCCTCCCCACCCCCCAGAGACAAACAATCTAACCGTCTCGGCAGGGAGACGGTTCTAGGCAGCGCTCACCTGCGTAGCACCAGGAAAGGCAAAGCATGAAAAGGTGCACTTGTCCTCGCGTACCCCATTCTGTTTCTGGACCAGGACAAACGACTCACCGATTCCCCACTCCCCCTCATTTGAGAGCAATAATGTAGTAAGGTAGTTTGCAGCTGCTCCATGTAGCCACATCAACAAACATCATCTTTCGTAGAACAGGCTTTTTCGAGTCATGTTTTAAGTCTTATCGTCCATCACAGCTAGAAACTTAAGAGCAATACCGCTTAGCCAGGGAAGGTTTTTACCATACCGTTGGAAACGCAGGCTTGTCCATCTCCCTACAATGTTCCCAAAGCTTAGGTTCAGGGGGAGCTTCCTCCCCAGCAGCGACAGCGGGTAGATGAGCAGAAGTCCCACCAGCATTATTTGTGTGTGTGTGTGTGTATGGGGGTTAATAAGGTGGCTCGTGAAATGTTTGTTTTCTCAATCTGTCCATGACCATCATTTGTTCATAATTTCAGAAAGGGTATTTTGAATATATATTTCCTGTTAGTATGCAAATAACTGAGTTAGAGGTATTCTTTCCCCCAAGTAGTCTCCAGTGGAGTAGAGTACTTTTTCCCCTCCCAAAAAATAGGTAAGGTGATACAATTGCTTTTTCTTTTTTTTGTATTTATGGTACTTACGGATCCAGTATGTATATTATGCTGAATTTCAGTACTTGTGGGATTGTTGGTGTACATTTATTTTTTATAAAGGTTCTGTGTTTCTTGTATCATTTGGATCTGCACAATCTTGTTTTTGCACAAGTCTTGTTAAGAACCTGCATATCCTATCTGCCAAATAGAAGAAGAAGGAAGGTGTGAAGGTCTGGGGAGTCAAAGTGGCCACTGGCTTCTTTTTTTTGATCCGAGACACCCGAGAGTGGGAAAGTGCAGTGTTCTTCTGTATACCAAGGATAAGTTCTTTTCAATGGTGCCTACAGTGTATAAAACAATATTTTTCATTCCTTGTTTTTGTGTTCAAGAAATGATTCTGTTAAGATTTTCACCTGCTGTGTAACTGAAACTCAATTACTTACAATTTCTATCTATAAGTCTGGAGGTCATTTTTGAAAACAAGAGTGTTCTGGATTAAAATATTTTTGTATAAGCAAACAAGTCATATAAACACAGTTATCTGAAGCTTTACAAAGTTCAACTAGTAACGTGCGTTATCAGTGTAGTTAATGAAGTCTTACTATTTAAAGTGTATGTTCCTTCACCCTGTTGGGGAGGTTACAAAAATAAATATTTTAATTCCGTAAACTTCCGTGACTTGTACTGTTCGTGTTTGTGGCGGGGAACGATTACCTGTCTCTCCTCCAGAGTCTCTGGCTGCCAAACTGCAACCAGACACTTAACAGTGGAGCACATAGTGGAGCTTCTTGGAATGGGCTTTACGTGGAGAGATCCAGATGACAGTAGAGGAGTTACAAGGTGAGAGAGAGGTGATAAACGCACAGTAAGCTTACTGAAAGGGAAACTGAGAAAGACACTTCACTGGAGGAACAAAGAGTCTCGAGCAGAAACCTCTTTTTAAGACAAGGGGAGAATCTCTCAAAAAGAGAGTCATCCTGCTGCTTCTGCTGCTAATGGGCAGCAACCCAAATCAACACCTACCTCTTGAGGAAGCCATGTTCACCAGTGTCAGATACTAACCCTAAGGTAGAATGATGGGGCCAACAACATGACAGAACTCAACCTCCATTTAAAATGATACTCTAGGCACCTTCCCTCCCCCCCCCCCAAAAAAAAAAAAAAAAAAAAAAAAAGTATTATCAAGTTGAAGCTAGGGATGGCAGAACACATGAATCTCTCCCCTACCTTTAAAATCCCTTTCTTTCTCCCCCAGCGGCAACAGAGAGAAGGAGGGGAGGGGCAGGAGCAATAGCTCCACTGGGGACCCAGGTTGCTTTGCAAGGAGGAAGAAGGTTGAAAATAATTTGCCAGAAAGAACAGTATTTGTAAGACAGAGTGTACGTGTACCACTTACGCTAAAAAATAATTGCGTGCTTTCAGCGCAGTCCTGCTCGAGTCAGTGGCAGGTGTAGCAAAAGAAGCCTCCTCTTCTGCTTCATCCAGTTGGAGACTACCTGAAGACAGACGGATTCTGGCCATGGGGGATCTCACCGTCTTGTCATACAAAGCGTAGTAGTCTGGGTGAAGCATCTCCGGTTCCGAGTCGCTGGATTCGCTACCTAAATATTGTTCGGCCGCGCTCTGACTCCTCAAGACCTCTGGGAACTCCTGCCGGGCAAACATGTAGGTGAAGAAATCGGCTTTTCGACTTAGAGCAGGGCAGGGCCCTAGAGGCTGGAACTCAGACCCAAAAGGAAAACGGATGGTTTTCATGTCAGAATGGCTATGAGACCGTTTAGGGATTTGCTCTTGAGCCCTGTACTCAAAGGCATTTTCTTCCAGAGTCCCGTCATCATCTTCCATACCCACAGTGGGGGTGTCCCCACTGCTAGTCCTGGCTAGGGCTTCTTCCACTTCCTGAAAATCACGCTGAAAGGTCTCCCTTCTGGCAACCCGGGGGCTTCTTTTGGCCGCCTTTCCTAAAGCGGCCATGGCCGGAGAGCGCCTGGGCACCTGGGGTGGCTGGTCCACATAAAAAAAGACTTGGGGAGGGGCAATGTCAACCTGCTGGCTAACACTGGGAACGTAAGGCAGATCCGTGTAGGTCAGCTGCTGCCTTGGGGGGGCCACCCCTCTCATGCTCCCAAAGGACGTGCTCATGTTTCCTTCGGCGAACTTGGAGCTGATCTGGAAGGAGTTGAGGGGACTCTTCTGCCTGTAGAAGTCATCGGGCTCAGGGTCAGCGTGAAAGTCAGGCTGGGGGTAAATGAAAGGAAATGTGGAGCTGTTCTGGGACTGGTGCACAAGTGTCGGGTGGGCTTCCGGTCTGGAGCGCTCAAACTCGGCTGCAAACGTCACCTCCACCGTGGAGTTCCTCCTCCTGCTGTCCAGCGTGGGTTCTGACGCGTGCACTCCATTCGCGTTGCGGTAACACCCGCTGCCATAGACTAGGTGCATATCTTCAACCTTGGGGGGAGGTGAGGAGGGAAGGACAGGAAAAGCTTGAGAAGTCAGCTTAAAAACTGCAAAGCTTGCAGGGGAATCGAGGGGAGGGGGGATTACAAAAAGCCTCCTGGCAACCCAGAACCATTTGTGCAGAAAAGATAAAAAGCACGTGACAAGCCAGCCCAGGAAGGGGGACCACGAGTGGCCAGCCGTGGTCTCTCGGCCTTCTGTCCCACGGGCCGGGGAGGCAGGAGCCCAGCTCTGTGCCAATTGAACTCCGTGACATGGAGTCCTCCTCATTCTCTTTCTGGCCTTAGTTCTTTCCTCTGTCTTTTGAGCAAAGGGGAAGACACCAAATTCGATTAGAGTATCTCCAAGGTCTCTTTCATCACTCAAAGTCTTCTGGGTGTGCACAAGTGCCTTTGATTTACATGAAGGGAGAGGAGTTTATGGACCACATAATGAATGAGTACAGGCTGTTGAATCTTGGGGGTGGAAGGGAAGGAGGATAATAAATGTCACTAAATTCAACTTGACACAAATCCCCGTGCATCAAGGGAACGGCAAATGTCTTTTTGGAAATTGAGTTTTGGAGCTATAAAACAAAAAATGCCTCTAGACCCTTTATTCCTGGTAGACCTTAAAAGTCTGCAAGAAAAAATCGGCCCCCCTTGAACTCAAGAGATACTCATTTTTAGAGGAGTCACCCCAACCTTGGCCACCTGGGTACCCAGATGGTCCCTTCCTAAATGCTCCTCCAGCCCAAAAGAGCCAAGTGTGCCATTAAAGGTGTCTGTGTTTGCACCAGTGAAAAGCCTTGCGAGAAGTGGGTGGAACACTAAAAGGGCCAAAATGCTCAATGGATATAAACTTTACCTGCTTGGCCACGTCCGAAAGGAGGTCCGGGGACGACCTGCACTGCCGCTCGTGGTATCGAGGTGGGTAATGTTTCCTGAAATCCCAAAACAGGACAGTCACGGGGGCTCGTGAGCATAGCAGCACCGAGAAACCTAAGTGCGGCTCCGACCCCCTCCACCTACCTCTCGAAGGGTAAGCTCTTCAGCCGGCCTTTTTTCCCATACTCCAAAAGTTGCCTTTGGGTCCTGCCACTAAGAAAACAAAGACATCAGTTTTAAGTAAAATTGCATTTAGCTTCGCTATTATCTTAGTTATACACAGTCAACATAAGCATTAGGGCCTGCACTCACTGTTACATTGAAGGAAAGATACCTACATATATGAGAAAATAGAAATCAGAGAGAAAGCTGGTTATCTGGAGGGAGGCTGGGAAACCTGCAGCACACTGGGCTTGGAGGGAGCCGAGGCCAGAGTACAGAGGCAGGAATGAAGACAGGAGCCAGAAGAGCTCCCAAGAAAACAGCAAAGCAGGAGAGCTAGAAGGACTTAAGACTAAGAAGACTAAGTTGCAGAAAGAAGACTAACTCGCACTGGCACAGTGAAATTACAGGTCAAATCCCTGGCTCTAATTAAAAGCCTGGCATCGTTAAGAAAGCATTTAATTATGCTATTGGTTGGAAGCATGTAAACCACACTTAGTAGCTGCTGCTTTCTCCAAATCCAGCTAACAATTTCTATACTTTTCCAAGTATCAGTAACTGACAATTTCATGTCCCAACCACTCTGAAAGCAATACGAGAGGACTGGCCCTAGGTGGACCAACGGAAAACTCATCCAGTACGTACGTAACCAACCCCAACTTAGTCAAACAGGATTTTTTTTTTTTTTTTAAACTTCTAGAACAAAATCTCCGGGTTTCCCCCCGCGTTACACCTTACACCATGCCTTACACCTGGCATGCCAAGGATCTCTGCCCACTGGAATCTTATTCTGGTGCCCTTTTATCTCTGCCTTTACCTTTTACTAACTAGGCTTTAACTTTACTTCCAAACTTCATAATAAACCTTTTTTTTTTTTTTTTTTTTTTTTTTATCAATCTAGGTTTTCAGGCCTGTAAATTCCTTTACAGGGGACTCTGCGCCATCACTAGATCCTTGCGCCAAACCAAAAGGGGTTCCTCCTTTCCTAACTCTTTCCAAAATAAGCTTTTAAAACACATCATTACCTATAGCGAAAACTTGAGCCTTTACTGCAGAAGAATGTTTTGGGCCTGGATTTGGGTTCTTCAGAGAGTCTAAAAAAGGCATGGTACTCAACACACATCTTCCAGAAGGCTTTGCATGCGTCCCTGTTGGCCATGGTAAACTCCAGCGTGTCCTTGTACAACACCTGCATGAGTCACAAAAGATACCGCCTCAGAATCCGGGAGCATTGCCCCTTGATTTCTTCCCCTACAAGGGGAGGAAGTCCAACTAGATAGCTCCCTTTCTAGGGAGGCAATGCGAGCAACCCCCACACTTTCCATTCCATACACACACACACACACAGATATCCCATCATAGTCATACTTCAGGGATGGCACTGAATTGAGTATTCTTCAAACCAATAAGAAATGAATATGATTCAAAGCCCAGGTAACCTCAGATGGAAGGCTGTACCTTAGTGGACATTACTGTCTAGTTTGTACCCAAAGCTTGTGACGATATCAAAATTCTGACGTACCTTCCTCTTCTCCTTGGACTATGGGTACAGAATGGAGAATGTAGTGGAAGATGAAACCATTAAGCAAAACAGACAGCACCCACAGGGCTGGGTTCCTGGGGAGGTGGGGCTCCCAGGGATGTAAAAATGACAAACTCATTTTTCAAGCTAATCAGAAATCCCCCCCCACGCCCGGGTTACATGTAGTCCTGGCTGCCTCAGAAGGTGTCTCTGAGCTTCCTACCGCACGACTTGCTGGCGTTTCCTTAGCTGAACACAATGGCACGTGGACACCTGCTTTGGAATTTGCCCACGGGAAAATAGCCACTAGAGCTTTGCTTCTGACCATGACAACTTGCCTTCACCTTCCAAGTGAAGGAAGAAGGGGTGGGGATGGACGTAGAAGCGAGGGGCCTGCCAACATTCCCAGTCAGTGCCCATTCCAAACACGCGCGCCAGGTGTTTGCAAAAGCAGCCCCAGCTCCACAAATGAACAGGAAACCAAATGACCACAGTCGGAACACACTTACCGAAATATTGGCATGGAGTTTGATAAGAAAATGCTTTCTCTTAAAACTCAGCTTCCGGATTTTAGCCCAGTTGAAAGTATTGATCTTGGTGTTCCCCTACAATGAAATACATTGAAGTCGTAGATACGTGTCAACACATTCCCCCACAGCCAGATTATTATTATCATGACAGGCTCCTCGTTGGCCTGATCTTTCCCACTCCTATCCTATTTTTCATTGATTCCCACGTATACTTATGGACATGCTCGTCTGACCTCATTAGGATCTAAGTTCTTTTAGAGTGGGGGCCATTTCATTCCTTATACTTTTCCCCCAGTACAGGAGGCTTTTAATCAATACTGAGTGACTAGCTTATCCTCCATACATCTGACAAAATAAATAACTTTCCTAAGACAGTTCTGACTTCAGTCACCTTCTCAAAAACTTTTAGGACTCACTATTGCCTTTAGGATAAGATGCTCTTGACTTTCCGGTTAACTCCCAGCAGCAGCCCTGAATCTGTTCTCTGCCCCAGGGCTTTCTCCAGCTTTCTAGAAGTCATTTCTAGATTCTCCTTAAATAGCCAGACCTAGACTTCTGGCCTCTTTCCAGGTCTTACCTTTGTCTGTTCCTTCCCACTCACTGTGAGGCAGGCCTCTTGGGTCCTAGAGGACATTACATCCCCACCGGCAAGGTTGAGGGAGGACCTTGAATCCCACAACTTCTTTGCAGCCAGTGAATGACTGGATTCATCCCTCAATCATTAACATATTAGTTCACACTAGCCCCATTCCTGCGATTCTGAACCATTGACTGGCATATTCCAATTTCCTTATCCCACAATTGCTGCTTTTTTATTTGTATCTCCTCAACTGTACACCTCCCAAATATTCCACTCAGATTTACCCTGTCACTGGGCTCTCTAGACTATCTGCAAAATTAACGAATTTGTTCTCTACCTTCTCCTGGCTCCCTTTCTGTTGATGTGACATCCCTGGCCACGCTTTCTAGGACTAGTCGGACTTCCACACCCCTGCTCTACTAGTCTTTTAAAATTGTTCTTATGAATTCTCTTGGGACAGTTAGCCATGTGAGGTTACTCATTTGACATTACTGTTTGGGTTAGGAAAGGGTCTTTTTTTTGTTTTGGTTTGGTTTTGTTTTTTGCTTCAATATCCTCTTCTGCAGACGAACCCTGCTGGCCTTCTCTATTCTCATAGTAACTTTTTGTGGTTGGGTTTTCTCTCCTTTGGCTACTCATTTCCCCCAAAAAAATTTATAGTTACTCTTGTTTTAGGGCATGGATGTAAGGTGGAACGTCCAGAAGACAACTGAGGTGCTAAAGGGCCTTGAGTCCATGACATAGGAGGTTCAACTAGAGGTTGTGTTTATCTTGGAGAAGGGAAGACTCGGGTGAACCATGGTAACCGTATTCAGATATTTAAAGTTCCATCAGGTGAAGGAGGGACAAGAGAGAGAAATTGCAGCCCTTGTTAGAAGGAGCTAAGAGGCAGGTTTAGACTAACAAAAAAATTTAAAATGGGATGGGCAGCTACATGCAAAGTGCTGAGGAAAAAATGACAAGAGTTTCTGCCAGCAAAGTGCTTATATATTACTGAGGTGAGAGAGACCCGTTGGGGGATAAGTATAGTGTAGTGGAGCAAGTAACAGAGAAACTAGAATTGGGCAAGGGGAAATTAGTGAAGTTATAAGACACCAAAAAAAATAATAAAATAAAATAGAAAGAATGAAAAAAACAGAAAGAGAACGTGAGAATACTTGCACCACCTGAAAGCTACAACCAAAGATGCTTAACAATAAAAGAAATAATTAAAGAAAATTGTCCTGAAGTGTTCAAACAAGAGGGAAAAGTAGAAATGAGAAAAAAAAAAAAAATCCACCAATCACGACTTGAAAAAGATCCTATGAGGAAAACTTACAGGACCATCATAGCCAATTCCAAAACCCACAAGTCAAGGAAGAAAGTATTACAAGTGACAAGAAAAAAAACAATTCAAATATGGCAGAGCCACAATTAGAATCACACAAGGCCTAGCAGTGGCTACATTAAAAGCCTACAGGTTTTGGAACATCATATGTGAAAGAGCAAAATATATGAAGTTGTAGCTGAAAATATCATACATCCTGAAAAAAAAAAAAAAAAATGGACATTCAATGAATTGCCAGATTTCTAGGATTTTGTCACAAAAAGACCAAACTTAATAGAAAATCTGACATAGAAGATCCAAGAGAATTACAAGGTAAACATCAAAGACCAAATGCAAGAAACTCAATAAGGACAACTTGTTTGTTTCATACACGGAAATAAATGTAAATCATATGTCTAACACTGTCATTAGTAATCGGGTAATTCAAAAACTGGATTGGGGTAAAACTGAATATAATATAATGTGATTCTTTTTTTTTTTTTTCCCTCCTGAGGCTGGGGTTAAGTCACTTGCCCAAGGTCACACAGCTAGGAAGTGTTAAGTGTCTGAGACCAGATTTGAACTCGGGTCCTCCTGAATTCAAGGATGGTGATCTATCCACTGCGCTACCTAGCTGCCCCTATAATGTGATTCTAAAAAAAAAAACAAAAAAAAAGTAAAACTCTGCAAGAAAAGGTCAAAAGAATAATTATCTTATACTAATGAGGTATAAGAGTAAAAACTGACAAAAGAATTAGATGATGATTGAGGGCTGTTACTTCTAGAATTCTCTCACAGAGAATAGATTAAAGAGGGCATTGGGTTTGTATGTATTTTGTGTGTGTGTGTGTATGTGTATGTATATAAAGAAGAGTATAAAAGTCCTCTAAATTCAGAAAAAATATAAGAAGGTAAGAGCATAGGGAGGGCAGGAGGTTATATAAGGAAGGGATTTTTTAAAGGGAAGCCCGCTCACATTATATCTAGGTTAAAGAGAGAATTATATGTTTAGAAGAAACAAAATTTTTTTGAATTTATAAAGAAATACAAGGGTGAGGGAATAAGAAGAGGGTTATAGTAGAGTGGGAATGGGATAAAGAGTGAAGGAAAAGTTGGGAAAGGATAAGGGAGGGCAGGTTAAGTAATAGGAAGACAAGGTAGTAGGCAAAAGTAAAGCAGAGCAATCAAGAGGGATAGGGAAGAAAAGATAAACACAAACTTAATAATAAAGATCTGGGGTTAAATTATTTGCTTAAAAAAAACCAAGGTTCATTGATCTGAAAGTTAAAGCTAAAATAGACTTAATCAAAAGAGAAAACTAGGGATACTACATCATGTCAGCCATATTAATCAATATTGTTTTAGACTATTTAACTAGGCAGAGGCGGAACAAAGATGATGGAGTAAAAGCGGGGACTCACTGGAGCTCTCCCCCAGACCCTTCCAAATACCTTTAAATAAGGACTCCCAATAAATTCTGGAGTATCAGAACCCACAAAAAGACAGAGAGGAACAATGCTCCAGCTGAAGACAACTTAGGTCATCAGGAAAAGTCTGTTACACTGGGGTGGGCGTGCAGCACAGTCCAGCAAAAACCACATCTGACAGCCTCGGCCCCAGCAAACCACTCAACTCAGTTAATGTGGCAGCAGTGGCAACTTCTGGAAGTTTCAGCCCACAGACAGTAAGGTCAACAGCTGGTCGGAAGGAGATTACAGGTCCCTAGAAGGATCTCTGAAAACTACTGCACAAAAACACAAAACGTAAGATAGTACACACCCCCGGTCTGGAAGCAGAACCCTATTTTAACAAATAATTAAAAGCTGAATAATAGGCTGGGGAAATAAGCAAACAACAGAAAAAATTCTGACCATAGTGGCAACGAAGAGCAAATCACACCCTCGGAAGATAACAAAGGCAAAGCTCCTACGTCCAAAGCTTCCAAGAAAAATAAGAATTGGTCTCAGGCTATGGAACAGCTCAAAAGAGATTTTGAAAATCAAGTAGTAGAGATAGAGGAAAAACTGAAAAGAGAAATTAGAGGGATGCAAAAGGAAATACAAATGGAAGCTAATGACTTTATGAGAAATCAAGACACAATAAAACAAAAAGGAAAAAAATAGAAAACAATGTGAAATATCTCATTAAAAAACAACTGGCCTGGAAAATAGATCCAGGAGAGAAAATGTTAAAATTATCGGACTATCTGAAAGTTAGGATCGAAAAAAAAAAAAAGTCTACACATCATCTTGTCATCTTTCAAGAAATTATCTAGAAAAACTGTCCTGATATTCTAGAACCAGAGGGGAAAAATAGAAATGGAAAGAATCCATTGACTACCTCCTGAAAGAGTCCAAGACTAAAAAAAACTCCAAGGAATATTTATAGTCAAATGCTGGAACTTTCCAGTCAAGGAGAAAATACTGCAAACATCCAAGAAAAAACAACTCAAATATTTTGGAGTCACAGTGAGGATAACACAAGATTTAGCAGCTTCTATATTTAAAAAAAAAAAAAAAAAAAAAAAATTTGGAGGGTTAGAATATGATATTCTGAAAAGCAAAGGAATTGGGATAACCAAGAATCACTTACACAGCAAAACAGAGCACAATCCTTCAGGGGGGAAAAGGGGGACATTCAATGAGATAGAAGACTTTTAAGCATTCGTGATGAAAAGACCAGAGCTGAACAGAACATCTGATAGTCAAATACAGGACTCAGGAAAAGCCTAAGGAGATAATCAGGAAAGGGGAACCGTGAGGGACTAAGGTGAATCTACTATGTACATTCCTACATGGGAGGATGATACTTGTAACTCATAAGAACTTTCTCATTATTAGGGCAATTAGAAGGAGTTAATATGTAGTATATAGACAGAGGGCCCAGGGGTGAGTTGAATACGAAGGGACAACATCTAAAAAAATAAAATTAAGGGGTGAGAGAGGAATGTACTTAGGAGACAGGGAAAGGGAGAGGTGAAATGGTGTAAATCATCTGCCATAAAAGAGGCAAGAAAAAGCTTTTATAAAGAAAAGAGGAAGAGGGGAGAGGGAGGGAGTGAACCTTACTCTCATCAGAATTGGCTCAAAGAGAAAATAACATACACACTCGATATGGGTATAGAAATCTCTTTTACTCTGTAAGAAAGTAGGAAGGAAAGGGGATACAAGAAGGAGGGAGGATGATAGAACAGAGGGCATATTGGGGGAGGGGTGTTTGTTCAGAAGTGAAAGGAGAGAACAAAATAAACGGGGGGTGGACAGGGGGTTAGCGATAGTAATAGTGAAAAGAATTTTGAAGCACGTTTCTCTGATAAAGGTCTCATTTCCCAAATGTCCACAGAACAGAGTCAAATTTATTTAAAACTAAACAAAACTAAACAAACCATTTCCCAGGCGATGAGTGATCAAAAGCTATGAACCAGTTGAGCTCTAGGAAAAAAATATACTAACACACTACTGATTGGAGAAACACAAACTGAGCCAATTCTGAGGAACTTACTACCTCCTACCCATTAGCTTGGCCAACGAGCCAGACAAATATAAGAGGGAATGTGGGGAAAACGAAACATTAATGCACTGTTGAATTGTGAACTGATTCGACCATTCTGTAGAGCTATGGAACTACGCTCACAGGGTTACAAAATCATGCAAACCCTTTGACCTAACAATATTACTGCTAGGCATGTATCCCAAAAAATATTTTTAAAAAATGAAAAGGATCTATATGAATAAAAATCTTTATAGCAGCTCTTTTCTCAGGCAAGGAATTGGAAAGTGGGGGGATGCCCATCAAATGGGGGGGTGGCTGAATAAACTGTGGGATGTGATTATGATGGAATATTACTGTTCTGTGAGAAATGACGAGCAGGATGATTTCAGAAAAACCCGGGAAGTCCTCCATGAGCTCACGTAAAGTGAAATGGACTATGTGCAGAATAAAAGCAATGTTGTGGGATGATCAGCCGTGGATGACTTTGCTATTCTCAGCAATACAAAGATCCAAGACTACCCTGAAGGACTTATGATAAATGTATCCATCCCCAGAGAAAGCCGACTGTGTCCGAGTACAGACTGAAGTGTACTTTTTAAAAACTTTATTATTTTTGAGGGGTTTTTTTTTTGGGGGGGGGGGCGGGGGAGAATCTGTTTTCTTTAGCAATATGGCTTTCACAAAAATGTTTTGCATAATTTCACATGTGCATTCTCAATGGGGCAGCTGGGGAAAAAGGAAGGGAGAGAATCTGAAGCTCCATGTTTTAAAAACAAATGCAAAAAAAGTGTTTTACATGTAACTAGGATAAATAAAATTCTAAATCATAAAATAACTAGACAGTATAAAGATGGAATATCGCTGTGCTGTAAGAAATGGTGAGCTGAAAGAAATGGAAAGACTTGGATTTATGAAGGAGGACGTTATCTACCTTCAGAGAAACACAAACGAACATGGTACAGTCTTAACTATGTGTGTATGAATATATATGTGTACTTTTAGATTATCTATGCACGTGTGTGTATATATGTACCTATGTGTATGCATATAAATATATCTTCACTTAATTGTAACCTTCTTGAGGAAAATGGGGAGGAAAGAAAGGGGGAAAAAGGTAAAAAGTGCACAGCAGAGAACAAAAGAAAACCTAACAAGAAAGCAAAGCCAAGAAGGACAGCTCTGAACACAATGTGGAGTATTTATCATATAGGATTTCTTAAAGTGGAAATTTACTGCCTTATATTTTGGATCTGCTCCTATGTTGTTTGTACACAGCTATGTTTTTTCCTTCCTTTTTCTATTTGGTATTCAAGTTTTAAAGAAAGAAAAGGGATAAAGTTAAAAAGATGTATGATTCAATGTAAAAAAAAAAAAAAAGAAAGAAAAGGGGAAAAATAGAGTGCCTAGAATTGACACTGGGTTCAAATCCCAGTGCTGCTACAAACAAGCTGGGAATCTGTTCTAGGTCATCTGTAAGGGAAGGGGACTGGATTAGCAGATCATCTCGAATATCTGTTCTAGCTACGAAACCCTGTGATCTTCTAAAACCAGTGTCAAAAGTTTCCAGCTCTAGAACCTATGTGGGAATTGGGTATGAGGGAGAGATACCAGTTTCCTCAGAGCAGAAGGAAACACCCTTACCCGCAATACCAGCACTCCCATGTGGGCAACAGCCAAATGAATCTGAGTTCCTTCACCATCACTGGCAGGGTGAGGTCTGATGCCATACATTTCAAGCTTCCTGGCTATGTCCAGGAGTTGGATGTCCGATTCTGCGGGGCTCTTACCGCTGTAAGGAAAAGAGACGGATGAACCTTCCAACTCTGCTAGAGGGACTGCTCCCCCATTCCTTCGCTCCCCCACAGCTGGCCCTCAATTACAAGAGAGAGGCCAAGTCCTGCTTCTGCCATTTATCAAAGAATCCTGATCAAGTTATGACAAGGTCATAACATAAGGAGGTCCTAAATTAGGATTTTTTTCCCTGATGTGGATTATCTTGCTCTCTCTGGTCCTCAGTTTTCAATTTTATAAATTGGGCTTAACAATACCTGCCCTATCAACCTCATGGAACTGTGAGGGAGGTGCTTAATCCTGCCTTACACACTTAGATTTAAGACTGAATGTCACTTGGCTCTAGGATTAAGTTTTTTTCTTCTGTAAAATGAGGGCGTTAGACCCAATGAAATCTTAAATCATTGCCCCTCCCTGAACTGCAGCTCATCATCTCTAAAATGGAGATCAGAAGGTCACAGATTTAGGGTTACGAGTGGCTTTATAAAGTCAGTAGGGTGAAACTCAAACAAACAGGGAACACTAAACCATACATGAGAGGCTACCCAATGACTTACTTTTTTCCACTTAATAGAATCTTTCCCTCCCTCAATTGCAGTTAAAGATGGTTTTCAACATTTATTTTTCTAAGACTGTGGTCCAAATTTTTTTCTTCTTTCCTCCTATGCCACCCCCCCCCACCCCTAGGCAGCAAGCAATCCGATATAGCTTATAGATGTACAATCATTTTAAACATATTTCAGTATTTTTCATGTTGTGAAAAAAAAATCAAAATGAGGGAAAAACAAGAAAGTGAAAATATTATGCTTTGATCTTCATCCAGAACTTAGTTTTCAAATGTCATATTATATGTTTTCTTGTATTTTTTTTTTTTGTTAAATATTTCCCAATTGTATTTGAATCTGATTTGAGCCACCCTTGGGAGTGCCGTGGGCCAGAGTAGGCTTTGTGTATGACGCTTCTTACTCTAGTCTAACCTCTCAACTGGGGTCCACAGAGATGAAGCAGCTTGCCCCATGTCACAGGGCAACCGAGCAAGCTGGGCTATAACAATGATTTTCTCACTGCCTACCTTACAGGCTTGCAGGCCAGTAAAGTAATATCTGTAAAGCGCTTTGGAACTGCTAAAGTGTAACAGCCACTTCTACTGAGCTTTTATCGGGCCCTGAGCTGTTCCTTTGCAGTTTATTTTCCAAGACTGTTTTGGACTGAACCATTAGTTCGGGGGCTGCTGAAGCAGGCACTAATTAACGTACTTACATGTGTCTTTGATGAAAGTGCAGGATCTTGCTGTCTAAGCCAGCCTGGTTAGGTAAGTAGCGGTTTTGTTCCAGATGCTTCCTGTCTGTTTCTTCATGAAAGTCACCCAGCTCCGCTGGTGGGGGCAAGAGACAGGGAGAAAAAGTAAGAGAGAGAGAGAGAGAGAAAGCCACGTCCCGGTTGATGACTTAGGCCATTTCCTCTCCTAAGAAGAGCCCCCTGGGAGGCTGCCTTAGAGTCAATCTCCTGCTAACCAAGGGCAAAGGCAGTGACTGGCATCCCAGACAGCCTAGACATCCTTGCTGTGGATCAATTCTGACACCAAGGGAGTCTGGGCTCTGAAAGCCCAAGTCCTATTAACACAAACCAGACTTTGAAATGTCAGTGGTTCAGTCAAACCTTGTTATTTGAGGATTATTGGCTCTGTCAGATGTTTCATGCTTTTTCTCTGCCTCCTCCCACCTCAGTTCTCCTCTTGACCTCCACCCCTTTCCTATAAGATGACAGGTCAGCCAAAAAAGCACAGGCCATCCTAGCCTTCGTCCACAGCTAGGAAAGGGATCTCTGGCCTCCGCCCTGGTCAGATCACACCTGAAGGACTGTGTTTACTTCTGGACCCACATTTTTCTTATGGGGGAAAGGACAGATTAAAAAAAAAAATTTAAATGTATTTTATATTTAGCTTTTTTCACATAATATCATTCTATTTTTCCCCCTCTCTATCACCACCACTATCACTCACCCCATGAAAAATAAAAAATACATATATTAACAACTCTTGTAATCTCATTCTGCTTCCCGAGTCCATCATCTCTCTGTCAAGACCATGTTTCATCATGGGTCTATTGAAATCATGCTTGGTCACTGCATCAGAATTCTTAAATCTGTCAAAATGGTTTGTCTTTATAATGCTATTAACCGTATAAATTATTCTCCTGGTTCTGCTCACTTCACACTTCATCCATTTATGTGTTTACCCAGGTTTCTCTAAAACCAACTCCCTTTATCATTTTTTTCTAGCACAATAGTATTCTCTCACATGCACATATAATGTGTTCAGCATTCCCCATTTGATAAGCATAACCTCAGTTTCCAATTCTTTGCCACAACAAAAAAAGAGCTGCTATAAATATTTTTTCTATGTATCAATGGATAAATACAGTTTTCTTAAGTACCTACTATGTGCCTGGCTCTTTGATTTCTTTGGAGCACAGGCCCAGGAGCAGGTATCCAAGTCAAAGGGCTTGCAGGACTTAGGAAATCTGTGCATAATTCCGAATTGTCCTCCAGAGTGAATGGACCATTCTCAGCTCCACAATCCCTCCAGCTTCTTTAAGTTTCCTTTTTTGTCATTTTTGGCAATCTGATAGGTAGAGCCTCAGTCACTTTAATCCGTTTTTCTCTAATTATTTGTCATGTGGAATCTTTTTTTTACATATAGCTAATTGATATTCTGGGCTTCTTCCTTTGAATACCACCTGGTCATATCCTTGGACTATATATCGATTGGGGAATGTGGGCCCCACATCTTTGAAAGGACACTGATGTGAAGTACCCAGAAAACCCGGGACACTGAACATCTTCTAGATTTTGTCACATGAGGCTTCACTGAAGGAACTGGACATGAGTTAACCTGGAGAAAAGAAGACTTGGAGAACAAGATGGGGGTCTCTAAATATTTGAAGTGCTGTAACATGGAAGAGGAATTACACTTGTCCTGCTTAGCCCCTGAAGCCAGATCTATGAGCATTGGGTACGAATTAACAGATAAATGAACTTAAGAGGGGTAAAAAGAAGAGATGCTTGTTAACAGTCAGTCAACAACCAATTGTTAAGAATATTTGGAGACTGAGGACTTTGTTTTGAAGTCATTTCTATGTCTTAATCTCTTTGGGCTTCAGTTTCCTTCTATGTAAAAGATCCCTCAAGCTCTATGTCTATGATCCCAAAGTCTCAAAGAACCCCTCTATATCCTCCCCAGACTAATCATATCCCCAGTTTCTAATTCCTTGAACTGTATGATTGTCATGTGGCAAGAACTTGAAACCATCACTCTCCTGTAAGCTTTCCTTTGGATGCTCTCCACTTTATCGATGTCCTCCCTAAACAATGTCCTACACAGAACTGGGCACGACGTTCCAGATGTGGCCCAATTGGAGCAAAGAGCAGGGGGACCCACCGTCTGCCTCATTAAGAAGGTGAGACTTCGAAGAGTACCTCAAGGGCCAATTCCAATGTGAACAAAAGTTCCTTCCACAACATCCCTGAGAAATGGGCATCCAGCCTCTGCACCTGAAGGCTTCTAGAGAGGGAGACTTTTCCTGGTCATTAAGGCCAAATGGATCTCTCTATGTAACTAGACACTATATATCTCTTAAGTGGGCTAAGAATCGATGACATTTTTGATTGCCATGTCATCTCCTTCCTCATCCACCAATCCTCAGATTGCTAAGATACCCCCCAGCCCTACCCCTGCCAACAGATCCCTGGACAAATAATCACATGTCCCTAAGCTCCTGTGGAGGGGTAAAGGCAGGTGCCCCCCATAACAGCACAGATTCTATATATATAGCAAGCAACCTTTGTCCATGTGATATTCTTATCTGATCCTCTGTTCAGACCAACAAAGCAGCCGAGTATGAATTATCCTTCTGAGAGAGAAAACAGAACAAAGGCTTCTATACTAATGGGAGGGCAGAGAAGTATAGATTTAGAGCTGGGACACAGAGGTCATTTGAGCTAATCCTTTATATTACAGCTAAAGAAACAGAGGCCCCATGCAGACAAGTGATTTGCCAGGATTTGAACTCAAGCCCTCTAACTAGGGGTGTGTGGGTGTGTGTGTGTGTATGTATTTTTCCACTGCATCACAACTTTTGTTTCTGGAAGTCTAAGATTTTAAGTTCTTCCTTCCCATTTCTGAGTCTTAGTTTCCCCATCTGGGAAAAGAGGGTGGTGGGGAGTCCCACTGAATTGAACAAATATTTATTAAGTGCCTACCACGTAAGAGGAGGTGAAGACACAAAGATCCAAACTGGCACAGTCCCTGCCTTCAGGTAGCTTAGAATCTAAATGGGAGGGGTGGGGGTGGAGGTGGGGGGTGGTGTCTAACATGAACACAGTAATGGGTAATAAGTATAATACAGTCAGAGATATACTGGTAAATGTTTAAGCACTTTAAAAAAAAAGTTTGCAAAACACTTTCCATCTGTTATCTCAGTTGCTCTTCTCAACAACTTAGAGACAAGGAAGCAAAAGCTGAGAAGACAGTGATGTGTTCAGAGTGACACAGCTAAAGAGGCAGGATTCAAACTCAGACCTTCCTGACTCTAAGATTGACTCTGTTTACTCAGAGAGGGGACACATCAGTACCTGAGAAGTTACTGAGAAGTAACACGGTCTATATATAAGGTTGGCACTGGCACCGAGAAAATCACCCGTTGCTCTACAACATCCCAGCTCCAGGACTTCGGCTACGTCATTAAAAGTCTTGGTACCTTGGAAAACTCCATCAGATTCTAAGTTACAGAGAGGTTGGTGATGGTTTCCCCACTGGGAGTTTCTGAGGAACACTGATGAAAAAACAGGGTGGGGTCAAATAGCACCCACTTTCCCAGAGTCACCATACAGCTTAAGGAAGCTAGACAACATTAGATAGCAATTATACAACTACATAGCCAACTAGGATGACGAGGATTTGCTTTTCTCTCAAGAAATGAGATTTTTGAGCATTTCTTGCAAACTGCTATAAGGAACCGAGTTGAATTTTGAGAAGAAAAATTGGAAAATGATTGAATGCTTCATCACGCCAGCCTCTAGAGGGGACGAGTGTGTGCTAAGGTGCCATCCCTGTCAGGTCGGGATTATCTGGGCTAACACAGCTAAGCAGGGGATAACTCAAACCAAAAGACAGGGGCCAAAAGCTTTGGGCAGCTCAGCCTGTCTGCGGTCAATTTATCTCCTCTCATCCAATTCAGTTTGGCTTAAGCAAGTAAGACGAAGGACTTTAGGTGGCTTTGTTTCTCAGGATGAGTCAGATCTGACAAACAGGCCCTGAACACTGCTGTCTCCTAGAGATGGGGTCTTGGCAAGCAAGTCTCTTACTTCTGTGGGACTCAGTTTCCTCATTTGTAAAATGAGGTGACTGGATGAGATGATCTCTAAAAGTCCCTCCTAAAACTCTGGCCATAATTCTATTAAACAGTTACGAGATTGAAAACCGAGGCGGTGCAGGGGGAAAGCTCTGGCTCCGCAGTCAGAACCCTCTTCTCATGCTTACTGCCTATGAGACCTTGGACAAGCCCCTTATGCTCACAGGGCCTGTGAAATGAGGGGCAGGACTAGATGGCCTCAGAGATCCCTGCCAGCTCCCGATTTATGGTTCCTGCACTTCAACAAGCAATAATTTCATGAGTTTGCTTAGTCCCTCCATCAATACAAATCAAAATCTCTATGACTCAGGCATGGGCACCTAAGTGGCACTGTGAATAAAGCTCTGGAATGGGAGGCAGGAAGACTGGAGTTCAAATCCTACCCTAGATGTAAGTGTGACATCCTGGTAAACTACTTAACCTCCCTGAGCAAAATAGGTATGAGAGCACTTATGCCCCCTCTCTCCCCCGGAGTTAGTGAGACTCAAAACAGACAATCCTTGGTGCTTGGTAAGCCTTATGGTGCTACATCAGTTAGACAGTTTTGGAGACTTGCTTTGTCTGGGATACTGTGCTACTCTCTGAACTTTACCGGGCTGGATCTTAAACAAATCCCCTCTGGTCAATTGTAGGCCCACATGCAAAGCCTTTGAAGGTCAGTGAGACCCATTAGAGAAGCTTCCACTTGGCTGGCCTACACTTTGAGAACCCAAGTTCACCTCCGTGATGAAGGACAGTCAGAGAGGGTAGAGCTTAGATTAATAGAGAGAGATGCTTCCCAGAGTAAGACATACTACCTAGACTCAAGTAAGGAGCTTCCCATCATTACATGTCATCCCTCTGGAAGATGGATAGGGCTTTCTCCAGGATACTGCCAAGGACAGTTATGGTCAGGAAATAGGGAGCCCCTGAGCTCTCTTCCAGCTCAGAGTGGCCGAGATCCCCTGGATGTGGTTGATGTTCCGTTCCCTAAGATGCCCTCTGAATCCTCCTGCACGTTATAGGGGGCTGGCCACACTCCCACTGTTCGTGCTTACCTTGTAAGATGTGAGACACCAGTAGCGCAGTACAGTTATCACTGCAGGGAAGTCTTCCTTGGGCCAGATCCTTCTTGATCTGAAGGGCAAATAGATACCTGCATGACAGAAAGCAGGCCTCAGTACAGTTAGCAGGCAAGTCCCCCAGAGAAAGTGACAACAAGAACACCACTTTGTCCCTTCCCAGAGATTCAAGCTGATTTGACAGCAAGCAATATCATGACCCTGGGCCTAGGAGGCCAGAGATCTAGCTCCATCACTATGTGTGACAGTGGACAAATGACTTGCCCTCTCTGGGCCTCAGCTGCCCCACGTGGGACAGGGTGGGTTAGTCCCTTACAGTGTTGAAGAGGACAGTAGGCAGGGTCACAGTCTGCGTGATTCTATGTTCTAGGGTCTTCTGTTAATAATACACATTTCTAGCTGTCTAGAGATTTGCTCAGCACAATCCTTGCCAACAGCCCTCAGAGTGAGGTAGCCCCGGTTTTGGTTTTATTTTATTTTTTTTAGCCCCATTTGACACATGAATAGACTCAGGCTCAGAGACAATAGGTTTGGTCCAAATTCACTCGGTCAGTAAGTGAAAGAGCTGGGCTTCACACCTGAACCTTCTGACTACAAGTACAGTCACCTTCCTGGGCTGCCCCACTGGCATATACAGCAAGACCTGGCTTCCGAGGTAGAAAGGACCAGGTCTCAAGGCCAGCCTCCAGCCCAGGAACTGACCAAATCAAAACACCATCAGTGCCCTCAGGAAACTCTCTAAGTAAGGTTGCTTTTACCCAGGGTTCCTAGAACATTTTTTTTTTTTTTAAATAGTTAGGAAATTGAATTTCATTGTAACCGATTCCTTTTATGATTCCATGTTTTAGGCACTTAAAGTCATTATCCTGAGAAGGGGTTCACAAATCTCAACAGACTTCCTAAGGGAAACATGATGCAAAAGGGACAAAAAATTCCTGTCTAGACCTAGGAGTCGTGGGGCAATTGCTGATATGTATTGATGGCTCGCTATACTGATGAAATGACAAGCCACAATCATCAAGTTACTAGAAAAAAGCTCTACTCCTATCACTTCTTGCCTGTAAGCACGGCCATATTCCCTGCAAAAAAAGCGGGCTGTGTCAAAGAACGATCTGGAAATAAGGTCTGTGGGCCATGCCCTCGCAGGCTCACATCAGCAGATAGATGACCTTTGACCCACACATTTTAGCCCATGCTGTTATAAGGATTCTAGAGCAAAGGTTTCTAAGCTGGGATCGTGAACTTGATTTTAAAAATATTCTCACAACTGTATTTCAACGGAAGTGGTTTCCGTTGGTTTCTAGGCTCGCCATGTTGGTGGCAACCACACCTCCTCACTATCTCCATCTCCCACATCCAAGCTGCAGTTGCCAAGGCCTGCCCACTTCACCACTGCAATATCTCTTGGAACACACCCCTTCTTCTCCTCTGACCCTGGCACCACTCTAGTATGGGCCCTCATCGCCTTACACCGTGCTGGTAGGGCTGTGTGCCTCCAGAGTCTCCTCACTCCATTCCATCCTCCATTCAGCCACCAAAATGATATTCCTAAAGATCATGGCTCCACTTTACTCAGAGAACTGCAGACAGTGTTATGTACATTCACAAACATTACTCTGAGGATGGTCCACGTTCTTCACCAGCCCACCCAAGGAGATAACCCAAGGGGAACCAAGAAAAGGTTAAGAATCTCTTATCTAGGAAGTCCTTCTTTCATTGTCCACAATTGAGATTTGGGTCTGTTGATCTCTCGTGAGGTTTGTTTGGTCTAGTTTGGCATAGTGTCAAAAGCGTGAGACTTGGTATCAGCAGACCAAGATCTGAATACGTTTCCCACACGCATACACTTATTGACTGTGTGACCTTTGCCAAGACCTTTCCCTTCACTGGTCCTCGGTTTCTTGCTCTGAAGAATGGGGTAGACTGGACTAAATTATTTCCAAGATCCCTTTAGGCTCTAACATCTGTGACTCATGGTACATGTTGGGATTCATAAAACTAAATCTTGGCTATCAGCACACATGCACATTTTCCTGGGGCTGTAGTTTTGTGCCCAGCAGTTGAGCCAGGGGAGAAAAGAAGGAAAAGATTGTAGGAAAAATGGTTTTCAAACAACTTTTCCAGAGAACAAGTAACAACTTTTGAGGCGAGAGTATATTTCCACTGGCATTCTGAATGGGGGGAACTGAAGCAGCATACCAGATTCTCACAGCACTAAACTTTAGATCAGACACCATGGCTTCTGGTCTCCCCTCCGTGTCTTACTACTGATCTTTGAAAGAGTCATTTCCTCTCTCTGGACCTCAGTTTCTTCATTTGTAAAATGGGCATAATGATAATTTGAACACCTGACCCCTAAGGCTGTTATGAGGAAAGTGCTCTATAACTGGTTATTAATAAAGATAATAACCTTAAAACATCCTGAAACATAGGCCATGATCATTGGGAGCTAAAACTTGATTAGACATTACTAGAGAAAATATTTTCCAGAAAATGGAAAATGTATGAGACAAATCTAGCTCACTGGCAGCTATTTGTCATCAATTATTTTCTCTCCCACCTGTTGATTTCCCTACATATCTACGGCTTTCAAAGTCCACAAAAATCAGCTTGAATCAGAGAGAAAATGGGATTTTGTACAAAAAAAAAAAGGTCACCATCTATAGGGTTGCATAGACAAGATTAAGGTTTGCATGCCACCCAACCAGGTCACTTAAGGTGAGGCAATTGGAAACATTCTCCCCCGTGTACCAAAGATGGCATATGCCTGCTGATCCCTGCTGCTGGTAGGCACCCGGTGCTCATGTCACTGTGTGGTCACTGATACTCTACTCCATCATCCCCTGGCAACCAAAATGAATGGGCTCCCAACTTAACATCCCACTCCTGAATAACTGACCTCTGCGGCAGATGTCGGGTATAAAGGTCACGAGTGTGGCAGTAGCAGTAATTTAAGGGGAGAGACGAGAGACAGGGACCAGGACATTCTTCCCTTCCTTTCTTCCCTCCCCACTAGTGACTAACTCCAAGTCTTCCATTCATGCAATGACATCAGCACACATAAGCAAGTACATATAATAAATACCTTGTCAGCTCATCTCTCAGGTGTCCAGGATCCACTGGGAAAAATTTCACCATAAATTTGAAAAGAATCTCCTTAGGGTCTTAAAACACAACACCTTCATAAGTTTAATTTAAATGCCAATCAAGAACACTTAGATAGCTTTACACAATTATTGTCCATTCTCCCCCACCAAGCCCCTCCCCAATTCAGGCAGTTTTCTCCTTTTTAGATTTCACTGAGGTCAAATTCTGATCAAGACGGGAGCTCCGAGAGGGCAGGCACATGACTGAACTGTACGCACTCCAAACTTAACAGTCGAATTAACGCAATGTTACATTTCCCCAAGAGCTGGACACAGTGCTTAATAAGTGTTGGATGACCGGATTAAGGTTAAGAAATCAGAATCGGAGCATCCAAGAACTAGAAGGGAATTCTGAGTCCAACTGGTAGCTGAGCAAGAATCTCCTATGGTAACATCCCCGACAACTAATTGTCTAGCCTCTGCTAGATAAGGTGAATCCACTCCTTCCAGCTCTGATTAGAGGCTATTTCCTTACATCAATCTCTCTTTCTTCAACATCCTCACATCATTCCTGACTCCCCTCTCTGGAGCCAAAGGCCTTCAAATACTGCAAAAGGTCATGTAACCATATCCCCTGTAAATCTTATCTTTTCTTTAGACTAAACAATACTAATTCCTTCCACTGAGCATCCTATGCCACAGGATCGTAAGGCTTTTCATCAACTTGATTCTCAACACTCTAGCTTGGCTACATCTTTGCTGAAATGTGGTGCTCGGGATTCAACATCTCCAGGTGGAGCCAGGCCACAACAGAAGTACAGCAGAATGCTCATTTCCTTCATCCCGGAAATGTTGAGATAGCATCAGCCCCTTTTTTGGCTTCCATTCAACACTGCAGACTCAGTCAGCTTGTGGTCCACTGCAATCCCCAGATCTTTTGTTCATATAAGCTCTTACATAACTATGCCCCCACCTTCTGGACTGTATTCTATTCAAGTTGACTGTTGGAATAAATGTTGAATTTGACTTCTATCCTTGAGAATTTCATTTCTTCAGTTTGGCTCATAATTGGAGCCCGAAATCTTTTGTGGGCCACTAGTTAGTGCTGTGGATAGAGCACCAGGCCTGAAGTCAGGCAGACCTGAATGAGTTTCTTACCCTCTGTTTGCCTCAGTTCCTCAACTGTAAAATGGAGGTAATTACAGCACCTATCTCCCAGAGCTGTTGTGAGGGTCAAATGAGATAAGAATTTGATAAGTAAAGCACTCAGGACAATGCCTAGCACACAGTAAGTGCTAAGCAAATGTTAGCTGTAATCATTAGCCATTATCTGTACCCTGTTGGCAAACTTCTTGACTATCCTTCCTAGGAGGGTGATCCCTCAAAGGCAGGCAGGTATGTTATCTAAGCTTTCATCCAAGTGATTAACCAAAGTAGGGAATAAAGGTATCAAGCACAAATGCCCAGAGATGGCTCCAAATCGGCACCAAACTTTAACGATCGCTCACTCTCTGGGGCCATCCGCTCAACCAATTCCAAATCTACGTCCCTGGACTCTCATCTAGCCCACATCTCCCCATCTTTAGCACTGACACAGCAGGAGAGACTGTCCAATGTTTTGCTGAAATCAAAGTGAACTATGTCTATAAGGTTCACCTAATTTTACCTCCCATATCAGTAACTGTCAAGAGACGAAATGAAGACAGGCCAATGGCAGTCGTCATTCTGGACTCCACGTTACAATTGGGGCGCTCCTTCCTTTTTTTAAATATTCTTTGTGCTAAGCTGAATTTCCTCTTTTCTTAAGCACTGTGTCTTTGCCCCAAAGAGGACACGGCACGGTTTAACTTGGGGATGACGGTGGGGAGGGATAGAAAGACTCACGTTCATAGAAATACTAGTGCATTGAGGTTTGCTACCCAATTCATTAAAAGGATTCATGTGCCTACCCTCTCCCTTGGCCCATTCCCCAACACCCCATTCCTTAAGCTAAAGGATAAAACCCAAGTATGGATAACACAAGATTAAGGCTATCACCACAATTTAGGAATCTGTAAGAATTTTTTGTTGCCACAAACAACCAGCACCTCAAAAGTGACATGGGGCAGTTACTTCCACAGCTAGCTCATGGTCCCAGAAAACACAGTAGTAGGCCAATCTGCTCTTGATTTGGGGAACGTAAATCTTAAAAGGTTTCCTAAAGTCTTACCATTTGTGAGGGAGATTGTTTCAAGGGGGAAGGGGAGACAGAGAAGAATTCCTCCTACGGGAGCGGGACTGGACATTCCCTGAGGTTGGTGACGTCTCTGAGATGCCCCAATTCCATGAAAAGCACAAGTGCGCACTTTGCTCAGAGAGCCAACAATTGCCGGGTCAATTCTGTGGGTCTCACAGTACTTATGGCAGATGAAATAAGATGGTCTACCTCCAGAGTTCACTGGCATTCAGAAATAAGAACCAGCTCGCTGCCTGGAGGACCCAAGAAGTGTGTGGAGAAGAGAGGGGACCATCTCTCCGGCAAAGGTCTGATTTCCAAATCTAACAGGAAGACAGGACGGCTTTGACCTGGCCTCAGGGTCCATTCATCCACTGTCTACAATCCAAACCTCTTCCAGCAAAGGGCAAATGGATTTTCAGTAAGAAAGCTGGGTCCCATTCAGGTTGAAAGATCTGCCAACTGGCAGAGCATTTGAACATAGCTCTTAGGTTTCTCATACACTCAGCCCAGTCCAGGACAAATAGCACAGGTTTCCATAAAATCCACCTGATGCCTCAGAGACTTCAATAAGAGCACTCACTTTCACATCAGGGACTTGGGCAACTAGATCTGGTCACTGAGATGGTTTAAAGTCATGGGCTCACAGGATTTAGAGCTTGATCACCTAATCTAGTGCCTTCAATCTTGAAAAAGAGGACACTGAGCTCCAGGAGGGAGGCAGGCACAGTAGTAGAGACTGTTTGCCACCACTTATCCCCTCCTGCTTTCATCCATTTTCAACTCTGTCTCCTCTAGGAGTCCTCCCTAATCCTGAAACTAATCTCACTCTCATTCTCTTCCTCTCACCTCAGATTCCAGGATCTTACCTGCTGCTTTCTGGGAAACCTCAGGCCCTGCCTCCCTCTCTTCTTCTGCTCAGCCCCCTGACCTAGACACCAGGCAGACCTGAAGAGGCCTGAGAGATCACCTCTTTATAAAAAAGAAAAAGTGAGGACCAGAAAGCTCAAACCAACTTGCCCACAGTCACAGAGCAACTACATAGCAGGATTGGGATGCAAACCCACTTCTTCTGTTGTTGCTGTTTTTCCCCATGTCCCACCTGCAAAGGAGTTGTCTAATGGTGTGACACTTACTTTTAACTTGTTTTGTTATAGGCTTTAGAAGTTCCAACCAAACCTGTAAGGGCAGGAATTAAAAAGGTGGTTAGAGCATAGTTCAGGTACATATCACACACACACACACACACACACACACACACACACACACACACACACACCACACGCACACACAAAATAATTAGCCTATCATTAGCTTGGCACTTTGGATTTAAAAGCAAGTTTGAGATTGGTCAGTGTCCAAAAGGTGACACAAAGTTCCCAACCTTGCCTGCCTCTTTTGTCCTTTCCCTGATGATAAACATTGTTAAGAAAAGCCTCCTGATTATAGGTCCGAGCTCTCAGAATTACTCCCTTGCCTCCGTATCGATTACAAAGAGGTGGCAGAGACTCATTTCCTGAGTTGCCACAGATGAATAATGAAAGCAATTTGGTTTCCAATTAAAACCTATGACCTATAAATGGCAGCATTTAATGAATGAACATAAGCCTCCAGGGTAAAGTGGCCAGATGGCAAAGGTGCCCATCAGTGACCCCAACTAGGAAAACTTGGCAGAGTCAAGCCTGGGGCTGGGGGTATGAAGGAAGACCATCCTCTCTTTCCCTTAGGAATCACTGGGAAGGTTCAGACCGGGAAGGGAAATGGGGATTGTGAGGGTATAGCTACTGGTCAAGCTTAGCTTACCAGGGAGACTTGGCAAATTCCCTCTCTCCCACAGACAGAAAACAACTAAGTTTTAGCACATAAATAATACTGTCTCTGAGCAAGAGGAAAGAAGAAAGGAATCCTGCTAATAGCTACTTTTTTTTTTGGTGAGACAATTGGGTTTAAGTGACTCACCCAGGGTTACACCGCTAGAAGTGTTTTTTTAAGTATCTGAGACTGGATTTGAACTTAGGTTCTCTCCAGGGGAGGTGGTCTGCGCACTACAGCGCCGTCTAGCTGCTCCTCACAGTAGGTACTTAACGGTTATTTGTTGAATGGACCTGAATCCACTTTCTACTTGCTGAGGGTAGATAGTTTCAGGGACAGCAAGGAGTAGAAATTGACATCCCATGTTGGTGTGACCACTTCTCCCCATTGTTCCCGGGCCTTAGCCGACTCAAATCTCAAGCCCAGATTGGGCTCTGCCCCCAGGAACATTGGCACCAAACCAACTTACATTGTTTCCTGACTGACTCCGGAATTCTAATCCAAAATATTCTTTCTCCGCCAAGTTAAGGTGACAGCAGCTCAGGTTGAACAATGCTTTCCCAGAGGACTTTTGCTAAAGCAGGAAAAAGAGATGGGACGACAGTTATAGTCTCCTGAGGGTTTGGCACAGCTTGATTTGGCCATGGCCACACAGAATAAACAATATGAAGACCCATTCTTGGGGTTGCTGTTGAGGGATTTTTCAAGAGATGGACATGCTCCATGCCATCTAATAATTACCAGCTTTGTATTCCTGGACAAAACATTGAACTTTACTGAACTGCAGATTCCTCACCTGTAAAATTAGGTGACTAAAAACACCGAACTTTCAAGAGTGTTGGAAAACTCAAAAGGTCTAATGCACATAAATGCTTTCCAAACTTTGGAGCGCTTTCTTCCCATCATTATTCCAGGTGGCTCCCAAGAGCAAAAGTTCCATGAAGACCAGAACTGTTTGTGTATCCCCTGTACCTAGCATGGGGCTTTGCACACAGTAGGTGCTTAATGAATACCTGCCAGAGTTATTTTAATTATATTATGGTGACTGCTGTATACAAGCAAAGGTCACCCATTTTTTTCCAGCAAAGCCCTTGCCAGACCCAAGTCCAAAATTGACAGGGAACTTTAAGGCTATATTCTTTCAGCTGAGTTTGGCTAAGCCTGAAGCTTGGCAGCAAACGCTGCTAAAGTCCAGGGGCGCTTGGTGGGGAGCATGATGGGAAAATTGGCTGCATGTTGATAGACTGAAAGCCTCTAGTTAGGCAGAGGCTCAGGGTTGTGGCCCTAGAAGCTTGTGATGCTTAAGGGTTGCTTTCATACCATAAATAACACAGGGCTTGTCAGGGGTGCAGTTGGAATCATGATGGTGGCTTCCATTTCTCTAGAGCTATAATTAGAGCTCAAAACAATCCTGGAAAGGAGAAAGCACAGGCAAGAGTCTTATTCTAGAGGGAAAGCAGAGGCTCGGAGAGTTTCAATGGATTGTCCAAGGTCAAAGCCGGGTCACCTGCCTCCCCCGTGTAAGATTTTTGTCATTCTTCCAAACTGATGCGGACAGTAACTCCTAAATGCTCTCCCCCTCCCCATTCTCAACCTTCCCAGTCTTTCTTCTTGCCTCTTATTTTTCATTTCTCATATAGATTTTTGTGGAAGCAAGGGAACATGTTCCAGGGTGGAGATACCAGGAACTACATCACCCAGAAGGCTGTGCTTCCCCCTACAAAGTCAGTAGCTGTCAGTGGGCTCCATATAAAAGGAAAAAGAGAAACCATTCTCTCTCCCTCTCCCTTCATTGAGATTGATTGCAGCAGTAGACGCTGGAGATACAACAAGGAAAGTTGATAGTATAAGGGTTGTTTCTGGCAGAACAAAAAACAGCTGCTGGAGAGATGGGGGAAGGGGAGAAGACAGAGAAACGGTCAGAAACAAGGCGAGACCTGGGAGAGAGAATCAATTTGACATAGGAAATTCCAACGTCCAAGAGGACAATGTCTACCAACCATTGCACCAAGAATGAGAGAAGTTCTCAAATGGGTCTTGAAAATACTTTCAAGCACCCAAACACTTAATGCTAAGTTTATATGAACTCTGTCCATCTTCCAAGAGACTAGAAAGTATGGGGATTGTTTGGGAATATTAGAACTCATAATTTGCTTTGGGCGCTGGCAGCTTTTTTTAGATACCTACCAATATATAGAAAAAAAAACCCTAAAATAAACCCCAAAAATCCTAGTAATGGTTCCCTTCACTGCTACAAAAGTTAGCCTTAGCTGGACCTAATACTCCAAAATAGTCTTACACAAATTCCTAAGTTCCTTGACAAGTCTGCCAGAACCTAGGGCAAACCCCACCTCACCTCCCACCTTAGCGCTACTTCTTTGGTTCAGAATGCTTCTAGAGTAATCAATCAATCCAATCTACAGCTCTAGAGCCCCCATCTAATGGCCACACCGCTGCTACTCATATTTCAAGCATATAAACAAAACAAAAAATACATTTACCCAGGAGAAATGATAGTTTGCCTGTATGGCATCCATATCCAGGAGGCTGCCAAGAAGATTTCCAGCTACAAATGTAATCCCTTTGCCTTCCCTTCATCCCTTCCCTTCAGCACCAGGCCACCCAGAACCCATGTAGGGCAAGCCAGGTGGTGGAAGAGCACCATTTTGCTTTTTCCTCCTTGCCCTATCCTTGGGCTGCCCAGACCTCATCTATAGGCTGCTTGATTTACTCATGCCATCCGGGTAATTTGGAAGTGCCAAACTCTGTTCCTTCCAGGGAGATAGAGAGCCATGTTTAATGACCTACCCTGCCCTCTAAATTTGAAGGTCCTTCAACTTTTACCCATCCTGCTTCGAGAGCTTCCAGACCTCAGCGTTATCATCCAACATGTGTTACAATCCCAACCTTCCTTGGGCCTTGATATCTACCCAGGAACTACTCCCTGAAGACTTCTGGAACTTTCCATCTACCCTACTGCTCACCTTTGTTACGTCTCATCTTCCCCATTAAAGTGTGAGCTCCTTGAGAGCAAGGATTATCTCACTTTTTCTACCTGTATCCCTACTATTTAGCACACAGTAAGCACTGATATGCTCTCTTTCATTCATTCATTTACCCCAACTACAGTAAAAGCATTTGCCAAGCTAGATAGCAACAGTAGCAGCACAAATAAGTAAAATCAGTGTCTGTACATCCCCTCACAAAGCACTTTTGATCTGTAGTCAATCAAAAATCATTTATCAATTACCTGCTAAAAGGATACAGCATAGTACAGTTCAAAGAACTCAAGACAGTTGTCTCTCTCTAGTTCAAAACCTGGCTCTGCATTTACTATCTGTATGACCTTGGGCAAGGCATTTAACATCTGGACTCCCCCTTTCCTCATCTGTTAAGTGAAAGAGTGGGATTACATGGTTTCCATGTCCCTTCTAGCTCCAGATCTACGATCTGAAAAGTCAGGTCCTGGCTGGGAAGACACAGGCAAAAATGAATAGTCTCTGCTCTCGAGGTTTATATTTTATGAGGGGAAATGCACATGCACACACACACACACACACCAATCCATGCAAAGTAAATACCAAATAATTCCAGGAGGCTAAGGGAAAGGTACCATGATGGTAACACACCAAGGGAGCTGGGAACTCTAAGAAATAGAGCTGAAAGAGAGCATTCTAGGCATGAGGGCCTGTATATTCTGTCCCCACCTCCCAACTGTCTATTTCTATTGAGGATACCACCAGGCTCCCAGTTTTACAGCCCGCCATCCTGGATTCCTTCTTACCCATCTTCAATCGGTTCTAAGAAGCTGTCATTGTTTCGTCCACAGCATCGCCAACCTCCTATTCTCTTCACTCCCCGGCTATCCTTCCTACTTGTTCTCAATGACTGTAGTAGCCTCTTTCGTCTCCAATCCATCCTCTATGCAGGTGCTGTCACAATCTTCCTGAAAGCACAAGCCAGGCCACATCCTTCTACCTCTAGAACAAGCTCCCTGGCCAGCCACGATCCAGCTCCAGCCTACTTAATTCCACTTGACTTTGCATCACTCACTTGCACAGAATTCAGACAATTTGTGGGAAACTTTCTTAAATGTGACCTATCCTCACCCATCTCCATGCATTTTTTGCTGTGGTTTATTTGTTTGTTTTTTGTTTGGGGGGCTTTTCTGGCAAGGCAACTGGGGTTGGGTGACGACTCCAAATCTATAATTTCCCAAGGAAGAAATGTTGCCTTCTAAGGTGTGGAAACATAATAGCTGTTACTTCTCAGTCTAGGCAAACTTTTACTTACTTTCCCCATGCTGCTGGCTCACAAGGCCTTCTCAGGAAGGCCCAGGTCTCACTAAATCTCAGACCTCCTGCCTAGGAAAGCCGCGTGGATATTGTATAAAATTGGGAAGAACAACCCATCCTTATGTTTGAGGGGGGGGGGGGGGGGGTGCAATTACCATGCCTGTATCCGAAAGACCTGAAAAGTGACAGTGTAATAATAGCTTTCTCAAGACAGTGCTCCCAAGTCTTCTGGAAATTGCTAGCTACTTGGGGTAATTAAAACAATTAGAATTGTTTGTTTCTATGAATGCTCTAGCACCAAAACCATGTGAGCTTGATGTGCAGCCACAGCCTGCAACTGGGAGCTAGAATTCTTCTCTGAAGAAGCAAAACATATTTGTATCAATGCATAAATATAAAGGCATCCAACCATTCTCTTCCATGACATGGAAAGCCAGAGCAGAAAATAATGAGATTCCTTCACTTTGCAGAGAGGAAAAAGTCTTGACCACCATACTGAAGTATGAAAAAGTATACTTTTTCCCAAGATAATATATATCCCAAGATAACTGAAACAAAGAGCTAATATTGGGACAGGGTAGAGAGCCAGAGAAAAACAAATGCTGCCCAAGTTCCTTCTTTGGAGTCACCCTATTTTCTTTACATTCTTCCCCACGTCTTCTAACTTTATAATTTGTGGATAAATGGATGGCTAATCTTCTCCTTAAATCTGGACTCTTGTTGCCTAGCTTCTCCACCTCAGCTCCGATTCTTTATTTCAAATCTAATAGGTGAATAAATGACAGGTAGATATATGATCAATAGACAGATGATCAACGTAGCATCTATTAAGTGCTTAGTGTGTTCCAAAGCAATATAAAAACACAAGTAGGCAAGGCAGTCCCTGCATTTTCAGCAGTTGTATTCTATCCCTTTATCTCCCATTGCTTATCCCACTAGTTTGGCTGTTCCTCCTCCTCCCGTACCCTTCCCTCCTTCCACTACCCTCCTTGCCAGGAATGTGAACAGCTGGTCATCCCCAGCCGGCCTCACAAGGCAGCGAAATGTCAGCAGCTAGAAGCTGCTCAATTCTGAGGGGCCGCTGAAAACTCTCAGAGGGAATCATCAAGATATAACACTTCTGAAAAGTTCAGCTGCACAGGGAACCAAGAAAGCAAATCTATTAAGGTTAGCATGGAAAATTTGTATTGAAAGAACAGAAAACCCATTTTTAAAGAAATCCTTAGGAACGTATAACAAACTATAATGAGATTGGGACAGTAGAGAGAAGGGCTTCAGTACCCTTTGGAATTACACGTATTTTAGGATCTAAGTATAGGATTAAATGAACCACAGCACTTCATACTCCTTGGGAAAAGAACAGCTCACATGACCAACCATCAATGCCATTCTAGCCATCAGGAACCACAATCCCTCTCCCCACCCCCATCTGGAAAGTAGTGCCGGCCCTGGGCAGGAATTATTTTCAAAGTCCCTGTTGTGCAAAGCCTTTGGCTCGGTATCAAACTTCATTTTGGTTGCCTGTTATTCAGTCCTGTCCTCCATCCTGGTGTCTCTCATCCATCGCCCAGCTCTTCCACTTGGGCCTCTGATCCTTGATTTGCTGGGGCCTTCAGCAATTTTCCTACCAGACTTCTCCGCTGGTACTTGATCTTTTAAATTCTTTGTTCCTCTTTGAAATTGATTATCTGGCTATTATTTTAGCTCTTGGTCCCCTTCCCCTTTTCCCTGGGATCTCAATTTACATTACAGTGGAAGGCCTGCCACAAAGCTGGGGACAGGACTTCTTAACACCTCATCTGTTCTCTGGGCACTGGCACTATGTAGCAACAGATAGCAGAGGCCAGTACATAATCCACAACTAAATCCAACTTAGCTCATAATATACTAAACTTAGGAGGCCTTTAGAGGCTCACCCAGTCCAATTCCATTTAATAAGCAGGGAAACTAAGAGCCAGGGAGATTAAGTGACTTGCTCTAGATCACATATATACTAAGTAGGAGGATTTCAATCAAGACCTCCAAACTCCCAACCTTGTGTTCTTTCCATTTCACTGACTGCATCTTCAGTTCCGAGAAACCAAATATTCACGTGGCTAATCCCCCGACTAGACCAGAATTTTCATCTCAACTTTGTATCTTTCCCAGTACTTAGCACAGGGCTCTGCATATAGAAGGGGCTTAACGGTTTGTCAACTGAATGAGCAAAACAATGAATGTCTGAGCTGGAAAGGACTCCTGAGGTCAGCCCATCCAGTCGGCCTTGTACTTCAGCAACTATTTTAGAGAGACTGAAACTTCAAAAAACACCCCCATTGGGTCCAGCACAGTATCCAGATACCCAATCCTCCCTGATCTTCTTCTGGGAATCATTTGAAGTCTGCAGTTCAGAAATTTCCTTAATTCTTTCTTGAACCTGTTTATATTTTCAACATATGCTTAGAACTGGAGATAATGATTCCAGGTGTTTATTATATATATAGTGGGGAAATACAGGAAGTTCTCCTAATTGCCTGAGACCATGCCCTTTTGGGAATGAACTGGATAAGTCTTCCAGGATTTGGAAAATAAATCTTCATCATTTCCCTTTCGTCTCAAAACCCTTTGGCTCCTTTCTCCCAGTCTCTCCCATCCTCCTGGAATCTGCCAAAGAGGCAATGCTCCAATGTCTCCATGTAGACAGGGGATCCATCCCCAGCTGTCTTCTCTAGCAGACTGTATCATCCTCCTTTTCACTACCTACTGGTTCTCTCCCTAATGCCTTCAGTACCCATGTGGATAATGTATAAAACTCCAGTTGATCTTCCAATGCTTGGGAGGGGGGGAAAAAAAAAAAATCAACTTTACTAGCTTCTACCTTCCTGTCACCAATCACAAATGACCTTTTCATTAGCTCTTGCCGGTTCTTATCCTTTTCAACATGGCTGCTCCATTTGGCACTGGTGACGCCCTTCTCTTCCTGGCTCCACTCTGGGTCTTTAGGAGACTAATCTCTCCTGGTTCTGTTCTTTATCTGCTTGACTCCTCTCTTTCCATCTCTTTTGCTGCCTCATCATCCACGTCATGCCTCGCAACTCTAACTGTTCCTCAAAGTTCTTTCCTGGTTCCCCTTACTTTGCCTACCCCACCAATAAGTTCTCATCTGGCTCATCAGTTCATCTCCATGAAAACAACATCAGTCTCTCTCCTGAGCACCAATTGCTTATTGGGCATTTTTAAATTGGATGCCCCAGAGACATCTTAGACTCAACATGTCTAAAATTGGACTCACTATCTTTCCCCCCTCAAGCCCTCCTTCTTCCCAACTTCCCCAGTTCTGTCAAAAACAACACCATCCGTCTCAGGTTGATGATCTCATTTTATCCTCTATTCCTCACTCCTTTTTGCCCCACATACCCAGTCAGGTGCCAAATCTTGTTCTCCTTTCTCACTATCTCGGGCATCCACTTTGGTCTACTCACACAGCTTTGCTCCTTTAGTTCAGATCCTCATCACTTCTCACCTGCAATAACGTCCACTAGTTTTCCTGCCTCGTCACTCATCAGTGACTAGCTAGCTAGTCTATCCTACACATTGCTGCCACTGAGTTTCCTCATGAGATCGTGTCATTCCCCTACTCAAACTTCAATGACTCCCTAGTATCCCCAAAATAAAATATCAACTCTGATTTAGTTTTTGTAAGTTCTTTACAACTTGGCTCCAACCTCTATTTCCTTCCTCAGTGGACACTGAGGACACTCTCCATCCCATACTCTGAGAGCTTGTAAAACTGGCCTCTTGTTATATATGCATGCGTGTGTATGTGAAACACATACACTCTCTATACTCCATCTCTCACAGACCATTCTCCAGATCTGTACTATTTTCCTTTCCTCACCTCTGCCTTCTAAGACTGATTTCTTCTTTCAAGAAGAAGCTCAATCACCACTTTCAAGGCTCTTTCTCCTCTTTCAATCGCCATTATCCTGTCCTGAACTACTAAGTATTCAATGACAGAGCTTGTCATTTTATTTGTATCTATTCTGTCTCTGCTCAGATATGGATTTGTCTTCTCCATTAGAATATAAAAGCTCCTTACAAGTAGGAATTGTTTCATTTGTACCCCTAATAGCTGACACAGGAGGTGCTTCATAAATGCTTGCTACTTACCTATTAGTTTTATCTACATAAGAACTAGAATCTATATAGCACTTTAAGGCTTACAAGGCATTTCTCATATATTATCTTATTACATTACAGATGAGGAAACTGAAGCAAGCAAAGACTCAGTGATTTGATCAGGATAACACAGCTAGCCATTCTCTGAGGCGAGATTTTAACTCGGTTCTTTCTGACTCCTGGATTCCGTGGTAGCCTGTGCTAGCCACCCACATATTCCACATAGGACTGTCCTCAATTCACAGGGCTATTTTGGTCATCTCGATACCAGGTCCCTTAATTATCAAGGTAGAGAACAAATATGAGTGGATTAGGAGTCAGGAATCAGTTACTGTGCAACTTTGGAAATGCCCTTTTCCCTCTCTGAAGCTACTTGAGTTTCCTCATCTGTAAAGATCAGTGTCTCTAGCATTTTAGAATTTCCCATCACTTCATTTTACAGACGACTCCAAGAAGGAAAGGGATGTGTAGAGACCACACAATTACCAGGTAGCAGAGTGGGCTCTAGACCTCAAATTTCCCGATTGCCAGGGCTGGGCAACTGCCTCCTCTCTACCCAAGCTGTTACCAGAGAGAAGTGAACAGGGTCTTATGACCATCCTCTTGCACCTGGCTTCAGCTGGCCTCGCCTCATCCTGCTGCATGGTAGAGTGCTTCCAAGGTCCCTCTTCTCCTGAAACATTCAGGGCAGGCAGGGGCTGGGTTCTGAGTTACCTAGGAACATCCTTCACCAAGCAAATTCACCCCCCCCCCTTCTTAGGGCTCTGATTATACCACACTCTCCGCCTCTTCAAAACACTTCAATATACATGGACTAAGAGGGAAGGAGAGGCCCATTTTAATCTGCAAAGGCAGGCAAAATTTATGGGGAAAAGGGCAGAAGGATGCACAAATCATTAGCAACTTGTACTAAAAAGCTGGCCCCTAAGGGCCCCTGACTTATCTTCTAGCTAGCTATTTACACCCTTCCAATGCCAGTTTTGCCAATACCTTTCTTCTTGAAGTGCTGAGGTTTAATTATTTGTGGGGGCTTGCATTAGCTGACTCCTTGCTATTTATGCCACAAAGTTTGCTCTTCCCTCGATGCTCAGCTGGGTACTTGCTGGTACCGAGCACCCACATTGTGATTACTGCTTTGAGCCCACAGCCTGACTGATGCATCTTAGTCAGGAGAGGGGCTGATAGAGATATTTCTTTGTCACTCCCCTACTCAATCAACTCCAGGGGCTTCCTGGTGTGTGCAAGATAAAAGATCAACTCTTCTGTTGAGCTTTTAAAGCCCTCTTAAAACCTGTCCCAACCTACCTTTCCAGGCTCATTAGACACTGTTCCTCCTCCCACACACTAATCCTCCCAAACAGGTCTTCTGTCTGTTCCTCACTCATGCCGCTCTATCTCCCATCCCTGTACCTTTGCCTGCAATGGACCCCTGCCTCATCCCTTCCCCTTCTTCAAGATGCAGCTGGGGTATCAATGTCTATAAGAAACCTTTCCTGGTCCTCCCAGCTGTCAGGAGGCCTGCCTCTCAAATAACCTTATATTTAACTACTTTGTGATTCTCTCTGTATGTTCTTGTTCATTTTGTATTTTGCTGCATGTATTTATCTTCCCTGTTAGAATCCAAGCTCATTTTTAACTTTAATCCTCAGCCTTTAACCCAGTGCCTGGCACACAGTAAGTGCTTAATAAATACATGTTGACTGTTCCGACTACAGGAGGGTTCTGGACAATTTAGGAAACCTGGACATACACACACACACACACACACACACACACACACACACACACACACACACACATATATCATTTTGCAAGGCTAGAAACTGATATCGTTCCAGGCTGCTGAGACCACCAAGTTCATCTTCGATAACTCAAAGACCCAGGACTTGCTCCCCGGAGTCCATCCCTCTGTTCACAGATCACCACCCATCTTCACCTCAGCAGCCAGCTTTGGCAGCTGCTGCAGTCCATGCTGACCACTCCATCCAGAAGGAGAGAACGCAGAGGAAGAGCATCACAAACCTCAAACCACAACTGAGACATCAATTCTGATTACTACAGTGACTGATGCTTTATAAAGCACTTTCCTCACAGGTACCCAGAAAAGTAGGGAGGGAAAAGTATCCCCACTTCTATAGACAAGGAAATTCAAGCTCTAGGAAAGAACGGGACATTTTCGGGGTCCTAATCAGCGTTAAAGCCTAGATCTCTTGCTTCCCGAGACCAATGTCTTGTTCATTGAACTATATTGCCTTTCCGAGAACCCCAGTGTGGCTGTGCTGGCCTTGGCATGCCCCTTGGAGTACTCTGGATAAGATGTGTAGGGGAAAAAGTCTTTGCTTAAATGCTTCCAGTCCCAAGGGAGTCCACTACCCAAGCCCATAAGGGTAAGGAGATCTAAGGGTTCGAATCCCACTGCAAATACTACGGTAGTTGTACAAGTCTGGGTAAGTCACAACCTTTCTTTTTCCCCCATCTATAAAGTGGGTCGTCATAGGGAGCCAATAATGAGCAACTTGCATTCAAACCTCTGAGTGCTATAAAAATACACTTTCATCATTACTTCATTAGAGGGTTCTTTCCATGGCTGGGCATCTTAAAAAGATGCTTCCTTTCATGGTCCCTCCCCTCCTGACTTCTCCCCCTCCCCCCCCCACCCCAACCTAGGGCTACACCCAGCCCTGCAATGAGAATCCTGCTACGATTACTACTTACAGCCTGGCTTCCCACAATGCCAGCAGGCTCAGCTGTGCTGACACCCCAATTGCTGGGTATCAAGACTCTCCCATTATACCCCAAAATAACAGCAGGCCTCACCATTTGCAAGAGGATAGCTGACTCGAAGCCAAGAGCTGGAGCAAATCAAAAGCAACAGAACCGGTGACTTTTCCCACAAGTGCCCATACTAGGTCTTCCCCATTAACCAGCTCCCAATGTCTTCTGTACAACAGGCTTCCTTGTCACTTCACATCAAAAGACTGGCTTTGAGCTGCCTGAAATGTCTATTCAAAACTTAGCCTAGAGCAGGTCTTTCTGAAAGTGGAGGTCTCCGATTCAGGGCCTGAAAGGCGAGACCATGTCACAGCCAGTAAATGGATAAAATACTTAAAAAGCTGTTCTCCCTCTCAGCCCCCTTACTTCATACTTAAAAGACTGCTTCCCCCCACACACACTTTCCATACTTAAAAGGCTACTTCCCTCTCAGCTTCCCCCCACCCAAAAGTTCCTTTTCTTTTTAATGACGTTCCCAGAAAGAATAGGAAATGGCTAGGCCCTATGATGGGAGTCATTTGCTGTGAAAACGTTCAGGTCTGTGGCTTTCCAGACGTCTTTCCACATAAAAACGATGAAGAGACTGAGAAATGGCAGGCCTGGAACTGCAGGCATCATACCGAAAACACATGATGCACATAAAAAGAAAAACCCATTTTAAAAGGGGGTCACCCACATAGCTGACCTGCAAGATGGGCCTCTATTAGTTGTGAGTTAATGCTTTCAAAATAAAATATACCTTTTGTATGATCCTAGGAAATCTTTGACTTAAAAAAAAAAAAATTATCTTTCTGATAATTATTATTTCAATTATCAACCATTAACTTCCAAGAAATCACAAGCCAGGCTACGATAAAAACAAACAAAAAAAATACAGCTTAACATAATGTTCCCTTCCTGACGATATTGGGAAATGACACCCAAAAAGATACAAATTGTCTCAAAGGACTGATGGTCTCCAATCGTCCAAAACTGCGTCAATAAATTAAGCTCAGTTCAACTTGAATCTTCCTCCTTGGTTTTTTCCTCTTTCCTAAAGCTCCCTGTATTTATTCCACTCTTCCCTCTTCTGATTACCTTTCTTCAGGGAGAGGGGAATAAATTCAATCTCTCCTTTTTCATGACCAGCGTCATCCTCTCCCCAATGCTTAGACAAAGGACACGGAATGACATCAATGAGAATAATCCCATCACTTACCGCTTGGATGCCCAGTCCAAACAGGTAACTCTGTGAAAGTATAGATTCCTCAAGCTGAAAGGGATCTTGGAGGCCAGCTTAGCCCAATCTATGCCAAAACAAGACTTCCCTCTAGGGCAGCCCTATCCAAGTGATCATCCAGTCTTTGCTTAGAGATTTCTTTTCAGTAATGGCCAACTCACTACCTCACCACAGCAGGCTCTCCATTCCATCATGGAACAGCTCCTACTCACCAATGTTAAGCATGCCTCAGAAACTATTCTTTGTTCAAGGAAGCAAAGTACTTGCTCTGGAGGAGTTTTGTGGAAAAATGCCCCAAACCCAATTTTAAATTAAATAAAACCTCCCTTTTCCCCAAAAGTACCATCTTTGAATGTTTTTTCCTGGGGACAACAATCACCTCTTAAGTTGGCTAATGAAGGTTAAGTGGTCAAATGGCCATAAGGTCACGCCTGAAACAAGGAGGACAATAAGGGGACTGCCACTTACATCCACCATGAAAATCTTCTGGGAATCATCCAGGAACTGGACTCGTAAGTGCAGCATTCTCGAAGAGGCAGGGGACTGCCAGCAGCCTGGGTGCTGTAGGTACCAAGTGAAAGGGGCTTCTCACTATGCAGCCTGTCTCCACTTAGGCTTCCCCCTTGCAGCTGGATGGAGCTTGATAAAGAAACCGCCCCTGGCACAGGGCACAATCCAGTTGGGCTGAAGTGATGTATGCCAAAGGAGGCCGTGCCAGAAATAACCCCGCTCGCTAGAGCAGCCCCCTAGACTTAGATGGCAGACAAAGAGGAAGCATTTCTTGCTAGGATACTGAGTGCATCCTTAAAGCAATCTCAGCGTGAAAATGAGCGTTTTAAAAGAATTTTTAAGCCACGGGGCATCTCCTTGATTTCAGAATTCTACACTGGAAGAACTGGGCAGATAGGCTTTTCTTCTTTATAGTGTCCGATGGGAAAGCAGATGGTAGTGACTAAAACTACAGGCTGACTTTGGGCAAGTCCCCTCCTTGTGTGAGGCCTCAGTTTCCCCATCTAAAAAAATAAGGTAGTTGGCCCTTGACTCAGAAAGACTGCTGCTAGGCATATGTATGTGGCTAAAATAGTGCTAACACTTAATGATTTCTCATTCATTAATACATCCCCAAACAAGTCAAAGACAGAAAGGCTCCACAAATACACACATTCACATATCTACATTAAGATATGGACGCATACTAGGGCAGCTAGGTAGCACAGTAGATAGGACACCAGCACTGTAGTCAGGAGGACTTGAGTTCAAATCTGGTCTCAGACACTTAATACTTGCTTAGCTGTGAGACCCTGGGCAAGTCACTTAATCCCAATTGCCTCAGCAAAAACAAACAAAAAAAGATATGTAAACACACACACACACACAAATATATATAAAAGCATACAGACAAGTGTTCATAGTAGTGCTTTTTGCAAAACAAAAAAACAAACTACAAAAACCCTAGGTTTCTATCAACTGGAGACTGGCTGAACCAATACTGGTATATGAATGCAATAGAATATTGTGTCAGAAGAACTGTGGAAGATGGAAAGATTAGAAGCAGAACCAGGAATAAAATGTATATAACTACAATAATGTAACCAAAAATACTAGAATCAAGCCGGATACTGTATCATGCACACAATACCATTCTATATGTGCACACTGTATCATTCTATACGTGCACACTATTATCATTCTGTACATATATATGAGGAAACATCTATCCTGCCTTAATTGGAGATGTAAAATACCATGACTGAAATGTGCCATGTTCAGTAAGATGCAGCTGCTATGTCCTTTGATTTTGCTTAATTCTTCTGTGTTATAAAGGAAGGTTGGGGTAAGAAACGATTGACGTAAAAATAAAAGAATCACACTAAGTGGTCTCCAAGGTTCCTCTTAGCTTGTATGTCTGAGGATTACAAAACCCCTATTAAAAAGGACATCATGTCACATGGCAGAATGTCAGTGTGAGTGATAAAAGAGCCCCAGACATAGCCAGCAAAACCTGGGTTCAAATTCCACCTTTGACACTTACTGGTTGGGTAATCACAAATACTTTTTCGGTCTTTGGATTAAAGGCTGAAAAAACCATGGTACAGAAATATGTGATTGAGGAGAAAGATGCCAATTATGAGGAATTCAGGGCTATATGGGAAGATTTGAGCGAACTGATACAGGTTGAAATAAGCAGAACAAAGACAGGGACATAATAATGCCTTCACATTTGTCAAAGTGCTTTATAGATATGACCTGGTACATTTCTGAAATGGACCAATGAGTGCTGAGGAATAAAAGTCTTTGATTTCTCAGGACACAACAGAATGAAGAGTTGTGTCTTAAAAGTAGTGTCTTGGGAACATGACAAATATGAAAATATGTTTAAAAGGACTTCACACATGTTTAACCTATATTGGATTACTTGCTGTCTAGGAAAGGGGGGAAATCATGGAACAAGAGTTACTGCAAGGGTGAATGGTGAAAACTATCTTTACGTGTATTTGGAAAAATAAAAATACTATGGAAAACTTTTTAAACAGTCGTCTTGGGCAGCTTAGTTGGCATGGCCTGAAGTCAGGAGGATACAAGTTCAAATCTGTCCTCAGACACTAAACACTGTTTTTCCATGGGCAAGTCACTTAACCCCAACTACTGCCTCACCAAAAACAAAAAAAATTAGTGTATTTTCGTTTAGCTCTGGGAGACACAATCCAGGATAGAAGTTTGGGGAAAAGATGCTAATGAGCAACATAAGCAAGAAGGAGAAACAAGGGAGTGACTGCTAGTCACAATGTGGCAGATAGTGTGTGTGGGTGGGTGGGGGGTAGAGGGAGGGAGGAACCTACACCATGTATAGAGCATCTGAGGATGAGACATGATAGGCAATGGATGCTTGAGCTTGCCAAAGATGATGGAGAAGATACCTCTCTAACCCTGTCTCAGCATCTTTCTCCTCTTCTCAGGAAGTGATTTCTTATTCTAAAGCCCACCTACAGCTTAGCTTAGGCTCTCTGAAGCTATACCTTTAATTTGTTTAAATGCCAATTTGACAAAGGTTGATAGACCATGAGTATTATGTTTGTTTCTGCAAAAAGAGACCAAAAAAAATATATGCAACTACAATAATATAAACACTAAAACACTAAACCAAAACTCAATGCTGTAATTCTAGTGACTAATCTTACTCCTAAAAAATAAGTGAGGGAATGCACTATATTCATTTTGTGGTAGCAGTAGGGGACTATGGGTATAAAGTACTGCACATACTGTCGTATGTAACTGCTATGTCAGTTAGCTTTCCTTGTTTTGCTTTGTTACAAAGGAAGGCAGAGTATAGACCAAAGTACAACAATAGGACTCCATTTTGAATAGGGGCTCAGGAGCTATAAGAGAATCTTGTTATATCCAATTAACCTCTGAAAAGGAGAGAAAGAATAAGTCATATGGATCCAGTCCTTTTAGCCCCCCATCCTAAAAAAGTGGTCTTTAAAAGTAGCCTCCATCCTGTGACCTTTCTCCTCTGTTCCCTTCTATGCATGGTCATTAAGATTCTCCTGCACAAATAGAGTAGTCATGACCAATGGGAGGGAGGAAAGAATGGCTTGAAAAGTCAACAGTGTTCACATTCTATGGGGAGAGTGGGGTGCACATGGGGGTCAGGAGAAGAGAAGGTAACACACATACGTGATTCAAGGGCAAGCTCCCACAAGAGATAGGAGATAAAATGCATAAGAGACCGGCTTTGGCCAAAAGGGTCACCTATTCATCAGTCTAGAGAAAAAGAGGAGAGAACTGAGAAGTATGATATTGAAGGAATCTGAAGTATAAACTTGAGAAGATGAAGTCACAATGGAGGGCTTCCATTTTTTTCCAGTAGGAGAATGAATCTTCTGCTAAGGTAGAGGAGAGGGAGGGGAAATATAAAGGTAGCTTAAATGCAGAAGAGAGGATTTGAAACAGAAGCTATGAGATAATCTGGAAAGAGCAAAAAGATCAACTTCCAGTGAGACTGGAAAACAAATCTGTAATGGATCCAATCACCTTGCGACTACAAGACTGAATAGCACAGGACCAAGAATAGAGAGCATATCGTGGGAGAAATAAAAGGTTGGGGTTTAGAAACTGACAAGTCAAGAAAAGCTTTCTATACTTCTTTCCTTTCTTTTCTCACCTCCTCCTCCCCCTTTACAATCCCTTGCATTGTTTTGTCTCCACCACTTTGACTAAAACTATTCCTTCCAAGGTCACTAAGACTCTTTTACTGCTAAATGTTTCTTTTTTAGACTTCTCTGTAGTATTTGACACTTGTCCAAGCCTTCCTCCTCATGTTACTGTGACAAAGGGAAGATACTAATCTGACAAGATATTGTAAAGCTGAACAACTCCGTTAAAGAGTCTGAAGGGGAAGAAAGACCAGAGTAAAAGGGAATAGCCTGGTAAAGTAGGAAGGGGTGAAGTGATGCAAAGCTATATTAAAAAGGGAAAATAAGTCCCACAAGGATAACAGTTAAGAGATGGACATGAGAAGATTATGGCCCAAGAGAGGAATTTCAGAGTTTTGGTTTAAGGATATGGTACACTTACTTGTGAGTGACGACAAGATCAATGAGATGGAATGAAAGCATAGATGTGGGAAATAAAGGCGATTGATAATAAATCAAGAAGCAAGGGCATTTAAAGAGATAAACAGCATGTAAGCAGAAGTTCCCCAAAGTAAGGACAGAGGGTGGTCCACAACTTAGATATCAAACTTAAGAAAGAAGATAACTAGGGTCAATAGATTACAGCAATTGAGCTCTAAATCAGATGATCTGTCTGCACAGAGTAAGGAACAAAATCATGCCTACTGCTTTCTCTGGCCTAGCCTGAGGCACTGAAGGAGGCAGTGGCCATAGACACAGTGTCTTCTAGAGGAAGCCAGGATTTTGTGCCTGAAAGAACTTGGACAAAGTGTGAGGGAAAATGTCTAATATGAAGTCATTTGTTACCCTTAAAATACAATGGAAGGCTAGGACAAAGATAGAAAGAATCTGACTAGAATACAGTCTATAAGTTAAGGAACAGTATCCTAGGAACAATGACAGCTGAGAGGGAATAGGCCAGATGGCAAAAGACCTAAGGCTGGATGATATTTATGGTCAAGTGAGGTTTAGTTGATTTATTCACCCTCAAATTCTGCCTCAAGGTCAGCTCCAATGTGGAACTGATTGGGGGGGGGGGGGAGAGAGGTGAGAAGGGATGGGGTGTGTGAAGTGATATCAGGTCTCTGGCTTGGGCAGGACTTGGTGACAAGAAGCCTGTATTTGGGCCTTGATCTTGGTCCTGCTCCAGGACTGGTGGCAAGGATACGGAAGGCTGGATGGGAATAAAAAACAGAGGACAGCAATATAAACCTTCTAAAACTTACAACGCACTGGATATATATATATATATATATATATATGCACTGTGTCTCATTTGACCTTTAAGACAACTGTGAGGTAGGTATGATTCTTCCCATTTCAAAGATGAAGAAACCGAGATTGAGAATTAAAATAACTTGCCAGTGTCACACATCATTCAAAGCAGCATTTGAATCCAAGCTATCTGGTCTCCAAGAACAGCATCCAAACGTCATGGCTGGCTACTAACAGTTAAAATCAAAACTTAGGTCTAATGTCTGAAGTCCAAATCAAGCTCTATTTCTCAAGGAACTAGGACTAAACAAGCATATTTTGCTTTCTCTATGAGGGGAGTAGGTAGTTTAGAACTCAAATTTTTAAAATGAATATAAATAAATTGTTTTTACATATAATTGGAAAAATAAATTTGAATAAGCCTATCTCCCCTCTGCTTTAATCCCTACTTCAAATGCTGATTTCTGAATAAGACATTCATAAAAAAGTCCACATTTTTCTCATTCAAGTGACCAGTGACTAGAATGTTCTGATCAGTTATGGCCACAAGTTTAGGAATAATACAAGCCACAGGATACTCAGGAAAATTAACTAGAATGGTGAAAAAATTGGACACTGTAGTCTTTACACTACACACACAAAGACACGTTACATATATTTTATGTAATATAAACAGTATTTATGTGAATTATGACAGTTTCCCTTCAAGGGAGCCATTCTTGTGTCTTGTTTGATATGGAGAATTCTAAGGTATAAAAACCCCAGTTTATTTAGGGTCAGATCTCCAAAGGTTTGGTAGAGTTCCTACTGACCTGCTAGACATTCTTCTGACCTCCTGCCCTAGTGAATGCAAAAGTGGCATGGGGAGTATTTTTATTTAAGTGTATCCTTTTTATTAGAGTTACTTTTATTGTATTTTATCCATCCTCAAGGCTGATTCACTGAACTGGCCCCATCACTCTTTGGCCCACAATAATATTTAGTAGGATTAAATGGTAATGATTTTGTGGTTTTCATGGTGGAAGTGGGGAAAGGGCCATGCTGGCAAAAATATAGTCTTAGATGGACACATGACTGGTATTTTACATCTACAGCACTATTAGGCCTACATGGGAAGCCTTAATAGAATAAGGTGGCTCCCACTGATCCCGTAAATATTAGCTCAAATTGCTCAAGTTTGACAGGGAGAGTAAAAATATTTTGAAATCTAACATGCCCTGACTCTTACTAATACTCTTAGAAAAGCTGGATCAACAAAATAAAAGAAATGAAAACAAAATGTCTGCATATTCAGTAATAAGAGATAGATACACTTTTGGTTTGTAAGCCTCATGCCTTGAAGGCAGAAAGGCAGTAAATGGCATTGGCAACAACTCAGGTGAAAGCACAATGTTTATGTAGGGGAAGGAATGGGATTGATAGGTTACTGGTGAGAATTAAGACTTCTGACTCACAGAGGTCCCTCTAGAAAATATGTTACATCTTGCTGATGGTAGGTCTATTATTGGGGATGAAAACCAAAGCCTGAGTGTGGTTGAGAATTTGAAACTGTGGTACACAGTGAGAAAGTCAAGCTTATCCTATTACACCACCCTGGAGTGGGATTTCCTCTACAAAGGAATCGGGCAGTAGGTGGCTTTCACCCATGCAAGAAACCTGGGAATCTAGAGAAGTTTAAACAGCAACTTAAACCATTGGAACAATGGTTGTTGAGGGTGTGAGCTAATGGAAGCAATGTGTAATCCCAGCTGCAATGTCATCAGTTTGTCAGACTTCACACATCCCCTTTGGGAAAGTCAGTTAAATCAATTAGAGGCCCCAGATAGTTATCCTTTGTCCCTTTTTAGTGGCTAAGATGAGTTTTGTATACTTGGCCCAATAAAAATGAATTCCATCTTTAGGTAGTTTCCTAGTGGGGTCAGCAAGGTAAAATTTCTAAAGTGACGGGTCTGGTAAACTTATAACACCTCACCCCACCTCCTCTACCTCTGACAAGCCTGTCAGAGGCAACTAGATTTCACATTCTGGGTGGAGCCGACATAAATAGAACACGCTTTAGCTATGAGTCTCACTACCACACCTACATACAGATCAGGACAGAGCAATTCATGAAAAGCAAATAAGAGACCAGGATGGCCCCAGAGGCTTTCTAGGAAAATATGGTCTCTCATACATAGGTGCTCAAGGGATGATGGGTATCATCTTTTTAGATGAACAGTTTCAAGAAAGATCACCAGTCTATTTCAGTAAAATATCACGCTATCTGATATCATGATGCTTTTATTTAGCCTAAACTTAGGACATTCCTCAAAGTCCCCACCCAACCTGATCATTACAAAATTACTCAAGTCTTTTTATGGCAGACTTAAGGACTCAGACCAAGGATTCTTAACTTCCTTTGTGTCATGGACTATTCTTGGCAGGATGGTAAGAACTATGGAGATTTTCTCAGACTGTTTTTAAATGCCTAAAATATACAGGATTTCAAGGAAAATCAATCATGTAGAAATACAAAGATTGAAATATAAAAAATGAAAATAAAAAACAAAAAAAAAACCAAAAAACAAGTTCACAGACCTCCACACTAAGAGTTCCTATTCTAAAGAAAGAGTCAAGTTTCCCCTGAAGCTCAAACTATTCCAACTGCAAGACCAATGGTGATGATCACTGCCCAAGTGACAATAACTTGGAAGGAGACAGGGAGTCAAGAGAGAAACCATCAAATACATAAGAGGCTATTAGATACACTGGCAATAAAGTATTATACTGAAGACTCTTGATGAGTCCATTAGGGAACCCTAGTTTCTACTGAGAATTTTGGAAACAGGGTTACTGAAGGGAGCAGTATCACTGCTCAAGAAAAGATGGGTTAAAAAAAAGTCTAGGAAACAGCTGAGGTGGCTAATAATAATAGCTAGAACTTACATAGTACTTTAGATTTGCAAAGCCACCTAACATATATTATGTCATTTGATTCTAACATCTTTTTAGGTTGATGCTTTTAGGCCCCTTTTACAAATAATTAAAGAACTTAAGTGACTTGCTCAGGTTTCACACAACTAACAGAAAGGATTTGAAGTCATGTCTCCCTGACTCCAAAGCCTGACTATCTGCTGTACCATCAAGCTGCTTTCCTGTAATCAATGTAAATATACTGTGGGAATGGATACGATGAAGGGGAAGAGAAGGGAATAATTATTTACATGACACCTACTTATGTGCCAGAAACTGCTAAGCATCATCACACTCGATTCTGATGGGTAGATACTGTTATTATCCCCATTTTACAGATGAGGAAACCGAAGCAGACAGCAAAGTGACCTAGAATAAGAAGGGAAATGATTAAGGAAAAAAATTTTATCAAATTTTTCTGAAAAAGGCTTGGCATCCAAGATAAACAATTAACATATATAAGACCAATAACCATTTCCCAAAACTTAAGGGATAATCACATAGTTCTCAAAAGAGCTGCAAACTATCAACAACAAGACAAATCACCAGTAACATGAGATATACAAACCAATATAACCCTGAAGCTACATTTCATACCCTACAAACTGGAAAAGAAGATAAAAAATGTCAATCAACACTGGAAGGGTTGCGGGAAGATAGGGACACAGGTACATTATTAGTGGAACTGTGAATAGAAAAAAAGCATTTTAAAAAATGGTTTAAAAGTATGCAATAAAATTACTGAAATGTCCAGACCCTTTACCCAGACAAAAACAAGTAGTGCTTATAATAACTCTCCCAAAGGAAAATAAGGACTTATATGTCTTTATTCACAAGAAAGTTCTCTCACACTCCAGCACTACTTTTTTATGATAGCAAAGAACTGGAAACAAAAGGAGATGCCCACTGATGGGAGAATGGCTAAACAAACTGTGGTATGTGAATGCAATGACATTATTACTGTGTTTTAAGAAATGATGACTGTCACTTCACCAAATGAAAAATGGTCAAAGTATATATGAATTGACAGTTTTCAAACAAAGAAATCAAAGCTCTCTACAGTCATAAAAAAATGCTTTAAATCAGTATTAGAAAAATGCAAATTAAAAAAAAAAAAAAAAACTTGAGGTACTACTTCACAAGTATCAGATTGGCTAACACGACAGAAAAAGAAAATGATGAATGTTGAAGAGGATATGGGAAAACTGAGGCACCAACATACTCTTGGCAGAATAATTCAACCATTCTGGAGAGCAAATTGGAATATTACAAGCAGTCAGGAAAAAACAATTCAAATACCAAGGAGCCACAATAAGGATCACTCAGGATCTAGCTGCTTCCACATTAAAGGATCGAAGGGCCTGGAATCTGATATTCTGAAAGACAAAAGAATTTGGAATGCACCCAAGAATTAACTACCCAGCTAAGCTGAACATTTTCTTCCAGGGAAGAAGATGGACATTCAATGAAACAGGTGAATTCCATTTATTCCTAATGAAAAAACCAGAGCTGAACAAAAAAAAAAACTGGCCTCCAAATATACGACTCAAGAGAAGCATAAAAGATAAAAAGAACTCTTGAGAACTGTATTTCTGTTATGGGCATACATAAAGAGCACATGTATAATTTGATTTTACTGTTATAATACAAAAAAAGTAGAAATGGAAAGGGGATAGTATCAGAAAAAGGGAAAAGGGGAGATAAAAAGAAGGAAAATACATCCCATGAAGAGGCAACGGAAACCTATCATATCTGAGGGAATTTAGGGAGGGGGAGGAGCATTGTGTGAAACTTACTCTCATCAGATTTGGCTCAAAGAGACAATATTAGACATAGTTGGTTTACAGAGAAACTTCTCTCACCTCATTAAAAAGTGGGAGAGAAAATGGGAAAAGGAAAAGATAAGGGAAACATATAAGAAAGGGGAAGGGACTCAAAGGTGGTAGGAGGGATTCTAAGGAGGGAGAGCTGTGTGAGGCAAGCGGTACCCATAAGTTTAATACTGGGGAAGAAGGGGAAGGGGGGAAAGAAAAAGAAAAGCATAATCTGGGGATAATAAGATGGCAGGAAATACAGAATTAGTAGTTTTAACCATAAATGTGAATGGGATTAACTCTCCCATAAAGCAGAGGCCTATAGCAGACTGGATCAAAAGCCAGAACCCTACATTATGTTGTTTACAGGAAACACATTTAAAGCAGGGTGATACATACAGAGGACAGTAAAAGGCTAGAGCAGAATCTACTATGCTTCAGGTGAAGTAAAAAAAAGCAGGGGTAGCCATCTTTTTCTCAGATCAAACAAAAGCAAAAATTGATCTAATTAAAAGACATAAGAAAGGAAACTAAATCTTGCTAAAAGGTAGCATAGACAATGAAGCAATATCAATACTAAACATATGCACCAAGTGGTACAGCATCTAACTTTCTTAAGTTAAGAGAGTTGCAAGAAAAAATAGATAGCAAAACTATAACAGTGGGAGATGGCAACCTTGCAATCTCAGAATTAGACAAATCAAACCACAAAACAAATAAGAAAGAAGTTAAAGAGGTAAATAGTATATTAGGTATGATAGATCTTTGGAGAAAACTGAATGGAGACAGAAAGGAGTATACTTTCTTCTCAGCAGTTCCTGGAACCTATACAAAAATCAACCATATATTAGGACATAAAGACCTCAAAATTAAATGCAGAAAAGCAGAAATAGTAAATGCATTCTTTTCAGATCATGATGCAATAAAAACTACATTCAACAAAAAGCTGGTGGTAAATAGCCCAAAAAATAATTGGAAACTAAATGATCTCATCTCAAAGAATGATTGGGTGAAACAGCAAATTATAGACACAATTAATAATTTCACTCAAGAAAATGACAACAATGAGACATCATACCAAAATTTGTAGGATGCAGCTAAAGCGGTAATATGGAGAAATTTTATATCTTTAGAGACTTACTTGAAAAAAATAGAGAAAGAGAAGATCAATGAATTGGGCTTGCAACTTAAAAAACTAGAAAAAGAGCAAATTTTTAAAAACCCAATCAAATGCTAAACCTGAAATTCTAAAATTAAAAGGAGAAATTGATAAAATTGAAAGTAAAAAACTATTGAATAAATACAACTAAGAGTTGGTTTTATGAAAAAACCAACAAAATAGATAGACCTTTGGTAAATCTGATTAGAAAAAGGAAAGAGGAAAATCAAATTGTTTATCTTAAAAATGAAAAGGGAGAACTTTCCACCAATGAATAGGAAATTAGAGCAGTAATTAGGAGATGCTTTGCCCAATTTTATGCCAATAAATTTGAAAACCTAAGTGAAATGGATGACTACCTTCAAAAATATAGGCTTCCCAGATTAACAGAGGAGGAAGTCAATTGCTTTAAAAGTCCCATTTCAGAAAAAGAAATAGAACAAGCTATTAATCAACTCCCCAAGAGTTGAAAAATCCCCGGGACCAGATGGATTTACATGTGAATTCTACCAAACATTTAAAAAACAATTAACTCCAATGTTATATAAACTATTTGAAAAAATAGGGAATGAAGGACTCCTACCAAATTCCTTTTATGGCACAGACATATTAGGTACTGATACCTAAACCAGGTAGATTGAAAACAGAGAAAGAAAATTATAGGCCAATCTCCCAAATGAATATTGATGCTGAAATCTTAAATATTGGCAAAAAGATAACAGAAAATCATTCCCAGGATAGTACACCTGAGCAAGTAGGATTTGTACCAGGAATGCAGGGCTGGTTTAATAGTAGGAAAACTATTAGTATAATTGACCATATTAATAATCAAATTAATAAAAACCATATGATCATCTCAATAGATGCAGAAAAAGCATTTGATAGAATCCAATGCCCACTCCTATTAAAAACACTTGAGTATAGGAATAAATGGACTTTTCCTTAAAATAGTCAGTAGCATCTATTTAAAACCATTAATAAGCATCATATGTAATGGTGATAAATTATAATTATTCCCAATAAGATCAGGAGTTAAACAAGATTGCCCACTATCACCATTACTATTCAATATTGTATTAGAAATGCTAGATCCATCAATAAGAATTAAGTAAGAGATTAAAGGAATTAGAGTAGGTAATAAGGAAACCAAATTATCACTCTTTGCAGATGATATGATGGTATACTTAGAGAACTCCAGAGATTCTACTAAAAAGCTATTAAAAGTAATCCACAACTTGAGCCAAGTTGCAGGATACAAAACAAACCCACATAAATTATCAGCATTCTTATATATCACTAACAAAATCCTACAGAGATACAAAGAGAAATTCCATTTAAAGTAACTGCTGATAGTATAAAATATTTGGGAATTTATCTGCCAAGAGAAAGTCAGGAACTATGAGCAAAACTACAAAACATTTTCCACACAAATAAAGTCAGATCTAACTAATTGGAAAAATATTAAGTGCTCTTGGATAGGTTGAGCAAATATAAAGATGAAAACACTACCTAAACTAACCTATTTATTTAGTGCTATACCAATCAGACTCCCAAAAACCTATTTTAATGACCTAGAAAAAATAACAAAATTCATCTGGAAGAACAAAAGGAAAAGACTTTCAAGGGAACTAATGAAAGAAAAATCAAATGAAAGTGGCCTAGCTGTACCTGATCTAAAACTATATTATAAAGCAGCAGTCACCAAAACCATTTGGTATTGGCTAAGAAATAGATTAGTTGGTCAGTGGAATAGGTTAGGTTTACAGGATAAAATAGTCAATAACTTTAATAATCTAGTGTTTGACAAACGCAAAGACCCCAGCTTTTAGGATAAGAATCCACTGTTTGACAAAAACTGCTGGAAAAATTGGAAATTAGTATGGCAGAAACTAGGCATTGACCCACTCTTTAACACTCTTAACAAGATAAGGTCAAAATGGGTTCATGATCTAGGCATAAAGAATGAGATTATAAATAAATTATAAGAACCTAGCATAGTTTACCTCTCAGACTTGTGGAGAAAAAAGGAATTTATGACCAAAGAAGAAGTAGAGACCACTATTGATCACAAAATAGAAAATTTTGATTATATTGAATTAAAAAGCTTTTGTACAAACAAAACTAATGCAGACAAGATTAGAAGGGAGACAAACTGGGAAAACATTTTTACAGTCAAAGATTCTGATAAAGGCCTCATTTCCAAAATATATAGAGAATTGACTCTATAAGAAATCAAACGATTCTCCAATTGATAAATGGTCAAATGATATGAACAATTTTCAGATGAAGAAATCGAAACTATTTCTTGCCATATGAAAAGCTGCTCCAAGTCATTATTAATCAGAGAAATGCAAATTAAGACAATTCTGAGATACCAATACATACCTGCCAAATTGGCTAGAATGACAGAAAAAGATAATGCTGAATGTTGGAGGGGATGTGGGAAAACTGGGACATTGATACATGTTGATGGAATTGTGAATACATCCAGCCATTCTGGAGTTATTTGGAACTATGCTCAAAAAGTTGTCAAACTGTGATCCAGAAGTGTTACTACTGGGCTTATATACCAAAGAGATAGATCTCAAAGGAGGGAAAGGGACCCACATGTGCAAAAATGTTTCTGGCAGCCCTTTTTGTAGTGGCTAGAAACTGGAAATTGAATGGATGTCCATCAATTGGAGAATGGCTGAATAAATTGTGGCATATGAATGTTATGGATTATTATTATTCTATAAGAAATGACAGGCAGGAGGATTTCAGAAAGACCTAGAGAGACTTACATGAACTGATGCTGAGTGAAGCGCGTAGGACCAGGAGATTATATACTTCAACAACAATACTCTGATGATCAGTTCTGATGAACATGACTCTCTTCAACAATGAGATGAACCAAGTAAGTTCCATTTGTTCAATAATGAATAGAACCAGCTACACCCAGTGAAAGAACTCTGGGAAATGAGTGTGAACCACCTTTCCATTCCCTCTGTTTTTGTCAGCTTGCATTTTTGATTTCCTTCTCAGGTTAATTTTACCTTATTTCAAAGTTCGATTCTTCTTGTGCAGCAAAATAACTGTATAGATATGTAAACATATATTGTATTTAACATATACTTTAACATATTTAACATGTATTGGTCTACCTGCCGTCTGAGGGAGACAATGGGGGAAAGGAGGTGAAAAGTTGGAACAGAAGGTTTTGCAACTGTCAATGCTGAAAAATTACCCATGTATATATCTTGTAAATAAAAAGCCATAATAAAAAAATTAAAAAACAAAACCCATGAAATATTAAATAAATAAATAAACTGGTTAAATATTCAACAACAAAAAAGGCAAACCATTTAGCCTTTCCCACCACACCATGGTTGTGATGAATACAGAGAAGCACAAAAAGATCTATACAACAAAATGATGGAAAGTAAGCAGACTATGAAAAAAATATATACAACTACAATGTAAATGGAAAGAACTATATATAGGAAAATCAAAAGTGCATATTACATAATTATAAAGATGCTAACACAGCTCAAAAAAAAGATAAAAGAGGACATTCCCACCCACCCCTTAATGAAAGTGGGAGGTCAACAAGTGTTGCACATTATACATTTTGGGCCAATATTAATATCAATGACAGAATGGAGACTGAGCAGGCAGACAAAAAAAAAAGAAAAAAAAAGTTTATTAAGCACTTGTAATGTGTCTGGATGGCGTCCATCATCATTTTGGTCCTGGTAGTTATGTCATGTTGTGGTGAGCACAGGAGGATATGATCTCCTAAACTAAGGATGAGTCAATCTAATTCTATTCAATGATTCTCCTAGCATCAGAGCATCCACCTTTGAAAGACTGATATGATTCCATGAGGTTCTTGGTTGGGAAAATGGAAGTTTCTCCTTAGTGTAATTGATATTCAGGATATGGCACTACAGTGCCAGTTAAGTCTACTCCATGGCAGGCACTAACCAAGGTTTTGAAAAACATAACCTTCCTCCTTTCCTTATGGGCCCTCTTCCCTGCTCCCCCACCGCTTTACCACAAGATTAGATCTGCTGTCACCCAGAGGTTTTCTATTGCCAGAAACCTCCTCAAAAAACTGGTAGAGTTATTGAACACTGGAATAGCCTCGTAATAACAGCTCTGTAAACAGAACCTGGATTATTAGGGTTGACCGTTCTTCCTATTAGTCTGAGGAATTAGCATTACCAAAATCATAATGGGGTCACAAAGAGTCAGACACAACAGAAGCAATTCAACAACACCAAATGGAGGGGGGGAAGGGTTCCACACTCTAACAGTTTTTATTTTGTTTTGTTTTAAATTCAGCCTCTAGGAAAACTTACCTGAGAAGACTTTTAGACAAAATGCCCTTCATTGTTCCATCACCTACAAAGATGCCCAAGTCTCCAGGATTTGTCTCCTGACAAAATTCTATAAACCAGGGATTTGGGTTTAGGCCTCCCTTCTGTTTCCCAGTGTGGTTAGAACTCCTTTGTAGCAGAGGCTTGCAGAATCATAAGGAAGAACTGCAGGAAAGTGAAATTGTTTCCACATCTTTATGGGGACTATGAAGTTAGCTGGAAGAAAGGGAATCCTTTAGCCTATTCTATGGCCACCCTGAGTGTTAAGATGAATGTTCACCAAATCCCTGAAAGAAGCAAGCCTCAAGAGAGTTCTCTAAAGAAGCAAAGATTTAGCATCATCTTCTGATGAGATCTTCAGGGAAAAGAAAGTTTTGCTGGTGGAACAGAGAACAATAAGGGGGTAATAGCACAGTATGAATCCCAATATGAACTCAGATTCAAGACAGGTTGCACACAAGAGGCTTAGAACCTCTTAGCTACCATACCACACATGACCCTGACCAGTGAAAAAAGACAGGATGATCAGAAATGTTGGCCTTGATGCTATTGCCTTGCTATTCCTGGTGCTGGTGCTTCTCCTGTTTGTTTGTTGTTTTTGCTGAGGCAACTGAAGTTAAATGACTTGCCCAGGGTCACACAGCTAGGAAGTGTTAAGTGTCTGAGACCAGATTTGAACTCAGGTTGTCCTGACTTCAGGGCTGGTGCTTTATCCACTGAGCCACCTAGCTGCCCCAGCCTGTTTTTTTTTTTGTTTTTTTTTTTTAAACCAGGATGCCTAGTCTGAATTACTCCTGATATTAATCCACTGCACAGATTTTCACTTCTAAGAAAGATCTTTTGATGTGATGTTTTTTACCTTTTAAGCAGCTGCATTAAGCTGCTGCTCCAGCGTTGCTTATATTAGGCTTCTTTCCAAGGTCAGAAGGCATTTTAAGATCATTTAAGAAGTGGAAGGTCTCCTGGAAAATTTTTGAGACTTTAAAAGCAAGAGATGGGAATTGAAATGCATCTTGGATAAAACCCTGCCATGTGAAACATGCCCCGTAAGATAATTCCTATAATGATTCCAGAAAGGCAATGGCTTCCACAGTGCTTAGGGGTAACTAGGCCTCCTACCATAGCTCACACTTTCCTTCCTCCATCATCTGGTCTGTTTTCCAGTCAGTAGATTCTATTATCAATTAGAAACTGCATTTGCTAAAATGGCGTAACAAAGACAATAATTACAAAACATTTCACCCCCAATCCTGGGTCATCCTCTCCCACAAAGAGGCAGAGAGGAGTCAGGGGGTTGAAGGAGATTCGACACTAACTTAAAGCACAAAGATACTGGGGCATACGTATAAGGAATAAGCTAACAAGAAAACAACTCTGGGCCAGTCAGGCCTTGATATGCCTTCTCAGACTCCTCACAAAGATTCGCTGCAGGGGTGAAGCACCCACCAGAGTCAGTGATGGAAGAGCAGAACACTGCACCTATGCATAGAACAGAGTACATGTCAGAGAAGCACCCAGCAGCACTACAGAAGAAAAACTTTACCAGCGTACATTATCTACACTGAACATTCACAGTATTATTCAAAAGTAATTGTAGATGGTATAGTGAAATACCTAAGACATACTGCAGCAACATCCAAGGATCCATTGGAAGATGGACTAGAGTAGGGAACAAATTGCAGGTAAACATCCCAGCAGGCTACTGGAACAGTCCAGACATGAGTTGATGTGGTTCCACAACAGGGCAGGAAAAGTCACAGGAGAAACAGGGGCATAGATGATATTGCCAAAGAAGAACTGAGGTCTTAGCAAAGAGGATATGTTGGTCAGTGGTGAGGGGGTAGGAATGAGGAAGACATGAAAGATAGTCAGGTGTCAAGGAAGATACAAACTACAGGCCTGGATGACTTGAAGATGATGATGTTCTCAACAGGAACAGGGAAATCAGGAAGAGGGCAAGATTTGTGGAGAACAATGAGTTCTGTTTCAGACATAGTTTAAGATGTCAATGAAACATCCAGTTCAAGATATCCAAGAGACAGTTGGAGATATGAGAATGGAGCTTAGCAGAGAGGTTAAGGATAGGTAAAGTAATCTGAGAATATGAGTACAGAGAGAGCCAAGAGAGAGGACAGAGCTTTGGAAGATACCCAAAGTTAGAACATTTCACATGGATAAAAATCCAGCAAGGTTAACGGAGGTGGAGGAGTGGTCAGACAGTTAAGAAGAGAAACAGGAGAGAGCAAGGGCATGGAAGCCTTAAGAAGAGACAATGAGCTATAAATGAGAAGAACTGGACATAAAGGAAGCCATCATAAAGTGAAAGGAACAGAGGAATTATCTTTCAGACCTATGGAAAGGGGAAGAGTTCATGACCAAATGAAGGTTACAAAGGATCCCAGAAGGTAAGCTGGACGGTTTTGATTTTATAAAATTAAAACATTTTTAAATGGCTATAAAGAACCCTTGAAGTACAAAAGGCTAACAAAAGAATGGCCTTGGATAGCAAACTGCAGCAGGGAGATTTAGGGGAATTTCCTACAATATCTGAATAGATTACTGAGAAAGTTGATTCTCACACTAGTCACAGGCAAAGAAAAGCTCCATCAAAGATATAATACAAGAGATGGAGTTACAGAAAATTGTGAGGGAGATAAATGTTAAATAAGCCTGATTAAGACTTTCTTCTAAGTGAAGATTTTAAGAGTAATTCTCACTTCAGCTAAGTGAGGGAAGATGACAAACATTTAACCCTAAGAATAAAAAAAAAAAAGCTAAAGAAAACAGAAAGAAAGGCACTAAGGTCAGAGACAGACCTGGTGGGGAAGAAAGAGAAGAAAGCTTGCAAGAACAAACTCATGTTTTGCTAACTCTAGGGGTCTCTGCTCCAGCACCTGTCAAATCAAAGCCGGCACCAAGACGGCTGTCTGTCTTCAGAGCTTGTTAGGAAGCCATTACAAACACTCATCATCCTTTTAGGTGGAATGCCAGAGGCTCAAATGGAGTCTTACCAATCTCAGCAGAAAGCAGCAGCAACAAATTCCTTAGAGGGGGAAAGGGAGTTCAGTGAAGTCTCCCAAGTCAGTCTCTAATTTGACCCTTCCAGATCTGCACAAATAAAATCTCTGCACTCAAGCCCTAATAGTATTAGGGAACAATGGGAAACAGAACTGATTAAAAGAATTATAATTTTGCAAAGAATGATATTTGAAAAGGGTGCTAATAATCTACTGACATTCTTTTTAATTTCAAGAAAAAAAATTTAAATTATTCTTTGGAAAATTCTCTTGAAAATTTAAGCACAGTACTAATCTATTCAAGACTTGAGAGATAAATAATTATCCTCTAATTCCCTTGCTTCCTAAAGACCACATATTCTGTTTTATTTTAGTATAACATGCCAGTTATAATGTCAGTTTAGCAAGTCCTAAATATATGATACACCGAAGTTATAATTGTTAGTTGACAAACACTAAGCATCTACTCCATGCTGGACATTGTGCTAAGTGCTCAGGACACAAAAGAAAGCACAAAGGACTCACAATCTAATGGGGGAAGCCAAAAAACAATAATCTACAAATTCACAAAATTTTGGCTGGGACTTGAACAAAGCCAGAAGGTGGCAATGAGAAGGGAGGGCATTCCAGACATGGGGGAATACCAGGGAAAATGTCTGCAGACATTCCAAGAGCTGGAATGTCTTTTTTAAAGAACAGCAAGGAGACCAGGTCACTGGATTGAAGAGAAAATAGGTTATAAGATAGAGAAAGCCTAGAAAGTGGGGAGGGGAGACAGGAAGAGATGGTGTCAGATTATAAAGAACTTTAAATACCAAACAGAAGATTTTTTAAAAATCTGATTCTGGAGATAATTCCATGAATTTTACTTTTTTAATTAGGCTAAATTGTAGATTTTATAGTAAAGGTGGTTCATATTTTAATTAGCAAGATATTTTCCTAATATAGAATTTTAATTGCTTTTTAATTTTAAGCAGTTGTTAAACTGTGACTTATAGCTCATACATAAGAAATTGTGTGTATAACAATTTTTTTTTTACATTTTCTGAAGTTTCAGTATTGTCCGCCCTCCTCTTTTAAAGAAAAGATTAATAGCTATAAACATTTTGTTAGGAGACAAAAAAAAAAAAATAAAATAAAAGGAAATTATGAGAAACTTTTGCCTAACTAAAAGCCAATTTTTATTGACAACTTAAGTGAAATGGATAGTTATAAAAATATAAAATGTCCAAATTAATAGTACAAGAAAAAAAAAATTAAATGATCTCAGAAAAACAAATTGAATGAGATATAACTGAACTCCCAAAGGAAAAAAAAATTCCCAATCCAGATGTTATGAATTTACAAATGACTGCTATACAACAGTTGAAAAAAATAACTAATTGTAATATTATATAAGATACAGATATAGACTTGATAGCTAAACCCAAGGAAAAGCAGAACAGAGAAAACTATAAGCCCATATGCTCAAAAAATATTAATGCAAAAATGTTAAACAAATAATAGCAAAAAGGCTACAGCAACATATCAAAAACATTATGTACTATTACCAGGTGGGATTTATGCCAACAAGTTATGACTAGATCAGTAGCAGGAAAACTAGCAACATAATAAATCATAACAAGAACAATAAGAATTACATAAACATATCAATAGATACAGAAAAGCTTTTGACAAAATACAGCATCTAGTTCTGATCAAAACACTCCAAAACATACAAATAAGAACCTTTCTTTAAACTATTATCTATATAAAACCAAAAGCCAGTATCATATTTAATGAAGATAAAATAGAAGCCTTTTGATAAGATCAGGGATGTCTATTATCACCATTTACTATTTGATGTAGTGTTAAAAAATTTAGGTATAGTAAGAAAACAAAAAGAAATTGAAAGAATAAGCACAGGCAAAAGGGGAATAAAACTATTGCTTTGTGCAGATGAGACAGTGGATTATTTAGAGAGCCCTAGAAAATGAACTTAAAAAAAAAAAAAAAAAAAAAAAAAAAAGAAATAATTAGTACCTACAGCAAGGCTGTAGGATATAAACTAAATCCACATTAATCGTCAACATTTTTTTTAAATTACCAACAAAAAACCCCAGCAGCAAGAGATAGAAAGAGAAATCTCATTCAAAATAAGGTAAAGGAAAAGAGGAAGCATTTAGGAAAGTGTCTACTATGTGTCAGGCATTGTGCCAACACTTTATTCCATTTTATAGATGAGGATTCTGAGGCAAACATTAAGTGACTTGCTCATGGTCACATGACTAGGACATGTCTGACACTGGATTTGAACTCATTTTCCCAATTCAGGGCACATCACTATCCACAGTCTTATTAGACCTGCTTAATTTAAGAAGTACCAGATGTCTAAAAAAACTAGAGTCTCCTACAAAGATGCATATACAGAAACTATGTGACTACAACTATGATACATTCTTTCTAGACATAAATAACTGAAGAAATCTGTATTGTATGGGTGCGCTGAGCCATCATGAGTTCTGATTAGGATATATTGGTTCTGGGATACCTATGAGACATGGATGTAGAAATGGAGCTCTGTAGAGAAACTGGCCTTACAGAAAGCGACCTGCAATTGATTTCCTCTAAACATGGTACTTGGGGAGTAGCATGGGACAACAGAAAAGGCACTGACTTAGGATTCAAAAGACTCGGCTTCAAACTGCACCTCTGACATTTGTTACCTGCATGTACTCAAGTCACCTACTTGAACCTGTGGAGATCTCAGTTTCTTTATCTGTACATTGAAGAAGATGGCCCAGGTACCCTTTCAGGTCTCCGGGATCCTCTATGTGACTTTAGATGCTCCAGTCCCTCCTTGAAGCCTTTCTACCTCTTGTTTAATGAAGGGGAAGTTGGGGTGAAGATCACCTCTAACAATAAGGTCCCTTATCATGTCCATCATCAAATTTATTGACTATTTAATCATCTCCCCAGTAACTCCCCCCACCCAGGAGTAACTCCTTAATCAGCTACATTCAGATAAATTTTAACCTATTTTCTTACAAGCTTTAAAATTATAAAGAGCACCATTTACTGATTTTTTTTTTAAGATATTGATCCTAAAGAACATTAAGGTTTTATTTTCTAAATTCCAGACTAATTAAATCCAATGAAATAAAAATTTAGTAATAGCCTGAAATGTGCTAAGCCCTCTTATGGGAAGGCAAAGATGAAATATCATAGAGCCCACGCACTGGGAGCAGAGGTACAATGTCTACACAGATAACTGTAAGAAAAGGTAGGGAATGATTAGGGTAAAGGAAAAAGATACTGTCCAAGTGTTCTGGGAAAAACTGAGCAGAAAAATAACAGTTTTAGCTGGGAGGAATCAGGGAAGATTACATTGGCAAGCTTTGAAGGACTAAAAGGAATCTGAAAAGCAGAGATGAAAAAGGTCCACATGCTGGAAGAGAAGATACCTGAAGCTGTAGAAGCTAAACTGATCACCAAGAGAATGAATGTGGAGAGAGAAAATTAGAGGGCCCAGGGCAGAACAGGCCCAAGATCAAGCTGTCTTTTCCTAACTTACATGACTTTCTGAAAATTATTACTTTCACTGTCTTCATCGCTTTTGTTTTTGCCTTCTGAACCAGCCACCTGGGTATCAGAGCACTGGGGGGGAGGTAGGGGCAAAAGAGCAGAATAATAGGAAGAAGTATACCCAGGTGCTGCCCCGAGATCTATAAAATGCATCAGATTGAAGACTGATAGGGAAATGCAAGAAGAAGTTAGAATGAGGAAATAGAGGGATCCTTGGATCACTGAGGCCAGACTCTGTCCAGGAGGGGATATGAAGCACTCCAACTCCAAAGCAGCTGGGCACTAGGCTCAGGGATTCATCCAAACCCACACTGTTGCACAGTGAGAAGGTCATGGAAATGTGTCAAGTGATATCTTTGTCTCCTACTCCCTAGTCACAGAGCCAAGGTCAGAAATCCAGGGCAGATTGAAAAAGAGGACTTGCCTGATGGAGTGGTGTTCTAGGATAAGGAACAGTCACAGGCCCTAATAAAAGTTCAAAAGCTCATAGGAGTGGGGTAGCTTGGACCCCAGAAAAGGAATGGAGTCTGAGCTACAGTCTGGGCTGAAGCCTACAGAGGAATAATGAGGGCAGGAATCCCAGACCAAGAGGAAACCTCGAGTTCCATTGCTCTGAACTAGAATCATGAATGGGGTCATAACTGTAGGGGAGTTCAGAAGCAGTCTACTAGTGTTCAGACTGAACAGAGAACAAGAACTTCTGGAGCTCAGACCAGAATGGCAGCAATTGGACTCTGTGCTGGATCAGACCCCTCTGGGTGCAGCGAAAGCTTGAAGATCTCCAGTTGTCCCCGAGATCCTAGGATATCAAAGCATTCAATAGTCAAAGAAAGTACCAACAGGACCAACCCAGATTTTCCTTCCAGAAGTACACAGGACGTAGTCTAAAAGTCCAAAGTCAGGAAAAAGGATGGGAAGAATAAACAAAGAATCCCACTACACAGGGCTTTTATGGTTACAGGGATGCTCTAGAGCCAAACTCAGAAGATGACGACTCCAAAACATCTAGAAGCAAAGCACCAAATAAAAACACAGCTTGGACACAAATTTAATTAGACTTCCTAGAATAGACAAAAGAAGAGCTTTAAAAATGCCTTTATAAATGAAATGAGAACATTTAATTTGAGAACTGGAAAAAGCATCAACAGCTTGGAACAAAAAATACAAAGCCTTGCCCAAGCAAAAATAGAAGCCAATGATGCCATGAGGCAACAGAAAATATTAAAACAAAGTAAAAAAACTGAAAAAGTAGAAGTTTAAAGGCACCTTAAAGCAAAAACAACCAACCCAGAAAATGAATGGAAGGGGGAAAAAAAAATTTTAAATCATTGGATTACCTTAACACTACGACCAGACAAAAGCCTACACATAGTATTTCAAAAAACCTTAAAACTGCTTAGATCTCTTAGAACGAGAGCAAAGTAGAAATAGGAAAAAAAATTTCTGAAAGGAGCCCCTTAATGCAAACCCGTAGGAATATCATGACTAGGTCATAGCTATGATATCATGAGCTTCCAAGTCTAAGAAAAAATATTGCAAAGCAGGAAGAATTCAAGTACCAACAAGCCACCGAGTCACATTGTACCACTAGACAGAAGCAGGCAAACGTAGAAGCTTGGAGCCAGGAATAACTTAGCCAGGAAAAGAGGAATATCTTACAGAGGAAAAAAGCAACTCTTACTAAAACAGAGAACTTCTCAAGCATTCCTAGTGAAAAAGTCACATTTGTGCAGAACTCTGAAATTGAAACAAAGAAGTTAAGAAGAATATAAAAAGGGAAATATGAATGAAAAATCAGACTCTAAACAAGGATGCACTGCATACATTCAAATCCTGGCATCTCTGAAACCTATCCTCATCAGGAGGCAGAGAAAGTCCAATTACAAAGAAACATCAGTACTTTGCTATGCCTTTTTTAAAATTAATTTTTAATTTATGCCATGAGAGAAACATTTCTATAACAGTATAGTAAAAAAAGAAAATGAGTATAAAGCTTCAAATTTATCATGAACAACTTACAATTCCTTTTAAATATATTTTTTTAAAGAGAGAGGCAAGGGAGCCTATATGACTTTTTCACTTAATGTATTTTTCTTTTGGATATGGCAAATATAATAAGTTGTTTTATTTATATATTTTTAAAGTGTTTTTCCCCCCAATTCTCAATTGGGGAAAGGGGGGGAGGAATAATTGAGACGAGGATTTATTGAGTATAAAAAGAACCTGTGGCAGCTAGGTGGCACAGTGGATAGAGCACCAACCCTAAAGTCAGGAGGACCTGGGTTCAAATCTGGCATCAGACAATTAACACTTCCTAGCTGTGTGACCCTGGGCAAGTCACATAACACCCCAATTGCCTCAGCCAAAAAAACAAAAACAAAAACAAAACAAAAAAAACAAACAAAAAACAAAACAAAACAAAAAAAACTAACTCTGGTGCTAAAGCACCTCTCACCTTCGTGATATTGGACAACACCCTTAAACTTGTCTGGTTTTCCATTTTCCTCATCTAGGAAATAAAGGTTGGACTAGATGGCTTCCAAAATCCCCATACCTCAACATATATCCATATTGAATTCAATATCAACTCTGGCTATTGGATATGGAAAAGCCTTTATTCTGCTGAATTCAGGCAAATTTCTAAGGTATAAAATAAACAGGAATCCATGGGCAAAAACTGAACTATGATGTCATTAAGAAAGACATCAATACGTATTTATAAGTGCCAACATGCCAGTAGCCCCTGTTCTAAAGCCTTCACAATCCAACAGGAGCAGAGAACACTCAAACCACTCTGTACAAACTAGATCCATACAAGATGATTTGAAGGAAATGACAAGTCGTAAGGGGGAATTGGGAAAGGTTTTTTGCAGAAAGTTCTCTCTTAACTGGGACTTGAAGGAAGTTAGGGAAGTGGAAGGTGTGGAGGGAAATGGGGAAAAGAGTTGCAGGCCTGGGAGGAAAAAAAAAATCAGAAAAAGTACCTGGAGTTAAGAAATTTAAAGTCTTATTAGAGAAAAAGCAAGGAAATCAGTGTCATTAGAATGCAGAAAGAATAAAGTATAAGAAGACTAAGAACAGGGATCCATAGGGTTCACCCAGCACTTTCTCCAGCCTTCCATGGGCTACACTACAGTCCCCTCCCACCTGAAATCTAAAGAAGTGATGGACAGGCCCTCAACCCCCACTCATCAGCAGAGCAGACAAGCAGCTCTTATTAGCATAAGGAAATATAAAGAGGCTATTTACTGTCATGAAAAGCCAATCACATATCTTTCTGAAGTCATGAAGCTGATACAATCTGAGCAGGTTCAATCAGCAAAGAATTGGAGAGCTATATGACACTTATCTAGCAGAAAAAGGCAAAGCAGAAAGAGATGTGGAAAGCTGAGCAGGATCCCATCACCTGCTGACATTGCAAAAACCCCCTTCAGAAGATGGGACCAATGGCCAGAGCATGCCTGTGTCTCAGAAGTTTGGTTCTGCCCTTGGCAGAAATGCCAGGGTTCTTTGACAAGGATTCAGATGCTCTACCTCTTCTCATTTAGAAGAAAGAGCCAACAGACCATTTCCTAGTAGCAAAGCCCCAAAAGACAGCAAAACAATAATAGCAAGCAATCAAGATTGCTGATCTGAAACAGGTACTTTCTTAGGGTTGATGCTGAAAGGTAGAAAATTTAAGCAAGTCAAAGCTGAAAAGACCATACTTTCAAAAGCTACCCTAGAAAAGCAATTTACTGACTACAACCTCCTCAATCTGACTGGGTTTTGCAGCAAATAAGAGAAAGCCAAGGACTTTCTCATTCCCAAGCTTCCTTCCTTAGCCTTGCCATCCCCAGAACTACTTCCTCTAGAGCAGGGGTTCTCAAACTGTGGTCTGCTGAGGACATTTATGCGGCCCGCTGGGTTATGGCAAATGGGCTGAGGGGTGGAGACAGAGTGTGAGGTTTTGTTTTTACTATAGTCTGGCCCTCCAACAGTCTGAGGGACAGTGAACTGACCCCCTATTTAAAAAGCTTGAGGAGTATTGCTCTAGAGCTTCCCAAGGATATTCTGAAAACACTTATAAATAGTATAAATAGTTAAATGAAAGGTCACAAGGGTTAAAAAGTGATAAAGGAGAGAAAATCATACAATTAATACAGGAAAGGGGAAAACCAGGAAGCTAGGGATGGTCTTGGTGGAACATCATCTGAGGGATAATGCTGGAGGCAAAGTGATGGTATAGAGAGCAACCACTAAAATAAAGCTTAATCACTAATTGACTAGAGCTGAGGCCACTGGAGGTAGCAAATGCTAACCACCTGGAGCATCAGTTTCTCATGATTCAAACCAAATGGTAACCTAAATTAACAGTTTCAAGCAGCAGCTACTCTACTTTTCCTAACTTAGAGATTATTTAATTAATTTGTCATATCATGAAGAATTGTGCCAAATCTAATTAATACAGAAACCCAAGGATGGACATGCATGATGTAATGACTATGTGCATTTTGTTAGGCATAATTTAGCAATCCAAATAAGGCATACCAGTTACAAGCTTTCCAAGATGAGCCTATATGTGCAAAACCTTGCCATACCTCTAACAAGATGATAATCTCAGGACTATCAGAAGAAACGTCTAAATTTCTACTTTAAAAAGGAACCAGATTACTAGTTCTGGTTTTTTATTTAATATTTAATCAAGATACATATAAAGTTTTGAGTGTTTGCAGGAATAAAATGTCGTCCATCATTTAAAAACAAACAAGGAATTATCCCTTTAATTTTAATGGTGGATGCATGGAAGTAATGCAAGTATTTGATCAAAAAAATTAATAAAACTACATTATGATAAAGAAGCCAAAGGATTGTGTAGTTGCTGTTGGAAGTAAATGGAAGCCAGTGGAATCTACTGGAGAAGGAAATGATAGTCAGACCTATACTCAAAAAGATCACTTTGACAGTGGGACAGAGAATGGACTGGTATGGGGAATCACCTTGCAGACTATTGAAATTGTCCAAATATGAGCTAATAAGGCCATGAACCAGGGTAGTGACAGTGTTAGGAAAAAGAGCATATAAGAGAAATGTCAAAGATAGCAAACGAGACCTAGTGACAGATTAGATATGGGTGTGAGGAGACTTTAAGGGTGACACGCAGATTGCAAGTCTTGGTGATGGGAAGATGGTGGCACACTCAACAATAACAGGCAAATTATTATAGAAAAAGATGTTGAGAGTTGTCTTGAATACAAGTTTGACAAGGACATGTAATGGAACATCCAGTTTGAAATGTACAACAGGTAGTTAAAGAAATAAGACTGGAGGGGAGTTGTGTTTATCTAGTCCTAACCTCTCACTTGACATCTGAAAATTGCCAGCATGGAGATAACAACTGAACCCACAGGAATTGAAGAAAACAACTGAAACTGTATAAAGACAGAAGAGAGCCCGGGACAAAAACATGAGGCATACCCACAGTTAACCACTGAAGCCTGAATGAAGACAGAGCAAAGAAAACTGAAGAAAATCCAGAAGAGAGAAGTGTCACAGAGAGAAAAAGATTATCACTGAGAAATAGGTGATGGATGAAGACCATTAGTTATCGCTATTAAAAGGGTAAAGGAGGGTGAGAGAAGAAATAATTCATCCCCATTTTACAGAAGAGAAACTGAGACAGAGGTTAAGTGACATGCTCAGTTAACGTGTCTCACTGAGGCCAGATTTATTTTCAGGTCTTCTTGACTCCAAGCCCAGGGCTGTATCCACTTTGTCAGCTGGTTACCAATCTATTAAGACATCATTGGTAACTTTAAAGTGAGGAGGAGTTTCAGCTGAATGAGAATGGAAACCACACTGCAGCCAAGGAGAGAGGAAAATAAAGTGGAGACAGTAACTAAAGATTGTCTTCTCAATAAGTTTAACCACAAAAAAGAAACAAAATGACCACTGGGGATAGGTCCACCAAGTAAAAGTTTTCTGATGGTGGCTGAGATATGGGCATGTTTGTAGGTAGCAAAAGGAGTAGGCAGGGAGAGTCTGAAAAATATCAAGGAAATGGACATGATAGAGGGGGCAGCCTGCTTCAGAAGACAGGATAGAATGGGATCACTTAGGAATGTAGAAGTTTGCCTTGGCAAGGAAGAAGACATCTTCATTTGAGACTGAGGTCAGGGAGTAGATAGAAGCCAAAGGCATCTGATTGATATAAAAAGAGAAGGTGGAAGGGTTGGGAAGGAACAAACGGATTGAATTTTTTCAGTGCAATATAAGGGAAGGTTCACAGGTGAGAGGGTTGAGAAAATGAGCTATCATTCTCCCTAGAAAGTAAAGACATTGTAGCAGGTTCCTTCTCTCACTGGGTCTGAATTTTTCAAGTAACTCACAGAAAAAGGAAGGCAAAGCAAGGCAATTAAGAATTACTGGCTCTTACAACGTACCTGACACTATGTTAAGTGCTTAGAAATACAAAAATAAACCAAGAAAAACTCTCTGCCCTCAAGGTGCTTATGTTCTAATAAAGAGAAGACAACACAAAAAAAGAGTTGAAAAGAACAAAGGGGAAGCTTAGTGAGGCAGTCCTGAAGAATCTTGAGGCCCAGCCAGGAGAGAAGCAGGGTTGGCAAGGTTCAGGTTTACACAAAAGTAAACCAGTAAGGTGACTATCTGAGATAACTTTTCCAAATCGATTTTTTGAATGTCCTGCCTACTGTGTACTTTTAAATAACCATGTTCCTTCTCTTTTAGTCCCCACATCTAATCAGGTGCCAAGGCTTACTGTACCTCCACAACATCTCTCCCGCCAGTGTGCTAAGTGACTCCCAAAAACCCCACCCTAGTTCAACAGAAGGACTGCAACAGTCTCCTCAATATACCATGCAGTACCTCTGGAAAAATCACACCCCTAAAATAAAAGTCTAAGCATGTCTTTCCCCTTCTTAAGTCTTTGGTGACTCTCTCCAGCCTGATAGATGTAAAAAGCTGAGCAAACTACCAGAATGTTCTTTCTTCCCTGCTCGTTAATCCCTTCTCTTCCTCAAAAACTCACAATGTAACCTTCCCAGGAGTTTTCTTGAATTCTCCTGTGCTTCCCTCCCTCACTCTCTCTCCCTCTCCCCAGGCCTCCGCCTTTGTTTTATTTTTATCTGTATAAATGACCTACCCCTTCAGCCCCGAAGAATACAACTTCCTTGAGGTGTCTCTCTCATCTTCCTTTCCCCAGCACCAAGCACAGCATCTGGGGGCCTACACACGCGGAAAGTGTGGTTCATTTTCATGGTATTGCACACACCTGTGGCACTACAAGAAAAAATACACACACACGTATTGAAAGTGGTTTTAGTTCTAGTACCCACCATATTTACCAGAACACTTTTAAGGACTTGAAACAGGTGAATTGGGACAAAAAAACTCGCAGAACCTGAGGAACCTCCTGTTAAGCAGCACGCTCAGGCGCGCCGAGTAGTACCAAACAGGAGGTCGGCGCGGAGCGCCGACGTCATTGACCGGGCGACGGCGCAGGCATGACGTCAGCAGCGCGCCGGGGGCGACGCCACTGAGGAAGAGGGAAAGGAAAGAGGAGCCCGCGTTTTGCCTTTTTCTTTTTGCGTGCCGGGGGTGCCGGACTACCAAACTTTCCGAAAACCCCCAATCTAGAGATTCGGAGGACCTCCGAAATAGCGCGGTTCGGAAAGCAAAGTTCCATCCGCGAGCCCGGGGCCGTGCGGAAGCGCAGCCTTTGGGCCTATCTCAGACCCCTAAAGTTCCATCTGGAAGTTTATTTAGCCGTGACCTTCCTTGGGGGCCGTGGGCTACAGCGCTCTAACAGCAGGGCCTAGGTTCAATGTGAGGGCGATGGAATCATGGCTTTTTTTTTTTTTTTGGCTGAGACAATTGGGGTTAAGTAACTTGCCACATTTGAACTCAGGTCCTCCTGCCTTCTCAGGGCTGGGGCTCTATCCTCTGTGCCACACAGTGCTCCCAAAGCCAAGGCATTTAACCTTTTCAGTGCTCTGGCTGGCTTGTAAACCGAGGGGTGACAACCTTTTTTGTGAAGCCTATGGTCCCCTTCCTCAGAATCACGTTTAATGGGTTACACAGAATGAAACACGCAGGATTAGAGTCAATCAGATTGGTAAATAATTGTCTAATTTTTTTTTTAAGTTCATTTGATGTTTAACCTATATTGGGGAGGAGGGAGGGAAAATTTTTGGAACACAAGGTTTTATAAGGGTGAATGTTGAAAATTATCTGTGCATATTTTGAAAATAAAAAGCTTGAATTAAAAAAAAAAATTCATATAAGTCAAATTTATAAAAAATAAGAGCCATGCCCTAATGATAATAGACCAAAAAGTATGAACTGAGCCCAAAGGTCTATAAATTCATGCATATCGTTTGACCTAGTAACACCATTACTAGGCATTAATACCAAGAGATTAAAAAAAAAAAAAATGAAAATGACTTGAGAATGTACAAAAAGTATCCATAGCAGATCTCTTCCCAGGGCAAAAAAATTGGAAACTTAGTTTCCAGTTGGTGAATGGCTCAATAAAGTATGGTATGTGATTTTTATCAACTTAGACGTGCCACTGCACTTACCTGAGGCTGTTTCCTTATTTATATAATGTGGTTGTTGGGGCACATGATCTCTAGGATTCTTTCCCTAACATTCCATCATTCTAAGAAATAGAATTGAACATCAATTTTGGGCTTCAAACTATCAAGCTGAAAACTGAATAAGAAAGGATTATATTTTAGATCCAGTTCTTGAGTTTCTCTGAAATGGCAGAATATTATTTCATAGGAGACTTTCAACAGATATCATATGCTTTACAAATAGAACAAAGAAGAAAAAGGATCAGGACTTAAAGTGAAAGAATACAGATTCACATTTATAAAAAAAAAAAAAAAAAAAATCCTCAAATGGAGATAGCCATTTGTGTCAGTTTTCTCTTCTCTAGTCTAATGTAGTAAGTCTTCATTAATATTTAGATGATATAGAATACTTTATTGACTCCTAAAATAAAACAACCCAGTACTTTCAGAAATGAATAAAAGCTAATCCATGATTTTGAATGACTCAAAAAAAAAAAAAAAAAAAAAAAAAAAAAAAAAAAAAAGAAGGCAAATTCACTTATATCAGAGAATCCTCCCCCTACCTCTAATCCGATTAGGAAGATTCTGACCTGCTTTGGCAGTTTTCCCACACCACTGAAGTTCCAGATCCAGTCTCTGGGTTTTCTCTCCAGTAGTGCTGCAAACCACAGTTAGATATTTATTGATCATCTCATTGTAAATAAAATTTTTATGTTTCCATTAGTGGAGGGAAAACCCCAAAATAATCCCAAGGAAAAAAGTGAAGGATGATTGGACAAAGGATCCTGAAGAATTAGGGTAAGGAAAGGGAAGGAAGCAGCTGTAGGTTCCTTTAGGCTAAAGATTCTTATAAAAAGTCAGCAAGCCAGAATAGTTGTTTATATTCATCTTCAAAACATGTTTTCCTTTGAATGTTTACTTTTACAGAAAGGTGAAAGAAACAGAAAAGCGAAGTGAAGACAGTCATATTCTGAAAAGTAAGGCAACTGAGACTAAGGATTCTTAACCTAAGATTATAGATCATTGGTTCTATGGATTTGGGGGGTGAGGGTAATGGAAAAGGGGAGTTAAATGACTCACCAAAGGTCACACAGGTAGCATATGTCAAGTGCCTGAGGCCAGACCTGAACCACAGTTCTCTTTTCTCTACAGCTACCACCTAGCTGCCCTGTGGACAAATTTAAGCAAAAAAATTCCTTTTAGAAAAATTAAATACAAAAAGTTCATTTAAAAAGCCAATGTAGAAAATTTGAACACATTAAATTTCTAAAAAGCTATGGCTCAGTAGTAGTGCATGTGTAAGGGGAAAATTCTTTTCCTTAGCCAACTTTCATTTTATCATCAGCACAAAAATAAAAAAGGCCTGCTATATCTACATAGTTAATTTATGAAATAGATCTACCTTCAATCTGTTCTGCACAGTACATCATTTGTTGACAGTCAAGTCATTTAAAATTAAATCTGTCCAATGTGTATATACATACATATATATATATATATATATTGTATTTAACTTATACTTTAACAAACTTAACATGTATTGCTCAATCTGCCATCTAGGGGAAGAAGTGGGGGGAAGGAGGGGAAAAGTTAGAACAAAAGGTCTTGCAATTGTCAATGCTGAAAAATTACCCATGCTTATATCTTGTAAATAAAAAGTTATAAAAAAAAAAATAAAAAAAAAAAAAAAATTAAATGTCCAGTGAAGAAAGCAAAGTTGAAAAGCCCTTACTGGCATAGGACCTCCAAAAAGGTCTTAACAAAAACATAAAACCAATACCTTCCTAAACCCCAAATTTAGAGCCATTCTTTCTCTTCCAATGTTACTAGAAGAATGAGAAAGTCAGAGCCGAGGAATCTGAACTCACAATAAAATAACCATTGTTGATTTTTCTTTAGGGAGTTGACCTCTCCATCCCACCCATTCTGGGCCAACAGTGCTGCTGCTCCTCTGCCACCATCTTGGATTTCACCTTGCTCTGTGCCTGCTTCACAATAAAGTTAGCTGCGGCTTGCACCTCACCTTCTCTTTTCTTGTTCATGATAGTATTGCGTTTTCATAACACCCCCTGACACTCTATCTGCAGATCTCAAGGAAATCGTCCAATACATTTGATTTCCTTTGGAATCTTATGTATTTTATCATATGCATTTAAATAAAATGTGAAAAGGGGCCTACACACTTCACCAGACTACCAACAGTAAATTAAGAACCCTGAATTTAGAGTGGTTCAGCTGAGCTCTCTCCTGGTCCATCTTCTCCCTCCCGTGGCATTCTTATCAGTTCCTAAGGTTTTAGTTTCCATATCTATAGAAATATGCCTTCTAAATCTGTACATCCAGCCTTAGTCTCACCATGGGATCCCAGATGCAAAGACAGTCCAAAAACCAAAAAATCAAGTCCTGCTCTCTAGGAACTCAGAATTCGAATTCAGGAAACAATATGAGAATAAGACAGCAAAGTAATTAACAAAGGAAGGGCTCTAGCATTAAGGGAAACTGGGAAAGCTTCCCTTTGAAAGTGGGGTTTTAGCTAGGACTTGAAGGAAACTGGGGAAGCCAGGAGATGGGAATAGGGAAGGAAAGTGTTCTGTGTTCTAGGCATGGGGGACAGCCAGGGTGAGTGCCAGGAATCAGGAAATGGGAATATCTTGTGCAAGGAACAAGAAGGAATCCAATGTCACTGGATATTAGAGTGAGGTTTAAGAATACTGGAAAGATAGAAGGCTAGGTTTTGGAGGGCTTTGGAAGCCCTTCAATGTCTATGGAGGGGACAGGAAGTCACCGGAGTTTACTGAATAGAGAGTTGATGTGGTCAGATCAACACTTTAGGAAGATAACTTTTACAGAAAGGTGGAGGAAGGACCAGAGTGAGGAGAGACTTAAGTCAGGGAGACCAAGTAGCCAGCTAGGGCAAGAGTCCAGCTGAGAAGTGGCAAAAGCCTCGATACCAGGGAAGTGGAGGTATAACAGGGAAGAGATGTCAAAGTACTGGCTATGGAGAATGAGAGAAAGGGAGGAGCTGAGGAGGACACCTAGGTTGCCGGTGGGATGGCAGTAGCCTCAACAGTACAGTAAAGCTTGGAAGAGCGGAGGGTTTGGAGGGGAAAGAGATGAGTGGGATTTTGGACATGTTGAGTTTAAGAAATTGAGAGGACACATCGTAAACGATGTCCGACAGCTGGAGATCTGAGACTAGGTGTTAGGAGAGAGGTTGAGGGTGATGGATAATAACCAAGGCTGCAGAGAGATCAGGAAAGTTGAGGGCTGAGGAAAGACCCTTGGATTTGGCAGGAGGTCATGACAATAGGTCTGCTATTTGAGGCATATCAGCACTGAGAAAACTGGATCCATGGAAACTGATGCAAGGGCAGGGTTCCAAAGCAGAGATTCTCCTCTCTAGGCTCATGGCTTCTTCTACTGTCACCATTCCTAGACTCATGTCCTTCGAGTCAAACATTCATTCCATAGGAATTTAGGAAGGATCTTCTAGGTGCTGGTGAGACGAAGAAAACAGACACACTGTCTTCAAAATGCTTACGTGCTACTGAGAGAAAAGAACATTTTACAAATTAGCAAACAGAAAACAGAATTTTGAGGGAGAGAACACGAGTAGCTATGGGGATGAGGAAAGGCCTACTGTGGAAGGAGCACTTAAGCTGAGCTTTGGAGCAAGCTGTGAATTTCATGGGGGCAAAATAGACTAGATAAAGGGAGACCAAATAGGAGACTATGCTGACAGTGGAGAGAAAGGTGAGTAAGAAACCCATTCTAAAATGAAAAACAAACTCTTTGGTTCAGGATTGAAGAGCCTGAATAATCTGGTGTCAGGCTCAGTTTCTCTTCCAAGCACTCTCCCACTCGTCTTCCCACCTAGGGGAAGTGGCTTAGGCTCATCCCCCAGCCTGGAATGACATCTCTCCTAACCTCTGTTTCTTATAATTATTAGGTTCTGAAGAACTCAGAGCATTTTCTACTCCAAAACTTTACTAATTCTCCATTTGTTGATACTGTCTCCCTCAAAAGGTTCTGTGTTCCAGAGAGAGGACTATAGGAACTGAGTGTGGACCACAACATAGCATTCTCACTCCTTCTGTTATTGTTTGCTTGCATTTTTTGTTTTCCTTCTCAGGTTTTTTTTTTTTTCTTTCTAGATTGGATTTTTCTTGCACAACAAGATAACTGTATAAATATGTCTATGTATATTGGATTTAACTTATACTTTAACATGTTTAATATATATTGGACTACCTTCCAGCTAGGGGAGGGGATGGGGGAAAGGAGGGAAAAAGTTGGAACAGAAGGTTTTGCAAGGGTCAATGCTGAAAAATTACCCATGTATATGTTTTGTATATAAAAAGCTATTATAGTAATAAAAAAGAAGAAAAAAAGAATGGTTCTGTGTTCATGAGTATGGATTTTATACGTCATTGAATGTAGGTTCCTTAGGAGCAGAAACTGAGTTCTCTGTATTCTCACAAATTAGGCCCCTAAAAAAAAAATCTTACCTAGAATTACATCCAATTAAGGGTTAAAGGGTGCACAGGTTTGCTTTTTTTTTTTTTTTTTTCCTCCCTAGCTACAATATTCTAGTTCTCCAGAAGACGGCGCTCGTGAACTTTCAAAGCTGGAGGAGTGGATGATAAAGAAAAGACGACAAAATGGGTGCAATCTGAAATGAACCCACAGGAGGGAGACACTGAGACCCCTTCACTTTGCACGCGGCCCGAAAGAGGGTGGAACAGAAGGAGAAGGGGGTGGAACAGAAGGAGAAGGGGGAGGAACAGAAGGAGAAGGGGGAGGATTAGAGAGATTGCGTCAGAGAAGGGAGGGGGAGCGAAGTTTTTTCTTTTTTTTCCCCCTGTTGCTAGGAGACCGTGTTGCTAAGAGACAGAGTCGAGCTTCTCCCGCCCCTCTCCAGAGTCGTTTTTTAAAATCGTCATCGTTTTCCTCTGGTCGCTTTGCCGCCTTATTTAAATCAGAGTTTTTTAAAAAGAGAATGAGTTTATTTAAGTTTGTGGACTATTCTTACCTTGCTTTTTATTTGAATTAGAGCTTCATTTTAGAAATTTTCAAAATATCCGTATGTTAAACTCTGCAAATAAAGTTTTTAAAAAATAGAAACTTAATTATTATATGGAAACAAATGTATTAAAATAAGGACACATGTTTTCAACAGCCAATTCTTCACACTGCTACATGACAACAAAAATATAAAATAAGGACACATGCTTTCCAGGCGATCCTTCATACTGCTACATAGTAACAAAAATACAAAATAAGGGCACATGCTTTCCAGCCAATCCCTCACACTGCTACATAATAACAAATATGTAAAATAAGGGAACCTGTTTTTCTTCACACAGCTAAATAATAACAAATATATAAAATAAGGGAATATATTTTCTAATCAATCCTTTACACATCAAAATATATAAAGAAATAATATAGTAATGTAAATATGATATATAATGTAATTATATAAATATAATAATAAATAACATAAACAAATATATAAAATAAGGGAATATATTTTCCAGCCAATCCTTCACACATCTAAATATACAAATAAATAATATAGTAATATAAATATAAGTATTATATATAATATAAATATAGTATATATCATATATCACATATATAATATGAATATAATAAATAATAATTTAAATACATTTAAAAATAGGGAATATATTTTCCAACCAATCCTTCACACAGTTAAATAATAACAAATATAAAAAATAAGGGAACATGTTTTCCAATCAGTCCTTCACACATCTAAATATACAAATAATATAGTAACATAAATATAAGTATTACATATAATATAAATATATTATATATCATATTACATAAATATAACAATAATATAAATAAATCTATAAAATAAGAGAATATATTTTCCAACCAATCCTTCACACAGCTAAATAATAACAAATATATAAAATAAGGGAACATATTTTCCAATCAATCCTACACACAGTTAAATAACAATATAAAAAATAAGAGAACATGTTTTCCAGTCAGTCCTTCACACATCTACATATACAAATAATATAATAATATAAATATAAGTATTATATATAATATAAATATATTATTTATCATATATAAATACAATGATAAATAATAATATAAATATAATAACATAATATATATTATATATATATAAATAATAAATCAATAATATCAATAAAATAAATATTTTCCAACCAATCCTTCACACAGCTAAATAACAACAAATATAAAAAATAAGGGCATATATCTTCCAGCCAATCCTCACACAGCTAAATAATAATAAATATAGAAAATAAGGGAATATATATTTCCAATCAATCCTCCACAAGCTAATAATATATAAAATTAAGTGAATAAATAAGTATATAACATGTAAATAAAATAAAAATATTAAACAGAATATTCTTCATAACCATATCACTCCCCTGCTGAAAAATACCCATATTCTATAGATGAATACCCAAATCCATATGCCTGGCATTTGTTGCCCCCCCAACAATCTGGCTCCAGACTAATTTTCAAGTTTGTGGTACATTACTTATCTCAGCAAAATATGTGGAGGCAGTTATTTGCTGTTACCTAAACTCTAGATTGTTTCCCACATTTGTGCATTCCCACAAGCCTTTATTCCAAGGCTCTAATGTTCCTCACCTCACCCCGATTCCCTCCACAAATAGGTAATCCGGGGCTCACCACATGCCAGAGGCTGTTCTGGGCTCCACATATGCAAAGGCCAACAGGAAACTCTCCCATTATCATGCTTACACCCCACTAGGAAGAAAGATTAGAAACAGAGAAAATATATAAAATACTTACAGATACATTAAAATATAGGAACATAGGTAAATAGATACAAAATAATCAGTAAATACAAAATAATTTGGGGTTAGGAAGGAATGAGGAAAGGCCTTATTTATATATAGCTTTCAGTGGTGGTTTCATGGAGCTGAGAGGGAAACTCTGGTTCCCAAAGGTAAACGTGAGAAAATAGTGCACCTCCAGCATGTGAGAAAGCTTGTGCAAAGGTGTGGTGGTAGCAGACGAGGGGCTCACGGGTCGGGAAGCAGATGGGCCTGAAAAACCATGTAGTCCCTATAGAGAAAAGGCACCAGGACGATTCAGAAGTAAACAGCACCCGCGAGGAGGCGCAGCATGGCGTACAGGGGCCTTCCACCACAAAGCAAATGGCGAAAGTGTTTTTCTGCGAAGGGCGGGAGGGGGGGAGGGAAGCGGGCCACCCAGACCAGATTTTCTTAAGCTTTGTCCACTCGAGATCCCTTTTTGCCCGAGAAATTTTCACATGACCCCGTTATGTAGGTATATAAAATCGGTATACGATTCATTTAGCGATAATAAATCCGAATTTTGCGACCCTCCCCTCCCCCCCTGCCCCCCCCCCCCCCCCCGCCCGCTCAGTTCCGAGAACCCACATGGGAAAGCAAGCCACAGTTTAAGAAGCCATGTTCTAGGTAATTTGGACGGCAGAACCCGAGATTGTTGGGCCGGAGGGTGGGTGCAGAAGGGGTACAGGTAAACAGAGGCGGCCCCTAGGAGGGGAAGGAAGCAGGGCGAGGCCCGGGAACGAGCTAGCCTGGCAGGCCTTTACCTTCGCTGCTCCCCGAGAGGCCTCCAGGCCGCCTTCTCGGGAGCTGCTGCGGTTCTAGAAGCCGACAAGGGGGAGGCATGGCGAGGTGGAGGCCACGCGACGGTCTGGGGGGGCAGCGGACAAGGACAGTTCGAAGCAATGGCTCCCGAACTGCGTAGTTGGAGCCTAACGGACCTCGCCCTGCCGACCGAGCCAAGCTGGCGCTCGCCGTACGTACTGTACGTGCCTGCTTGTCTGAGGCGGATGGAGCGCTGGGGAAAGAGGGTGAAGTGCCAGCGCCTGCGCACCAGGAGGTCTCAGAGAGCCTGCCGTAAGCGTGTTCCTCCGCGAGTGCCTTAACTAAAGTGGTCCCAAGCCTCGTTACCTATAGGAACCCTGTCTCTTCGATAGCTAGTGCGGCTCGCCCACCCTCAAACTTTTGAAGCCGGCCCGCAAGGTGACTGGGCGGGAGTGGGGTGGGAGCGGAAGGTGCGGGAAGGTGTGGGGTTGTGCAGAAGCTAAGGACTTTCTTCCCTCTGGCCTGCCCTCAGGGCCCGGCCTCTGCAGGGGTCCAATAACTTTCACACCACATTCTCTCCTAAATCCGGGATGTTCCGGGCTAGCAAAATGGCCCCTTTACCTTACTTTCCCTTAGGCTTTCCATTAGGAAAAACTTCTGTGAAATCCACAGGTAATGTTTATTGGTAATACTTCTAGAACGTGCTTTTTGTCCCCCCCCCCCCCCGGAAATATTTAATTCAACGTAGTTGTTTCCTATACTTAAGGGGGGGGGGGTGTGTAGGAAAGGTCTCTTTTCCAGAGAATTACTATGTCCAAAAAAAGCTACACAACAGGAACGTGACCACATCAAATTAAAGCCAAAGTGTAGAAAATCAATTAAAAGTGGGGGAAAGTGTTGGGACCTTGAAGGAAGAGATCCAAACCCATGTTGCGGTTTCTAAAATGGTAGGTGTTACTTCTGGGCCGGGTGTAGAAGGAATAAGGCACGGGAACAGAGAGAAAGAAGGATAAGGTGAGGTGGAGGAATTTTAAAGTTCAAAAATTTGCCTATATGTAACATAAATATGTATCCATATATTGCATTTAACATATATTTTAACTTATTTAACATGTATTGGACTACCTGCCATCAAAGGGAGGGGGTGGAGGGGAGGAGGGGAAAATTTAAAATAAAGTTTTGCAAGGGTCAATGTTGAAAAATTACCCATTCATGTGTTTTGTAAATAAAAAAACTTTAATAAAATAAAATTTTAAAAATTGCCCATTCTCGTGCCACTTTGGATTTAACAGGTGGAGCTGGAATCCAGATAGAAAAATCCAGTAGGTGGTAGGTGATTTGCAAAGAGCCTGGGGCTGGATATGCAAATTAGGAAGTTAGCTGCTTAGGGATGGTTTTAGAACTTGGCAGGGATGTTAAAATAACCAGAGTAGTTCAAGTCTGTGGCAGGAATTAGAAGGGACTTCCCAAAAGAATTAGCAATCCTGTCAGTTCTATCTGGATTGGACTTTTTTGTTTGTTTGTTCTTAAGGGAAGACCCCAAAGGAAGGCCACAGGACACGGAGTGGGAGAGATAACAAGGAAGGGTATTGAGGATACCCATGATGCTTTCCTCCTTTACTCTAGGCCCAATACTGACACCTCCACGCTGGAGCAATTCTTCAATCCTCACCAGAGCTGAAAATGACACCTCAAAAGCAGGGCAGGGAAAGTTTACATTTAACAATGTTATCAGGGTATCTCTGATACAATGATCTTCAGGAAACAGATACAATGATCTTCAGGAAACCACAGGGGGAAAAAAAGTTGTTAGTCTAATGAGACTGTTTAGGACTTGCACCTCCTTTTTTACCCTCACTTTACCTTCTCTACCCACCAGTCTCTCCATCTCTCATTGTATTTCTCAGATTATTCTCCTCACTTTATACCCTTTTTAACCCTTGCTTACCCCGGCCTTTTAGAAATCTTAAAGGATGAGCCTTGATAGGACCTGATGCCCCTCATCTTTCCCGATTCCTCCCTCAAACAACTGTGTTAATGGATCTGAAAACATATGTTCCCCAATAGAATGTGAACTCCTTGAGAACAGGGATTATATTGTTTTTGTCTTTATATCCCCAATACCTTGGTATATAGTTGAAACTTAATAAAATGCTTTTTCCTTTGTTTTTTGTTTTTGTTTGTTTGTTTGTTTATGGATACAGTAAGAAAAATAGCAGGTCTGGCTTGGTGGAGAATATACTAGACTTGAATTAAGTCAGGAAGACCTGATTTTGAATACTGCCTCAATTTCCCCCTTAATTGTGATAATCTTTCTCAGCCTCAATTTCCCCATCTATAAAAGGAGAATGACGATAATACCTAAGTTACAGAGTTGTAGTGAAGCTCAAACCAATTAAAGTATACATACATGTATATTCATACATGCTTTAACCCCTTAAACATTATTATTTTAATTTACACCTTCCACCTGCAATCTCCAAAACGGTCACAAGAGGGAGACAGAAACCAGAAAATGAGCATATGAGCAGATTTTAAAAATTGGCTGTGTTGCGGTCGCCGGCCTAACTCACAGGCGGCGCTGCGGGTACTTGTTTGTTGCACTCGCGCCTGCGCAGAAAGGGTATACTCAAGGGGAGGGGGGGACACAAGTTTTGTATTTGGTTTTTTTTTTTCCCCTTTTTTGTCTGCACAGGGGGCCTGGGAGAAAATGACACTTCCTGGAAGTTCCCTCCACCCCAGTTGTCTATTGATTTTTAAACTTTAGGGTGAAACAGCATTTTGGGGTGGTAAAGGCCCCGACTCAGGAGTTTCAGCAACAATTTGTTGCAAATTGTTTTTGTTCCTAAGAGTAAGAGGGGAAAAAAAATCCCACTGATCACTGGAGGATTAGTGAATGAATGGAGAGAAGATGCCAGAGGGACAGTTGGGGGGTCAGAAAGAAAAGGAGACTTTAGGAATTCACATTAACTTTAATGGAAGGCAAAAAAATCAATTCAGGAACATATGATTTTATTGAAGATGAAAAAGCTTTGCTTTTCTGGAGCTTCAAGTGGGAGGCAGCTTCTGCTCAGTCTTGGGGGGAAGCATCTGCTCTTCTTTGTTCATCCTTGGCCCACACCATCCCCCCTCCCCACCTCCAGGCCCCTAGATTCACATATGATGGATCTGATTTCAACTCGATTTGGCGCCTGCTCAGACCCCAGAGAGACCTCCAGCCACCCCCAAGTTCATGTCTAGATTTCCTCCAGAGAGTAACAAGGTCCTTGGACTCGGTGTACGATGGGCATCTGGTACAAGTCATCCTTTATTTGACCCTTCACCTCCCAACAGGCCATAGCAAAGATGCCCATTCTCACAGGGGCCCATCAAACACTAAAACAATCCTGCAGAGTCCCCATCATTGAAAATGCAGCCTGAGATGGGGCAGGCATTTCCTGTTTCTTTATTTGAAAAAACAAAACAAACTCAAATGATAGCAGGACTAATTTGGGCCTGTATGAGTGCAAAGCCTTCTAGGACTCTCCCCACCAATCTAATCCATTCCCAGACTAGTTGCAAGGTGCTTTTTCCAAAGTGAAAGTGGGAATAGGTCATCCATGAAGTCCCACCAGTTATTACATGTAAAACCTAGTTTGGCCTGCTTGTACTTCCTCAAACAGGATCCTGGAGAGGACACAACCCCTCATGGTCCTCATGATCTCCATCAGATTGTGGAAATGCTGTTCTTCGTGCAAGAAGAAACGGCTTGGCTGCAGATACTCTGCTCCCCCCTTCTCCTTTTCCCCTCTCCCCCCAAACACAACTCAGTTTCTCAGGATTCTTTCAAAACCTCTATGTGGATCTTCTCCAGGCCTTCCCTATTTCCCTTCCCCTCCACTTACTCTATAAAGAGCTTATACCTACCTAGTTACTTATACACCATCTCTCCAGTTAGAATGTTGCTTCTTGCCGGCACAGGCGGTTTCTGCTTAGCACAGGGCCTGACACACAGAAAGGACTATAGACCTGGACTTTATAATCTTTTAGCAGCAATACCCAAAGGAAAAAGAAAAAAACATCGTCTGTTTTAATCATCTTTTAGCAACAAGATCTAAAAGAGCTAACAACATAATATTACTCCAGTATATTAAAGCCAGGCTGAAGCAGATCATATTTAGAGCGGTGATGAATGCTAGAAACACAGAGGGGAGTTGGTACCATTTCAAAGGGGGAAAGAAAATCGTCAAGATTGAAGACAGAAATGTTCTAGAGGTCCAGACAATTTAGGCCAAGTTCCAATTAGGCTTTTCTTAGTTGTCCACATTTTCTTTCTCATTTCATCATCTCCCAAGGGCTCTTGCATCTAGCTTGGCAAATGTCTCCTCAGTCTCTCAGAGACCAGAGAACTTGGCTCTGGAAGGAACCTCTGAAGGGCCATCTAAACCACCCCTTCATTTCACAGATGGGCAAGCTGAGGCCCAGAGACATTAAATGCCATGCCAGGAGTCCAACAGAGCCAGGATTCCAATTCTAAGTCTTCTGATTCCAAATTCCCCTCAGTCTTCCCTGCACCATACTTTTCTACCCCCTCCATTTTTTTTAAACATTAATTTTGAGACCAGGAAGACTACTAAAATAGTGTATGTGTTCTTGTTTTAGACATGAGGTAAGTGGACTCTACTGGGGGATGGGGGGGACATGTCTGTCCACCTATCCCTCCTCAGACAGTTTACAAATATTCATCTTTGGTCATATGTCCCATTGAAAGAGAAATGGTAGCAACTTATGCTAATCTCTCCCCATGCTATCATCCTGTATATACTCTGTAGGTACCAAATATCTGGTCCTTTTTTGCAACCAGCAACATTTTTTAAAGGAAGAAGGTCAAAGTATACTCTGAAAATAATAAATTGGAGGCAGCTAAGTAGCAAAGTGGATAGAGCACCAGCCCTGAAGTCTGGAGGACCTGAGTTCAAATCTGGTCTCAGACAGCATTTCCTGGCTGTGTGACCCTGGGCAAGTCACTTAACCCCAATTGCCTCAGGAAAAAAAATTAAAAAGAAAATAATAAATTGGTTCACAAGCCAAGGGCAGCTAGGATACAGGTATTTTTTAAACTTCAAATGGTTTTTAAATTAAAAAAGGAAAGATGAAGCTTAGAACTGGATTGATTGGCCACTTTTGTCTCTTCCCAGTTAAGGACATGGCCAACATCTGCTTAGATCTGCACTCACTCAGAGTGCCGGAGTAGAGCAAGTCCTTGCTCTTCTTGCACTGATTCTTTTGTGAGAACAGGGCTTGCTGCCATTTTATTCAGTAAGGTCTTTGGGTTTGACGATGTCCGCCCTATAGACCCTGTTGTCATCAGAATGAAAAGTGGGAAACAGAAGTAATTTTTCTGGATGACATGACATAAAGGAATTTGGTGTGGGCACTTCCAACAGCAAGTGGTTATGATCAGAAAGAAAGAACTTAATGTATTTAACATTCTCTTATACGATTCAATGAACAGTTACTAAGCTTTAGGTGTAAGATGGTACTGCATATGGTACTCAGATTTCAAATGGCAGTCCTCTTCCCTTGAGGCAGCAAGGTATAACATGGAAGAGGACTGGGCCTGAAGGCAGGAAGATTAGCTTTTCCATCCTAACCTAGATTAGGCTAGCTCAAAATCCAGCCCCAGATACTAACCAGTAATCCCAAATCCATCCTACATCCTCTCAGGGCTTGTTTTTTCATTCACAAAAAAAAAAAAAAAAAAAAACCGGGATAATAATTTTTTACATCTATCTCAAAAGACTGCGGGGTGGAGCGTATTAATTAAAGCATTCTGAAAACCATCTAATATAATGTCAACTATTAATGAGGTGAGAGAGAGAGGCCCAAGTCATAATAGAGAGTAAGGGCAAAAGGAATCACAGACAAACGTTCAAAGGATATTTGAGAAAGGGGAAAACAATTTCAAGGCGGGGAAAGAGAAACGGGGAAGTTTTATCCCCTACCTAAGAGTGTTTGTCCATGGTAGGCCCTTCCCCATGCCTGACTGGCACTCACTCCTCACCACTGCCGAGTCTTAGGAACTTCCTTCAAGACTCAGTTTGAGGGATTACTTTACTGATCCCACAGGCGAGGCTAAGCTAGTGCTCTCTCCTTCCTCAAATGAATTCTGTGTATCCTCCAGTGGAAGGCAAAAGGTTATGCTCAGTGCTCCACTTAATATCAGCCTGTGGGTCTTGATTAAGCACAACAGGCCCGTATTTTTCCACTGTATCTATTTGTGGCTAGGATATGGAAAATACAGAGCCTGGCTTCTGGTGCCTTCAGAGCTGCACTATCCCAAGATGCCTTGAGAGTGTGTCAGAGACCATGGAATGGGAGAAGAGGGCAGTCAATTGAGCTGCAACACCAACAGAGGCCTCAGAGGCGCTGTTGTCAAGCCTCCATGTTACACACAAGTCTGGGCCAGAGCAGGCAGAGCTGGAAATGAAAATGGAGGCCAGGCCTGCCACGTCACTGTGGCTGCAGAAAGGGAGGGGAGGGGGAAAGGGAGAGAGGTCTTTGTTTCTTTGCTGCTGGGGGAGGGAGGGAAGAGGGAAAGGAGGAAAGAAAACCAGACAGAAACAAAGGAGCCCCCTCTTCCCCCTCAGCTACTCCTCCCCTCAGTTGTCAATTTGCTGATTTTAGGACTGAAGTGGAATCTTAAAAAAAAAAAACAAAAAAAAAAACATTTATAATGGAGCTGTTTGGATTATTCCCTGTTTGAGGGCCGTTTTATTCTTGATTTCGATTTGTATTCAGTGCTTAAATTGGAAACTTTGAAACCACTGGCACTTTTCCAATGGAGTTTTTGTACAGTGAGCAAGGACTTTTGTGATTTCTTCTATCTTACCTTTTTTTGTTTTCCTGAAAAACCTCAATTTCTCTCAGCCCACTGCAAATAAAGTGTTTAGTGTGTTTGTAGCAGGGAAAAAAAGCCCATTGTGTCTAAGAGAGGAAAAGAGAATGAGTGGAAAGAGCCAGATGGACACTTGCAGGGAGGACAGAAAGCAGTGCCTTTAGTATTGAAATGAATTCATTTACATAACCACTGAGTAGGTATCTATTGAGATTCCTGGTGAATTTACTCCTAGAACATTTTTTTTAAACAACAGAAATGGGTGAAGATAGTCACTTTCTGGAGGTTAAGAAGTAAAAGAGGTAGATTTAATCCAGTTCTGTGCTGGGCCCTCTTCTTCTTCCAGACATCAGTCATTATCTATACAAAAACCTCTAAGTCTTCAAATTCAGCCCTAAAATCCTTCCCAGAAGGAAGGCTTTGCTCTCCAGCTGGCAACCCCATGGGCATCTCCATTTCAACAGTTCTACAAACCTTCCGCCCTTAAGCCTCCCCCTCCCACCAAACTTCCATACTTCCTTTGGGGGACCATCAAGCTTCCAGTAACTCAGCCACACCCGCAACAATCTTTTTGAAGACCCCCCAAGCACCCAAAGAAGAGCTGCTGCCTCAGCTCCAACTCCTGGCCAGAGCAGCTACCCCTCCCAACTCAGCTCTACCTCCTAGAACCCAAGCCCTCCTTGCTTTTTCAAATCCCTTCAACTACCAGGGAATGATTTCCTCCCTCCCAAACTACCTTGCATTTTATTAATTTTCTTTATGGATTTTCTACTATTTCTATTATTTTCTTTATGTATTTCTATACTTTCTTGCAGTCTCCCCTGTTAGTTCCTTAAGGGTAGCAATTGTGTCACTGTACCTTGAGCTCAGTGCCTGGCACATGGTATGTGTTTAATAAATGTTGACTGACTGATTTGTAATCCTAGAGCCTTACACAATATCACGCCCATCCTAGGTGCTCAATTAATGCTTTGCTAATAATTAATTAATGCTAAATGCTAAGAGATGGACTGAATGGATGGAAAAACTACGGTACTCAAATACAATAAAATATGAGGAGTAAGAAATGATTAATGTGAGTGAGGAACATAGGATTTGTATGAAGTAATCCAGTAAAATAAGTAGGCCTCAAACAATCAGCCATGTAAATCAACAGATCAGTTATAAAAAAGGGGGGAGACTCTGAGAAATGGGGGGCAACCCCCCAAAAACCTAGCCAATGAAGACCAAGGAAAAAAGAATGAAACAGACCTTTTCCCTTGTGGTCAAGAGGTAAGCAACTACAAGGAATGAATATTGTCTACAATTGTCAGCTGCTATCTCTGCTGCTGTGGCTTAATTGCTTTCCTTTGTCATAGAAGAGTATGGATGCTGAAATGACAATACACATCCATCAAGTGTTGGAGGGCTTTAAAAATATTTTTAAGGGAAAAATAATTGGTTTTAATCGATTTTTAGCAGCAGTATTCCAAAATGCCTAAAGATGGCAATGTTGTCACATCACGGGAAGGCCAGGTCCCCAGCAGGCAGGCTCAAGCCCTCCCACAAGGCTGCAGGGGTGACTCATGCTGCAACCAGTGTTTTAGTTGCTCTTAAGGGGGGTTAGGGGGGAGAGAAACTAATCAAGATGAAGACAAATAATTTTCAGATCCAGAAAATAATTTAAACTAAGATGACTTCTGTCTTGGCCCTCTTCTATCTCTCTCCCCATATGCTCTCTCTCTTAATGATTTAATTGGTTCCCATAGATTCAAGTATCATCTCTATGCAGATGAGTCACAAATCTATTATCATCAGTCCTCATCCCTCACCTCCATTCCCACATTACCGGGAACCTATTTTTCTGGCCATCTCTACCAAGATGTCAAAGGCATCTCAAATTCCAAAAATCAGAACTCATCTTCTAGCCTAAACCTGCTTCTCCCCCTCATGCCTCCCCACCACCAAACTGCCCTTCACACACTCTACCTTTCAGCCAAATCCACCTAGAGAGCTAGTCTTGAAGTGGACCCCATCATTTCTGACACCAGCTTCTCCATCCCCACAATTCCTTTCCCTTCACATCCAGATCTCGGAATTCCTTTCTTCTTTTCAGGCTCAGTTCCTATTTCTCCCCTGATCTAGTAGCCCCCTCCATTCACCTGGTTGTTAATTTACTCTCCCTCCTTCCTGATTACTTTCTGAGCACAGAGCTGAGCACTTCCTCCCCAAGCAGTTCAACCCAGCAGGTCTCCTAGAGAGATACCAGATACACAGTATCAAAGGTTGAAGGGGCTATTCCCAGTAAGTATGCAGAGCAGGTGAATTATACAGTGCATGATGGCTAAATAACTGCTATGTTCTAAATGCAACCACAACCCTGAGGGTAGAGACTGAAGCCAATGTTTCCAGTATCTTCCTTCTTTCCCTGTTCTCCATCATTGTCTTCCTTGTAATAGAATTATCTGTATATGCTATCCCCTCCTATAGGCACCTGCAGTAAAAATGTTGGCCAGAGAAGAGCATGAAGCCTGTCATTTTAAAAAAAATCTTCTGCCTCCAGCCTTACCATACTGCCTGACACTAATTTAGGCACTTAATAATTGTCTGTCTAATGAAATTCATGGCAAGGATTTGGAGAAAACAGGCTGGGTTTGGGGCTAAAGCAACACTATTCTAAAAGATCACTAGGTGGCAATGTGTTTCCACAGCATTAAAACAAAGAAAAAGGCCAAACCTAGTTTGTTTTGAACCCTCAGTGTGCCAAGCAAGCTGAGCCCAGCTGTCCCTGGAACTAACTCTTCCAGCCACTCCCAGAGCCCAGGGGAAGGGGGGACTTTTCTGTTATGTCCTGGACTCCTTTGGAAATCAGGCCAACTGATGGATACCTTTCCAGAAAAAAGGTTTTAAATGTAAAAAAGAAACTGCTGAGCATTGCAAAGTAAACCTTATTATGCTGAATGCTGAAATAGTGATCAAGACACTCACTCCATCCCAAGTGCACAGATCCCAAGTTAGGAACTCCTGACCTTGCCTGGAATGGGGACCCTGCTCTTATTTCAGCTCAGGTGCTACAACTACCCCACACTTCTGAGACTCTGTCTCCTGTAAAATTATAATTTTGCATCTTACTTAGATCACTGAGTCACAGATCTAGGGCTGGAAGGGACCTGCCAGGCCTCCTAATCCAACCTCCTCATTTTTCAGAGGCCCAAGGATGAAAAGGGACCTAAGGCAAAAATAGAAAGGGGGAAAACTGGGATTCAAATTCAGTAGAAAACTAAATCCTAGAAGGCCTTTTCCATAAATCCTATGTAGAAGTCCTCTCTAAGGAGAAGACCTCCCTTTTCATTCCAAATCCCCAAATTCTGAAACCTCTTATAGAGGACACATGAACGATAGACACAGAGCTTGATAAAGTATATGAGGGGAGGTTGAGATCATGATAGAGTATACAGGGGAGGGTGAGAGAGTCAAATTATGGAAGGATCAAGAGATCAAAGATCCATCCAAACATGAGTGCTGGACTGCAAGGCAAAAGTCCTGAAGTTGAATCATGGCTCTGCCAATGTGACCGTGAGTAAGCCATTCCAGTTCTCTTGATCTCAGTTTCCCCATCTGAAAAATGATGGGGTTGGAATAGAGCAAGGCTTCTTAAACTACTTCCACTTGAGACCCTTTTGGCCCAAGAAATTTGTATGTGACTCCAGGTATGTAGGTACATAAAATAGGTATGCAAATCAAACATTTACTGATAATGAACCATAATTTCACAACTCCCACATTCAGTTATCAGGCCCCATATGTGGTCATGAATCACAGTCTAAGAAGCTGGGGTCCAGGTGAATTCTGTAGTCCCTTCTAGTTCCAGAACAATGATTCTACAATCTGAAGTAAGGTAGGCCATAATTTGACTTGAACAAAAGCATTAGCCATGGCAAGTAGTGGGGGGGGATTAGTCAACAAGCAATTATTAAGAACTCACTGTGTCCCTGGCACTGCAGCATCCTGCCTTCAGAGAATTAAAAGTAGAATAGCCATGATGTAAATAATTATATGCATACGAGATTTATACAGGGTAAAAAATAGCTAATCTCAGAGGGAAGATATTAGCACTGAGGGGGACTGGGAAAGGGGGGATTTTACCAATGACTTTAAAGAAATCAAAAGCCTGAGAAGAGAAACAAGCAATCTAGAAATGGGAGGAACGCCAACAAAAGTTTAGAGTATGTAGAGGAGAATGTCATGCAAGATTGGAAAGGTGGGAAGGGCTTTAAATTAAAATAGGAGATTTTTATATTCAATCCTAAAGGTTAGCAAGGAGTCCCTAATACCACGGTCAGACCTACTCTTGAGGAATCCAACTGGAGGATGGACTGGGCAGAGGTCAGAGGCAGGTATATCCATCAGCAGGTTCTCAACATTATCCGGGCCTAAGGTGATGAGGGCCTGCACTAGTGGAGGGCTATGCCCAAGGAGAGAAATCAGGGGCATAAGAGAGATTTCAAAGGCAGAATAGACTTGACAAAAGATCAGAAATTGGGGAGTGAGTGAGAGTAAGGATTATAGCTCCTAGGTTGTGACCTGGGATGATGGTATTACCCTCAACAGTAGCATGAAAGTTCAGAAAAGGAAAGGGTTTGGAGGACAAGATAATAAGCTCAATTTGGCATGCTGAATTTAAGCTGTCTGGAAGATAAGTATTTTGAAATGACAGACTAGAGGTCAGGAGAAAGGTTAGGACTGGCTAAGTAGATCCGAGTTAAGTCTGGGGATACAAATGCAAGCAAAAAGACAGACAATCTCTGCCCTCAAAGAGGTTATATTGTAATAAAGATAACACATAAAAAGGAAGCTGGAAAAGAGCAGGGGGAGAATTTGGGGTGGGAGAACTGCAACAGAGGCCAGAATGTCAGAAGCAGGGTCTGCAGAGGAAAGAAAAATGGCAGATCTGAGCTTTTCTTCAACTATAGCTTCCAGAAGGAACTCATAAATGGAAGGGTCAGTGGAAATTAGGGAACTCCCAGGAAGAAGGATGAGATGGTAGGGAAGTTTGGAGGGTCAGAAGCAGAGTTGGGAGAGGCAGGATGGGTGATTGGCCTGAGCCTTTCCCCTAAAGAAAGCTTCCAGAAAGAACTAATTCACCCATAGGAGAAGGGAATCGAAAGGACACAGAAAGGTTCCTTGGTGGGAAGATCTAAGGGAAGTGAGGATGAGAAAGTAGATGAGCCATGGTGGTGAAATCCAGAAGTTAAAAATTCAGGTAGAAGAATGATTTTCCAAGTAACTCACAGAATAAACAAGGCAAGGCAAGGAGAATTACTGGCTCTCAACATGTACGTGACATTGTGCTAAGTACTTAGAAATACAAACAGGTCCAGGACCTTCCTCAAAATGGAGGTTCCAGGAGGAGCTCACAGAGATGATAACTGAATCCAAGGAAGCGGATGAGAAAATTGTATGGGGGAAGACAAGAAAAGGGTCCAAGGCAGACCCTTGTGAATGTGACCTGGATGGAGATCTAGCACAGGGTTCAAGAAAGACCAATCAGACAACAGAACTAGGAGAGACCATTGTCATGAAAACCCAGAGATAGAAGACTGTCGAAGAAGAAGAGGTGTTCACAGTGTCAGAGGCTGGTGAGAAGTCAAGAAAATTGAGGGAAAACCAGTAGGTCTGGGAAATAAAGATCACTGGTAACTTTGTGGGGAGTTTTGGTCAAAAAATTAGAGTAAAAGCTAGACTGCAGAGTTAAGAGAATGAGAGGAAGTAACGTGGAGATCTCAACTGCAGACAGCTTTCTCAGGGAGTTAAACTACAAAAGGGAGGAAAGATATAAGATGATATCTAGCAGGGATGGATGGATCAAATGAGGGTTTTTTGAGGATACAGGATACATGGGCATGTTTGTAGAGGCAACAGAGAAACAGCCAGGATACAGGGAGTGACTGAAGTCTAGTGCAAATGTGGAGATAACAGAGGGGGCAATATGCTGGAAAAGATGAGGTGAAATGTGGTAAAGTTAGGGCAATCAATCCACAGGCATTTTATCAAGTGCCTACTGAATGCTTAAGAAAAGACAAACTTAAACAGTCCCTGCCCTCAATTAGCTCACTTCTAAAGAGGGAGGCAAATTGTACACATCTATAAGTAGATATAAAGAAAATACAAAGTAGCCTTGGGAGGTAGTAGGCAGTACCGGAGCTGAGTCTTGAAGCACAATAAGGATTCCAAGGGAAGGAGGGAAGAAATGAGAGACAAAGGCACAGAAGTTGGAGATGATACAGCAACTGTGGGGAACACCTAGAAGGCCAATTTGCCCATGAAGAACAGTGATATGTAACATACCTAGAAAAGCATGGGGAACTAGGTAATGAAAAGCTGTCTATGTCAAACAGCAGCATTTACATTTGATCAGGAAGTGACAGGGAGGCATGAGTTTATTAAATTGGAGGGGAGGAACCCAGCCATATCTATGCTTTAGAAAGATGATTTTGGCAGTTGGAAGGGGGACAGATCAGAACTGAGAAAGGTTTGAAGGAAGGTTATTTTAATAAGAAGTGACAAGGGACCTTAACTGGAATAGTGGCCATTGGGAGAAGAGACAAGGGGACGGACACGAGAGATCTTATATATACCCTCTCTCCACTTGTCTCAATGACAGCAATTCTGATGTTTTATGCATGATCTGGCTGCATAATCTTCCAGAGCTACCAGCTTTAAGTCAACTTCCTGGAGTGGGTCCAATTTCCTAACCCCAAATAGATCCCTCCCTTGCCCCTCAATTTACTGTGGAGACCAAGAAGACTTAGAGGAAGGCCTAGCCTCGTATTAATGTCGCCATCACTGATCATCTAAATCATAGCAAGACTATAGTGACGGCAGCCATCATTCAAGATTATGACAGAGGATGGTAGGTCAAGTTTAAGAACTATGACCCTACATCAAGAACTCGATCCCAAGTCGATGATGGTTCAACGGCCATAGACAAGGGAGCACATGGTCCTAAGTAAACACACTGGTGGACACCCCATGATCGTGCCTGTGAATAGTCAACTACTATCCTAGATAATGAGATGGGAGAACTAGAAATCCAGGGGATATTCACGAAACTTGGCCACGACCAAAAGATTTTCTGACATAGTTGCTCCTGATCTTTATTGCTTCTGTTGCCAGAGGCAAGTGTGAATGCTATATTGAGACTACTGGATATTATGGAGACACTTTTTTGGGGAGGCAAAAGAAATTTTTTTTTCAGGCAGTTTCCTAGTCACCAATATTTTGTTGTGTTTTGTTTAGTAAATGTAAATTCTCCATTTCAACATTCAAACAGACATTACAATTTACATTCTGGCTTCCATATGTATGGTCCTTCCTACAGGAAGCACTTCTATACAAAAACCTTGGCAGGGCTTCTCCCAAAGAACTGAGTGACTTTTAAGGTGTTCAATTAAATTGTATAAAGGAAGGGCCTTAGGGCTTGCACCATTCAGAGGCCATACTGTCTCTTTTTTCATTCATTTCTTTCCTCTCTAGAAGAGTCATAATTATAATATCTAGCCACAAGAAAAGAGAGGTCAAAATCTAGGCCAAGTTTTGTAGCCCCAGTGCAGCTGTAATGCCCCAAGGAATGAGAAAGACTTTCAGGAGTGACTTCTGGGATTTCAAGCCAGCAGAAGGGCTCATTGGCAGTCACATGACATCTGGGCATGAACTTGGTGGGATTAACACTATGAAAGAACTGGATAAAGTTATGAGTCTACCTTCCCCAGAGAAGAGCTGGTATGGGGAAAGGGGAAGAGAAAGGAGTGTGTGTGTGTGTGTGTGTGTGTGTGTGTGTGTGTGTGTGTACGTGTATTATAATGGATCAGTGGAACGGGTTAGGTTCACAAGACACTATAGTCAATGACTATAATAATCTAGTGTTTGATAAACCCAAAGGACTCCCAGATTATAGGATAAGAACTCACTATTTGACAAAAAAATCCCTATGAAAACTAGAAAAACAGTATGGCAGAAACTAGACACCGAGTAACATCTAACACCCTATATCAAGATAAGGTTGAAATGGGTTCATGATTTAGACCGAAAGGGTCTAAAAACTATACTATATATACTAAATACTATAACCAAATAAGGAGAACAAGGGATAATTTACTTCTCAGATCTGTGGAGAAGGAATTTATGGCCAAAGAACTAGAGAACATTATAAAATGCAAAATGGGATCATTTTGATTACATTAAATTAAAAAGATTTTGCACAAACAAAACCAATGCAGGCAAGATTAAAAGGGAAGCAGAAAGCTGGGGGAAAAATGTACATTTTGTGTTTCTGATAAAGACCTTATTTCCGAATACAAACCATTCCCCAGTTGATAAATGGTCAAAAGATATGAACGGACAATTTTCAGACAATGAAATTAAAGTCATTTCTAGTCATATAGAAAATGGTCTAAATCACTATTGATTAGAGAAATACAAATTAAGACAAACTCTAAGGTAACGCTTCACACCACTCAGATTGGCTAAGAAGACAGGAAAAGATAATGACAAAAGTTGGAGGGGATGTAGGAAAACTGGGACACTAGTACATTACTGGAGGAGTTGTGAAATGTACCAATTATTCTGGAGAGCAATTTGGAACTATGTCCAAAGGACTATAAAACTGATCATGCCCTTTGATCCAGCAGTGTTTCTACTGGGTCTGTTTCCCAAAGAGATCATCAAAAAGGGGAAAAGATCCACATGTGCAAAAATGTTTGTGGCAGCCCTTTTTGTAATAGCAAGAAACTGGAAACTGAGTAGCTGCCCCTCAGTTGGGGAATAGCTGAATAAGTCATAGTATATAAATGGTATGGAATATTATTATTCTATAAGAAATAATGAGCAGTCTGATTTCAGAAAGGCCTGGAGAGACTTACATGAACTGATACTTAGTGAAGTGACTAGAACCAAGAGAACACTGTACATAGCAACAAGATTACATAACAAACAATTCTGATGGATGTGACTCCTTTCAACAATGAGGTGATTCAGACCAGTTCCAATAGATTTGTGATGGAAAGAGCCATCTGCACTCAGAGAGAGGACTATGGGAACTGAGTGTGGATCAAAGCAGAGTATTTTCACTTTTGTTGTTGTTCTTTCCTTGCTTCCCTCCTCCCTTTTTTTCAAATTTGTCTCTTATTTCATCTGATTTTTCTTGTGCAGCATAATACATGTGGAAATATGTTTAGAAGAATTGCATAAATTTAACCTATATTGGATTGCCTGCTGTCTAGGGGAGGAAGAAAAAAATTCGAACACAAGGTTTTGCAAAGGTGAATGTTGAAAATCGCATTTGCATGCATTTGAAAAAATAAAAAGCTATTAAAAACTCTTTTAAAAAACCCAGAGAACACAAAGAAGATCCAACTCACTTCCAGTTGATCAATGATGGACAGAAATAACTACACCCAGAGAAGGAACACTGGGAAGTGAATGTAAATTGTTAGCACTACTGTCTATCTACCCAGGTTACTTATACCTTTGGAAACTAATACTTAATGTGCAACAAGAAAATTGGATTTACACACATATATTGTATCTAGGTTATATTGTAACACATGTAAAATGTATGGGATTACCTGTCATCGGGGAGAGGGAGTGGAGGGAGGGGATAATTTGGAAAAATGAATTTTAAAAAATAAATAAATAAATAAATGATAAAAAACCCAGAGAACAGAAGGACGGCCAAACAGATAAGCAGGATGGCATTGAAAACTACCGATGGAATATATTATAAACAAAAGTAAAAAGCAATCTATATATAATAGGGATATATAGTTTCATATACAATCTTTTTTCTTTTCCATTATTTATGTCACATACATATATGTGCATGCATATATATGTACACATATGTACATGGAAATGTATTCTTATTTTGTATTTGTTCTGTTTGAAATAAAAATAAGATTAAAAGGCCTCAGAAACCAGTAAATTGGAAGCACTTGAGTGGACCCAAGACAGAGGTTGAGGGCACTATAGAAGTTTCCAGGAATGAGCGCCAACATGGGGAGGGAGGGGGAATTGGACTTTGGAATCCTGCTAAGAATTGTATTTTATTTTGTCTTCAGCTTTTAAAAAGGGATGTTTACTTTTGAAGATTTAGTAAGGGCAAAGGGACAAACATGTCTCCACCAATTCAGGGACATGTTTCTCCATGCCATCTCCTCTCTGGGGAAAGTAGACTCATAATGGATAGCCCCTGATGAGATCACGCTCAGCTCCTAAGGGACAGAAGGCCAAGTTCAGTCTTTTCCCTCCATGAAATTGTGAGTTCCTCAAGGGCAGAACCTATCTTTTCCCAAGTTTTGTAACCCTATCACTTAGCACACAGTAGGCCACTTAATCCAGCTGCCCTTGCCATGATGGTAGTAGCCAGGCCCCTGAGAGCTTCCAAGAGCTCACAGTGGAGAAGACAAAGTGGTCCCTCCAGTACTAAGGTAGAGACAGGGACACAAAAAGCAGCTCAGGGCAGAGTCACATTTGAAAGGTGAGAAGGTTAAAGTTAGATTTTGAAGCCATTCTCTGCAGGTATACACCTGGGATAGGAAGATTAGCACATTCATGTGATCTTTGGCCAGCTGGAGGCAAGCTTCCAGCAGGCCCAGAGGGGAGTGGGTAGAACAAAACAGGCTACTCCCTTGCCAGAGGAGGGCCAGGCCACTGAAGGCCAAAGATCGAGCCAGATTTGGGGAATAAAAGGCCTCAGGCTCTGTCAGCACATGGCTTGATGTCTCCCAAACCTAGATGGAACAAAACTGGCCCTGGAGGGCAGAAGGTGAGGACAGAGGCTGTTTGGAAACTTTGAGACTAAGCTGCCCAGTCAATTCCCAAGGAACACTCATTCCTATTCCCACTCAGCCCTAAGTGAAGCCCTTCCTGCTGCCTCTGTCTCTATATCTGATTGTGGCCCAATGGAAAATGGGATCCTCGAGAGAGAAAAACTGGAAAGTAAGGAGATGAATGTTGAATTCTTGGGCCACACCAAGAACGTTTGCTCTGGGATCACATGCCCAGTGATGATTCCCCAGAGCGTGGCTTGAGCTGAGGTGCATTCATCCAGGGGCTGAAGAGGGAGGCCATTCAACAGGGCGTGGGGAACATATTAGGTGGGACTGAAGATGACAATAACATAAAGCAGAGCTGAGCTGAGCCCGGCCCTTCCATCCCTCATCAGTATCTTGCTGGTCTGAGTAGAAAAGCTTAAGATGAAGAAATAAAAGGTAGCTCTTAAGCCCTGCCATCCCTAATAGGGTGGGCTGGGCCGGAGGGACCCATAGGACAATATGCAGTGGGTGTGAATGGGAGAGCAGGACTGGGAGCAACCTGCCATTGTTCAGATTAAGACTGGGTTCTGAAAAAAAAATGACAGAAGTTTACAGAAATAGGGCTTGTGAATCAACAAGTGTTAACAGTGACGTCTGGAAATTATGAATCACTCAGGACAACTGAGGGAACTATAGTCCATAGAGCCCAGTTCTCTGTCATTCAAGGAGGAGTACTTTACTACTGTCTGTTATTCAATGAACTTCATTGATGGGAAAATCTGTCTGAATAAATTACAGCACATTTTGTTCTTGCCTCTTTAATAAATATATATTATTGTTTTACCAAAAAACAAAAAACAAAAAAAACTAGGTCCTGCCATTTGTACATTTGTACCTATAGATCTGAGTGGGGGGGGGGATGTTAAGAGAGACAGACAGGAAGAAGAAAAAGGGGAGGGGAGAAAGAGGAAAGAAATTATAGAATAGAGTGTGGAAGGAAGAAAAGGAAAGCAAGAGGAAAGACAGGAGGAGAGAAAGGAGAAGAGAGGAGATGAGGAGCAAAGAGGAAACGGCAAAATGGAAGACAGAAGGAGAGAGGGCAGAGTGAGGTGGAAGAAGGGAAAGAGAGAAGAGATGGGGAAGGAGATGCGGGAAAGAGGCAGGGAGAAAAACACAGGGGAGGGGAAACAGGGAGAAAGTGAGGGGAGATAGTATGGGGAAATTTGAGGAGAGAAGGGAAAAAGGAAGGAAAAAGGAAAAAGAGGGGAGACAGGAGGGGAGAAAGGAGAAGGGGAGGAAGAGCAGGGAAGGGAGAAAGGAAGGGAAGGATAGAAATGAAGGGAGAGGGAGACAGGGTAAGAGATAGATAAAAGTGAAAGGGAAGAAGAGAAGGGGATCTATGGGGAGAGACAGAGAGGGAAAGGTGAAAGTGAAGAAGAGAGGGGGAGGAAGGGAAGGAGAAAGGGCTGGAAACAAGTGTAAAACCTAAGATTTGTCAAGCAAGGGAGGCCTGGCAGCTTTGAGAGAGCTGGGCCTCCATTTTCATCCTAAAAGCAGGGGAGGGGCCAGGGTTTAAGGATCATTAAGATCCTCCCCAAATTTAAAATCCCAGGGTTCATCATGTTTGAGGGAAAGTATCTCAAACCCAGAATTAGCCAACAGGGCCCTGGGCTCCAAGAAAAGAAAAGGCCTGTGTTTAAAAGTGCCAGAGGGGCCTGCCAGAGGGGCCTGCCCGAGGCTGAGCAGGAGTGGCAGGTGGAACTTTTTTTTTCCCCAAGGGCCTCTGGGTAACCATCCCCGCCCCCCCCCCCCCCCCCCCCCCAGCAACCTGTCCACTCCAGTAGCCTTTTGGAACCATGCCCTCCCAGGCCTACCCCTAAAGAAGGAGAGTTTGCCTGGGACTAATTTAGAGGCAAAGGGAAAGTGAGAGGAAACTTGCATGATTAAGTAAGATTCTAAATGCTAATTACCTTGGTAGCTAACAATTTGACAAGTACAAGGGCAGAAAGGTTTCCAAGATTCTGCTAAGACTCCACCCCATTCTGAAGACTGAGAAGAACTGAATTTTGCCCAATATACAAATCAAATAGACACTGTGATACACAACATTATCAGCTAATCAAAATCCCTCCAGCCATTTCCAGAGCCTTTATGGAGAAGGTGATCTATTACCTGCAATTCTGGATAAACCACACCTTTCAAAAGGGGCAAAAAGACAACTGAATGTTCTAAGATGTGGTTTTCTCTTGGCCAAAACAAACAAAAACCCCTACCCCCAAGATCAGAAGTTTTTGTAGAGTGGGAAGAGAGTATTACAGTGATGGAAATTTGGGGAGCTGGAGGATCGGTTGGGAGACCAAAATAAGCCCATGAGGAAATAGTTGCCAACTCTGGCTCCCTACCCCACCCACAGTAGGAGCTTTATACTCCTTCAGAATCTCCAACCAGCTGGTGGAGACTCTCAGCCACTGGGGCTCCAACTACAAGCCTAAACTCTCCTCAGCCTTCCAAAGCCTTGAGGAAACAAGCACTATCTCAGATTCTACCCAGGCCAATGCCTTCATTTTACAAAGGAGCAAACTGAGGCTCAGATTGTGGGCCCAAAAAGGCAGGAGGAGACCGAGCTGGGATTTTAGGCCAAACTTTAATTAGAAAGTACAAAATGAGCAATTCCTGACCCATCTCAGCTCTAGACCTGGAAACAGCCTTCAAAGATCTTTACAAGAAAGCTAGGGGGTCTGCTCTAGACTAGGAAATTCTGCTTAATTCCAAGTAAACCCTTGGGTGTTCAATCGGTGCCCACCAACACAAGTGAGCCTATATTGTAAACCTCTACACTAGCTCTAAAAGGACAGCACTCTGGGGGGACTAGACCAAGCTAGAGGAGTTTCTCCCAATCTGACATCACCACAAGCAGCAGATAATCTACAGGGCCTTTATCCCCATCATGTGACTCAAGCCTCAAGGGAAAGACATTTCAGCGTGATCTATGTACAATGTGACTTCTGTATAACATTTTATGGAAAAAAAGGTCACTCCAATAAACATGAAATCATTGCAGTTTTACTGTCCTGAGGATGATTTTTAATATCTGGGAGTCCAACTTTTTCTTATGGGAATGTATCTTCTAGTTTCCAAACTCAGTCAAAGGGAAAGTGAATCAATCACCTGAAATTGGCATGGGAGCCAACTTTTCAGGAAATCCCAGTTATATTAGCCTGGAATATTGGGTGTGTCACTTATGTCACCCAGGGTTCCAGAAATACTTTCTTGTGGAGGCTTCACAAGATAAATATCTGAAGGAAACAAGTCTCTTTACCCCCTGGGTGGACTCCTGGAGTCCCTTTCTGGGTCGGTCTTGTGTAGGGGTCCTGAAAATGGCATTGTCCTCTTAGGGCGGGTGACAGTTCCCAAATCACAGAGAACACCACACTCTCTAATGTACTAAAAATCACAGATTACACAACAGCAGAGAGGCAGGAGACTGCCTCTGGCATACAAGGGATGGTATAAAAGGTATTAGCTGGAAAACGTATGATCAGAAAAAAGAGGTAGGCCGGCCATGTAGTGAGAGCCAGAAGAGAGGTCCGGTGTCAGTGTTACACCCATGCTCACACGGTAAAAGATCTTGAGGAAGGTCACACCTTGGATATATGGTTGAATGGAAGGTGTGGATGGCTCATGATTTTACTGATGGATGGATGAGCTGAAAAATCTACCCAAGCAACAAGAAAATGGTATTTACACACATATATTGTATCTAGGTTATATTGTAACACATGTAAAATGTATGGGATTGCCTGTCATCTAGGGGAGGGAGTAGAGGGAGGGAGGGGATAATTTGGAAAAAAGAATTAAAAAAATTTTTTAAAAATTAAAAAAAAAAATCTACCCAAGCAGGCAAGTACCAGAAGAGAAATCAGAGCATCTCAGGGTGGAGAAGAGAATTCTGAAGTCATTTCAGCCCATCATACCTGAAGGCAAATCCCTTCTCCAAGATAGCCAACAAATGACCATCCAAACTTCCCCTGAAATCCTGCAGGGAGGTCTTCCTTAGCCACTCCCCTCCAAGGCTTCCCTTGGGTCCCCTTTGTGACAGTTCTCATAGCTAGAAAGCTTTTCTTGACCTCAAGCCTAAATCAGCCTCTCTGCTACTTATTTCTACTTAATAATGCTTCTAGTTTTGCCCTCCAGGGATGAGGCAACAAGCCTCATCCTTCAGAAGACATTTCTATAGGGCACCACCCAGTTTCCCATATTCTGAGCTATAGTCTTCTTGTCTCCTCTTCCTTCTCCTCCCATGTCAGAGCCCAGCAGTTCCAAAGTCCTACTGATTTGACCGCTCTAACATCTCTTCCCACAGTCACCACCAATATCCCGGAACAAGCACTTCTAAGACAGTCCCTTGCCCTCAAGTTCACAATCAAATTGAGGAGACAAGACTAACACCAATAAAACAGGATAATCATACACATTCCGAGTGCTCCATACAGTTAAGTGCCAAAGAAGAGTCTCTCAACAAGGTAGATGATTATCACCTTCACTCTGCATCTCTGCCGTGTAGTTTTCTCCTCCCACCCAGTGGCCCCAAAAGGTACAGCAGAATAGACATTTTTCTTTACGCAAACTACCAACACCTGTGTTCAGAAGATCTTCATAAAACCATTAGCACAAAGTTGAAAACATTTGTCAATCCCGTACACATAAATGGAAGTATGGGTCAGCATCATGCAATTATGGGGACAGACATGGAGACACAATAATAGAACCCTACACATAATGGAAGCTAACTTGCAAAGTAGGGAGTACAGGTCTCACCGGTGCTTCCCCGTGGGCGTGGGAACTCCCTCTACTGGGCAGATCCTAACTTGTCAGATCCTAAGCCATCTAGAACTTGCTGTTTTAAGAAAGCAACCTGAGATGCAGGGAAGTTAAGCAACCACAAATCCCCCAAAGGTCCCAAACTTCCTAACTCCAAATCAGCACCATACCCACTACCCATTCTAGTCCAGCATATTTTTTTTAGATGAGGAAATCTGAGGGCTCAAGAGGTAAAGATACTTGCCTACAGTCACATGGCCAGTAAATAATGGAGTTGTGACTCTATGGTTTTAGATCTACGTAACCTGACAGGACTCTCTCTAAGGAAGTCTCAAATTCTGAGGGTGGAAATTGACTTTGATCGTACCTGGGTGGAAGGGGAGAGGAGGAAGGAATAACTAACAAGTCTGATGTGATGCCCACCTTTCTGACAACAGACACATTTCCAAATGGAAGTGCTGATAATACTCCAACAATGGAGGGATATTAATGAATGAAGGTAGGTGGATTCTTCATGCCATGATTTCAAGGGCCTATGGGGGAATATCAGGGCCATTTCTGGTTAAATGGGCCCTTCTTTCTTAGCGCATTAAAGCCTTAGTGAATTTAATCCTGGGGTCAGGACCTGACTATTCCTACTCAGAACACTTGTCTAAAAAAGTATCATTTAATGGGAGTCATTATTACCATGGAAGAAGACTTGCCAGGTAGGAAATCTGCTATCACGCTCTCTTTTTGTTTCTTCACTTTGCAAGTATGCCAGGAGTTAACTTTGTCATTCACCATCATGATTCTGATTGCGTTATGCTTTGAGAAAGAGTTGGCATTTGCAATAGAGAAAAAAGCACTAATCCTTAGAGTTATTCTTAAAATAAGTTTCTGATCAACTTCGATAGTAGGAGAGGCTTTAAGGCAGGCTTCGAGTTGTGCCTTGGCCTTGTGGCCTAGATGAGCAATTGCTGCTTTCAGGGTTGTTTTCTTCCAGGATTTCAATGAGGCCGCTTTCAAACAAATGCCTGCTTTCTATTAGTTCTTTGCTGGATTGTTTATCCTGTATCCAGCATCTACAGTTCCTAAGATAAATCCTCTTATTGCAAATCTTCACAAGACCTCCTAACTCTTTAAAGTGTCCAAGGCCAGCTATAACAGATCCTAAAGAACCAAAGTATCAAGTCTCATGCTCTGGGAACATTTTGGCCATCTCAGAGCCTAAGAAGCTTAAAAGGCAGGTTCCCCAGGCTTGGTCTGAGTTGCCATTGTGATGGGTCCCACTACATTATGGGTCATCAAGGAAAAAGGATAGAAGGAAATACAGTAGATAAAAAGCACTGGTTCTAACCTGGGTTCAAATCTCCCCTCTGATACAAAGAGACCTTGAACAAGTCACTTTCCCTCCTTTGGGCCCCATTTTCCTTATCTGTAAAATGAGCAGGGTTGGATTGGATGGAATCTGAGCTACCTTATAGCTTTAGCTCTATGACACTATGGTGATTAACAATGAAAGGACAGGAAAGAGGATGTGAGGGTGAGTGGACCGCAATACCTCTCACTCCATTCTTCACCAATGTTGATCTGGCTGGAATCCCCTTCTCTCTCTGCTCCATGTGCATCCTTCTCCAAGATGGGTAGGATGACCTCCCCTGATAGAGTACTCTTCTTCATCAGCAGAAGAGAGTACCCCGCAACCAGGAGCACCCAAACTGCGAAGCCTGAGGTTGAAAAGTGGAAAAGAATAAAAACTTCAATCCCCTGGGACTCTGCTTAATATGGGATGGCTGGGTAGGCAATGAAAGGCTAATAGATAACAATCAAACCAAAAACAAGATATCATTCTTATGTTAAAGGCCCATGTACAGAAAAAGGGGGAAAAAAACCCCATATCATTTGTAAATTAACCAGTCCCTACACAGGGAAAGAATTTTTTTTTTCTAGGCCAGAATCAAAGAGATCAAATGAATAAAAACTTTTACTAGCTTCAAAAAAAAGAACAAGACTATTAAATTGTTTTAACACACTGTTCCTCACCTTAAAATTAACTGTCTTGAATCCCATTTTCCAGCAAATACGCATAGATCCCACCTGCCAAATTTGTAAATCGACCGGTTGCTGCATAAGGGCCATATCCCCGACATTACTATTCTTCACTAGTCTATAATTTCTAAGTAAAAACAACAATTGAAATGCCAAGGCCCATTCTGGCATGTTAGCACGTCTCTCATTTCCACATGTGTCCATGTATAGTCAAAAACTGAGGACTAGAATGAAGGCCGAGGGTAAACAAAGGCAGAAAAGTTGTTCATTAGACAGCAACATGTCAATAGGTTAATTACTCCAATGGCTCTTGAGAAATATACTGCAAGAAATAATTCCCCAAATAAGACAAGGAACCGACCTCAAGTGATACAGATGTCTATTTTATTAAAAAAGTTACAAACAGGTGGACTGTAAGGTTGTTTTTTGTTTGTTTTTGTTTTTGTTTTTTACAAAATGACGAGAATGAAGTCTATTGGAAAAAGTTTATTTTACAAATCTTTATAGGTCATTGTTCAAAGTTTGCACTTGGTATTCCAGATTTCACTGTTCACTGATAAAGCTACAGTACATGAGATACACAATGCTAGGTTCTGTTGGTTTCAGAGCCCCCTGCAATGATCTGAACATCTGGCAAAGACAATACCTATATTGCATTTAATAGCAGTTTCTTAATCTAATAAGCAACTTTACATGCAATCTATTGAGGAAGCCTAAAATAACTTTTGGTCCCTTTTATTTTTTTAAAACTGTGCTGGAGAAACCATTTTTACTTCCTATTTCCCCTATTCCTGTCATCCTAAGGTAATTCAAGTCAAATTTGCTGCTGAGGTCAATGATAATGAATACTGTGTATGTATGTATGTGTGTGCACGTATACACACACATACACACACACACACACCCCTGTATAAAATGTTGCTTTTTTGAGAGAGAAAGAGAGAGAGGAGGAAGAGAGGGATAAAGAACAAATGGAAGGACAGGAGAGAATGGGTAAGACGGGGAAGGGAAGAGACAGGGAGGAAGGAGAGGAGGAGAAAAAGGCAGAGGAAGGAAATAGGGAGGGGGAGGGAGGAAGAAGGACAGGAGGAAAGGTGGGGAGGAAAGGAAAAAAAGGGGTAAGGAAAGAGGGAAGGGGGAGGGAGGGAAGGGGGGAGAGAAAGAGAGAGAGAGAGAGAGAGAGAGAGAGAGAGAGAGAGAGAGAGAGAGAGAGAGAGAGAGAAGGAGGAAGGGGAGGAGGGAAGGAGGAAGGGGGGAGAGGAAAATTACCCAGAGGAAAGAACCCACAATTTTCAGAAAACTAAAATCTTCATGAATTATTTGAATCTCCTATTGTTTAGTAGAGCTAATAAAGATTGACCACCACCACCTAACCTACTTTGAATACAGTGTTTGGTTTTAAGTGTGGTATTAAAGTGCAAACCGAAATGATCAGGTTTCAAGCAGTTTATAAATAGGGAAAAGTATTCCAATCATCCCTAGCCCTGCGTTCTCACCATAAAATTATATATCTAAGATGAGAAAATTTAACTTTAGAGAATTTCATGGGAACTAAAGTCCACCCACCATGGAGAATCAAACAGTTCAATCAGAATTTTTGTTCCAGAAAAATTGGTCACAAAGACCACTGATAGCAATGTAGTAGGCCCTGGTGATACCTGCTGATGTACTTGAATATCGCACACAATGAAATGCTAAATTGCCCCACCTCCCCAAACCATCACTGCATATACTAGAGCTTTCTTGGCCAAAGGTCTTTAGCTATTACAAGTCAAAAGAGTCCTTTTGGTTTTCTTTTCATTAGAAGCATGTTCAAATGACTAAAGCTGGGCCCCTAAGATCTACAACTTTGGTGCAGTAGGTGAGCTGCAGTTCATCACTTCTGTAAAACATACGCGCACACGCCCACACACACAGGCACACACAAAACTAAATCTGAAGATAAAGCAAAAATATTGGAAAACTTACAAAACTTTAAACCACTGCTAGAAAAAGCTCGCTTGTACACATGTTAAAACGGAAGAAAAAGCATCATTTATTCTTTACACATTTTTTTTTCTGTTTTAATACCTGTGTTACTGTTAAAATGTTCAAGTATTCAGACAAAATATGTTGATCAGGTAAACAACAGGGAAGTCAATGGCTGTTCAGAGCGCATTTGCAATTCAGAGCACTGGAAAAAAATGGGTGCTTTCCCCCCTTACCTTACACTGATTTTTGTCTCTGTTGCTAACCTGTTTACTGGGAAATAACCAAAAAAAGCAATTGTGACAGTGCAAGAAGATGGTAACAAATATTGCTTTAAAACATCGTTCAGAAAGACAAATATTAACTATAAAATGTAAAATCATTTTATTTGCATTCACTTTACATGTGCAGAAACTGACTAGATGTAAATGACTAACCTGCCAGGCAAAGCTGAGCTATTTGAGCGCAGGTATATGAAATTCATTTACCTAGAATACAATATCCCTTTTCAAAGGCATTGTTAAAAGTAGGTCATAACTAAATTTAGAACTTCACAGAAAGGAAAATGCTTCAGCTGCAAGTCACTGTTGCAAATGACATGAACAAAATCATGAAAACCCCATTCAACTAAACAGTACGGTCAAATTTCAAATTGCAATTTCCACTTTCTGAACATTACAATACCCTATCACAGGCTGCATCAGATGAGAAAAGGGATATTACATCCATACAGGTAAGATGGGATCTTTAGTTTCTCACAACACTGTCACACGTAAACATAAAGTCTCAAAATATCGACCAACCATTTCAGGAAACAAATATTTTCGCAAATAGATTGAAGCACTGGAGCGAGGTAATATACAGAAGTAACCACTTGTTTAAGGCTCAATTTATTCTCCATTAAAACTTTTAAAAGGCATTGAGTAGGTAATACTGAGTTTAAGTATTTAATAAATACAAGTTCAGAAATTGATTAAAGAAATCAATTAAAATATTAAAAATGAACCCTTGCATATTAACCATTAATAAGAACTTAGAAAGCTACAAAAGGACTGATTGATAAAGAATCTATTTTAACTTATGGTAAACGTGCTAAGCATTCTTGGTTAAGGTCTATGGATCTTGAAGGCTGTGGACCTTATGCACTTAATTAGGTGTATGGCAACATGCTGTTATCGAGACAGGTTTACCAAGGCTCAGTTCTGCAACCCAGGCTGTCAAGTTGTCCAAAGCAGCATCTGTGCAAATTCCCTCTGAGTTTTATCTGCAATAAAGACAAAAAGGTTCATGCAAATATAGGAAATATGGGAATATACATGTTTTCAGCATCAAGACTCTTTCCCTGGACATTTTTTCCCCTTTTCAAAATAATGCACACAGCAGTGATGGTTTTAGGCCCATATGCCCAAATGGAAGAGAAACAGAAGCAAGATTTGAAGATAACCCCTTTCTTTTTTTTTTGCCAGTTTTTTTTTTCACTTTTTAAAAAATTAATTTTATAATTATGGTTTTTTGACATTACATATGCATGGGTAATTTTTTTTAACAGCATTATCCCTTGTACTCACTTCTGTTCCGAATTTTTCCCTCCCTCCCTTTACCCCCTCCCCTAGATGACAAGTAGTCCCATACATGTTACATGTGTTACAGTATATTCGAAATACAATATATGTGTATAAAACCGAGTTTCTTGTTGCACGGTACGAATTGGATTCAGAAGGTAAAAGTAACCTGGGTAGAAAGACAATAGTGCAAACAGTTTACACTCATTTCCCAGTGTTCCTTCTCTGGGTGTAGCTGATTCTGTCCATCATTGATCAACTGGAACTGAATTAGATCTTCTCTAAGTTGAAGATATCCACTTCCATCAGAATACAAAAGATAACCCCTTTCTATGTTCATTACTCAAAAAGGTGACAAAGTCATTTTAAAAAGAAGTATGAACAAGATGATGGCATTCGAAAGCAATTCTGCCCTTGGTGCTATAAACATAACAGTATGCATTTCACATTGTAGATTTTGAAAAGTCCCTCCAGGTTAGTCCTGCTAACATCTGATTCCAATGGACAGATATCACTCCTACTTTGCATTTTATTGAGTGCCTTCATGTTTTAGAGGATGGAAATTATTTGCACTACGTGCGTGCTTAAAGTTTTTGTTTTGTTTTAAAGACCTGATGCTTTCAAAAGCAAATGTTTTAGAGAATTTGCAAGCTAAGAAAATATATTTTCAGTTCTAGAACATATAATTCCATTCAACAAGAAAAGTACCATATGCCCATTGCACAACCAGAGCCCATCCAGGGTCCATTTGCAAAAAAAAGGCTTTACTCACTGCCTTGCCAGAATCCTAACATTTAAATAGCACAAAAATGGGAGGGTCAGACAGCAAGACTAATAGATAATCACCAACTGGTAGGAAGGAATACTTGAAGACAAAGAGTGAAAGTATTCTGAGCCCAGAGAGGAAAAGTGACTGACCTATGGTGGCACAGTTGATAGGAGAATGATGCTAGAATCAAAGGGTGGAAAATGAGAGAACTGGATTAGATGGTCTCCAAACTCCCTCTCAGCTTGAAGTTCTAGGATGAAATGTACTTCCGCAAGGGGAACTAGTTGGTGTAGTGGATAGAGCACCAGCCCCTGAAGTCAGGGGAACCTGAGTTCAAATTTGGTCTCATACACTTAACACTTCCTAGCTGTGTGACCCTTGTCACTTACCCCCAAGTGTCTCAGCAAAAAAAAAGTACTTCCACAGAATGAACTAAATAATACCCAATAATAAAGAATCATGCCCTATGTTGCATGCCTTAAACATTAAAGGGTGCCTTCTCCAGGACAGATGATCTCAACTGCATTTTCCACAACAGTACAATGTATCCTAATGTCTTTTTTTAATTTACTATTGGAAAAGAATTTGACATTTTAAACCCAATTACTAAAAGTGTCTTTGTATAAAGCTTTCACAAAAAAGGCAAAAATATAAAGTTTTCTAATATACTAGGGGGGAAAGGCTTAGGTTCTGTCATAAAAACACTGCTATTGCTAACTGCAAAGTTTTTAATAAAAAACAGTCCAAAACCTGAAATGTCAGGTAAAAAAAAAATTTCAGAGGAAAAAGTGTCATAATAAATTAGGTGATCTGAAGTCAAGCAGCCTGAAAGTAGTACTTTGTGTTAAGAAGATACACCCCGTTATCAATAGGCTTACAAAGCATGACACTGATCCTAATCCCCTCTCGACCAGTAGGTATATGGAAGCAAATCACTTCTCTAGATTTCAATTTGCCCATCTGTAAAAGATCACTATGCCAATTAGATTAGATGAGAAGTCCTTATACTTTTTTAAAAAAACTGAATTACTCTATATAATAATATAACACACATAAAAGGTTAAGAACCCTTGGATGAGATGATCTCTTAGTCCTTTCCCAAACCCCAAATTCCATAATTTTATTTTAGTTTTATTTGCAATATGGATAAAAACACTCATAATATAAAATATTGCTTCACTTCTGCAAATTCAAAGATGACTTTACTGAATATTCACAGAATCATGGAACTTGAGAGGTAGAAGGGGCTGCTATAGCCACCTCATCAGCGACTGTCAATGCCAAACAGTCTGCAGAAGAACACGTACATTAATAAGTATTGAATGAGGGTGGGGGAAAGAGGAATATAACTGGAAAATAAGAAAAAATATCAGGACTATGGCAAGGATTACTATTGAATGAACGCCATTTTCCATGATTCATTAATGCCAGCTCAGGGCAAGATGATTCTAAAAATGGCCAATAACAAATCTGTGAGGTGCAGTTTTATGTCCATCAAGGTCATATTTACTGAATACCAATAGGTAACAATGTGCTGCTTACAAAGCCAAGATCATAGTCTGCTGCTAGAAGGTTTACTTTTGAACACAGTTGTGACTTTATTAAATGGATACACTCTAAAAGTTGTGTCTAAGACGAATTTCAAAAGAGCAAATTTACTTTTTCACTAACACCAATCATAAAACTTGGAGATCTGTTCCCATGGGGAATGTTCCCAATGGCTCGAGCCGGACAACTTTTGGTGATAAGGGGGATAAAATGGCGGCTAGACTTTTGGTAAGCAGAGAATTATAGCTCCCACTTGGTGCTTCATTTTCCCAGACAGCAAGTATTCCTCTCTCACCCCATCCCCTAAGTCAGTCAACAAGCATTTATTGCTTCGGATGCTAAGCACTGGGAATACAAAGGCAAAACCAAAACCAAATCCCAAACTGAATTTTCTTCTCCACTCTGGGATCCCCCAGGCTCCGAGCTCACAGCTGCTGGAATTTCCTTCCCTCTGCCTTCTGCCTGGGTATTTATAACATCACTGGATATCACACTTTTCCAGCTGCTCCCCCATTGCACAAAGCATAAATGAAAATCCCCTTCATTTTAGGACTTTGGGCATATGTAACATTTCAAGGAGTCACCATTTCGGCCAGGAGGTGCTGCCTCCTCCACCCTTACAGTTAGAAACCCCCCATCCACGTTTTCAGTCAACAGTTTAATGAGTGGCCAAGGCAAATCAAATAAATAAAGAAATTACCTGGCAGATTTAGCTGGCCTGGTCCTCTACGGACAGACAGTCTGACGCCAGGCTGGTCGTTTAAGCTTTTCCAGCCTAGCAGGACCTGCCAGGGCTTCCCCACCACTAGCAGCACAGTCCTAAAGAACTCAGGGTGTCATACCATGGAATGGAACCATTGGAGGACTTCCATAGTAGAAAAGGAAAGCTTTTAGGAAAAAGGATTTTTCTCCCTACTTTCTAGGTCTAAATGTATAGAAGTTCATATGCTGATTTTGCTCATAATAAAGGCTATCTGGGAGCTACTCTACAAGTACCAGACTACAGGAAGCATATCTGAGTCATTTCAATAACCACTAGACCTGTTAAGAGTCCCAGATGATAAAATTATATTCTTTCCTCCCCATATGAATCTGCATTCTTATACCAGTCAATCGAATTATAGAACAAGTCTAATAAGGATCATTCCTTTGATAAAATAACATCTTCCCACTGGCCAAGAAGATTATCATCACATGACAGGAAGTATGATAAAAGCAGAGGAGATAGGGCAAGGGGCCTGGGGCTAGGGAGACCAGTGCACATCCAGAGACTCTTATGACCCAGGGCAACTCAATTCATCTCTCTAGCCCTCAGTTTCATCATTTGTATAAGAAGGTGGAACTCAATGGCCTCTTAAGGTTTCCTTCAGCTCTAAAATTAATGGTCCTGTGTATGACCCTGGTCAAGGTTTCCTTCTCTGTAAAATGAGTAAAACTAAATGGCCTCAAAGATCCACTTCAGCTCTAAACTTGTGATTTCATATGTGCCCTTGGACAAATTAGTCTCTCAGGGCCTCAGTTTCCTCTTCTGTATAACAAGAAAGTTGAGTATAATGTCCTTTCTGACTCAAAATCTATCAAGCTCTGATTACTGACACATTTTTACCATTAAGCAGATGTACAAATAGTCAAGTCACCTTTCTGTCTTCTCCTAAAATTGTACCCTAGTGGGTACACTGGCTCTGAAAGCGGTGCTACTGAAGCACAAGCTTTGTCAAGCCCTACTGTATAGCGCAATGATGAAGCATTCGTGTTTTTAGAAGAACCATATGGCTAAATGTGCAGCAGCTCCCTCTACCTCCCAACTATTCTGCACATACCTCATATCGGCCTAATTATTTGTATATTATCTCTCTCCTAAGAATATGGGCACTTTGAGGTCAGGGGTCATGTTTTTGCTTTTCTTTGTCTCCTTAGTATTTAGCATAGTGCCTTGGCACACAGTAGGGGCCTAATAAATGCTTGTTGACTAAACAGCTCCTCCCTATCAGCCTGGCTACCAGATGGGGATCTTTGGGAGGGGATGTTTTGGGGAGGTTGTGTTGTTGATGGTTTTTAACCACAGAAATTCATAAACATTGATGAAGGCATGGTTTGGGAAAGTGTCCATTCTGATGAAACTATAGATCTTACAGTAAATCTCATACCACTTTTCTCTCATTTACTTTGTAAAATAAACTACTACCTATACTTGGAAATTATACAATTATATAACTATTTAATGCTAAATGCTAATGCTAAATGCTAAAAATATAGAGTATTTGTAAAATTATATGAAAATCCAGGGAGCAATCATTCTGTACTCAAGCAGACAACCCTCAATCAATGATTACTTGGGACATACAAGAGAAACCTTGAAGGTCCCCACTCAAAAGTCACCTGTCAGAAGACTTCAAAAATTAAAGTTAAAAAAGAAAGAAAGAAAAAGTTCAGCAATCATCATGAAAGATATTTTTGGTCCCTGGGGCCCAAGAGGATTGGTGGGGGTGTGAGAGGAGCCTCGGGTTTGACCAAGTTTGGATCTCTGCCGAAGCCTCAGGAGATGGTTTTCTAGAGCTGCTGGAACTGAAAAATTATGCCCCCACAGCCAACCTCATGATGAGACTACTCTCCAAATTTAGCTAGGCGGGTCCTCAGATGACGGACATGGAGTCTGCTGCTAGGCTGTCCACATAACCAACCACAAATATCACTTTGGAATTTCCCAAATCATCATGTCTCCCCAAAGCTAAGCACTTCTTACAATTCAATTGGAGCCTACTACGTGCAAGCCGCTGGAATGGGGAATTATTTTATATTTCATGTATTCTCTAAACCCAAATCCAAAACAGCAGCTACATTTTCTCCTCTAAGACAAACAGCTAGAATACAAGCTGCTTAATTACCCACATCACTAAAGATAATAAATATACCAATGACTTTTTTTAAACTGACTTATTTACTACTCTACACATCCCAAATATTCTCATCACACCATATCATCCCACCAAGAATCTGCAGACTAGAAAATCTTCTAGTTAAATCTGGAAGCAGAGATAAATCTTCATGTCAGCCCTAAACAGTACTGGTATTATGACTCCTTCAACATACAGAAGTATGTTGTATTCACACAACCTACTTGGCAAGTCGGTAATGAATTTTAATTCTTTACAGTAATAAATCCCGGAGTAAAAGTTTACACAAAGCAAGAAAGACCAACAGAGTCTCTTGTGTCAAATTTGAATTTCACAGAATAAGAAAGGTAAATGTTATTGCTGCACACTGTGACAGCAAAATTTCCATTACACTAACATTCTCATTCATTTTCAAAGTATCCCAGAAGTCTTGGCCACATAGGTGTATATACTAAGTCTTAAAGAAACTCTCAGTTTCCATTCAGTCCACATCTGGAATTATGGTGCAGAGACACCGCTTGCTGTGTCCAAGACACAGCATAAGTCATCCTTGTCCTCAACTCTCTAGTTTCCACCATGACACCAAACACACCTTTATTTCACATGCCTCTACCCCAAAGCTTAAATATTTAGTTTTGCTAACAAAAACCTTACTACAGAGGTAAGAGGATAGTGTGTGAAGGATATATTGGCTACAGCCAGAACCCCTGGGCTCTAAGCCCAGGTCTGTCACTAACCAGCTGTCTGCATCACAGTAAGGGGGCAAAAATGCCAACCCCAGAGTCAAAGGCCCTGCCTTCAAACCCTATCTCTGTTGCTCACTACTTGCATGACCTTTAGTAAGTTATTTCACTTTCCTGAGCTTATTTCTCTACTTTTAAAATGGGGGAAGAGTTGGACTACATGACCTCAGAGGTCCTCAGACCTTAGTCAACTCATGTAACTATTCCAGGCCTCCTCATCTGTAGATAAAAGGACTGGATCAGACTCTTTAAAAGTGCCTTCCAGTCTGAAAATTTGGGAATTCTGTGGGAACATTAATTTAGATTGACTAAAAGACTGAATTTATTTACAGAGCTTCAACTTAGAAATCTCACATCACATCCTTAATCAACAGCCCTAGTCACAACACAAAGATTAGATCAATTGTGTAGTTGATCCTCGAGTCTGCCTCTATTCATTCAATTCTAAATGATCAGTTCTGAATTGGATCTTTCTAAACCTGGAATAAGCAAAGGATGTTGTTGCAGTGGACTTTGGATTCTAGGAGAATACATTTTCCCCAAGGACAGACAAGATTTTCCTAGATTTTGGAATCCTATTGAGAAGTAATTCCATCAGGAAAACTTTTCCTGTAATAGAGTTCAAGAACACTTCCTCAGAGGCACCACTCCAACTGTAGGAGGCAGTTTTTGTTTATCCTACTGCTAGCCCTAAACTCGAGAGCTAACTGAGTAAAACAGAAGAGTTCAAGTACATTTCATTCTATAACAAGGCCTAAACTTAAAGTGCAAAGGAAACAATGAAATAGTAGCACAGTGGAAAGAGTTTTGGATTGGGTATCGGAAGACCTGGGTTCAAATTCAGGCCCTATTACTTACTAATTGTGAGAATTTGGGCAAATTACTTAATCTCTCTAGGACTGGGTTCCTACAAGTGTAAAAAGAAAGAGGTTGGGCTAGATAACTTTGAAGGTCCCTACTGTCTATAAAATTGGGATTATAAATAGGGAACAGACTAGGCAAGAGACAAAGTATCAGAATAGATGTGTATAGCTGGGAGCCTAACCACTAAAATAAAAGTGCTGGATTCAATAAGCACTTGTTAAGTATCCAAAATAGGGAGGGGATGAGGGAGGAAAAAGGAAGGAGGGGAAGAGTCACAAAACACTTCCATTCTTTCCCCTCTAAGTCAGGTTCTACTATAAACCTTCTAAGTAATTGTCATTTAAACTTCCTCCACTTCAGCCACAGGCCTCTTAACTTTTGTTCACAATAACTAAAGAGACCTCAGGTATATGTTCTTAATGAGCAACTCCACTCCCCCCCCCCCCCATTTAAGTTTCAAGACTATATGTAAATTAAAGGCTGGGGAGTGAGAACAAGATATTTAACCAAAAGAGATCTTCTGTCAACAGATTCCCAACTTGGCTCAGTAACAGCTGATGTAACTAATAATAAACTTGGCTATTAAAATGTCAGCATTGCCAGTACAAAATGCAACTTATGTCTGACTAATTCCCCCCCCTCGACCCCCACAACACACATTTAAGAAATCTCCAGAATAACACGTCTAATTAAAAGCTGGAAAAAAAAATAGAAACAATTCTGTGTCTAGGTTTTATTAGCTACTGAAAATAACTTGAGAATGCCAGTAAGTTCCATTATATTTAGAAATAGTATGCTAGATTAACTAGGATGAAAAAAATAGAGAATTACTCTATAGACCACTGCACCATTCAACAGGCTTTGTTATTGTCATTGCTGATATTTGGTTGCCCTACATGGTCTTGAATGAAGGGTTTGTTCCCCCCTAGGAAAAAAATAGAATGGCAAGTAAGAGCGGTAGCATAAAAATACCATCAGCTTGACTCCTGGTGTTTGGGATTCTTATCAATATATCTCAGTTGAAAAAGGTCTTTTCTACCTCCCCCTCAAAAAAATTTTTTTTACATTACTTTGTTTAATGCTAGTCTAGGAAAATGAATCTTTTAAAATCCAGTACATGTTCAATAATCCTAGAAGCCAAAAAAAAAAAAAAATCCAAGACAAGTAAACCAAAAAAACAATGAAACAGATTAAAGTAAACAGCAAAAATGACTTGTGTGTGAGAAGTAGAGAAAGGTGGGGAGGACGTGTGTAGTCTTACCTTGGAAAAGGTAGTTGGGGACAGATATGTGGCAAGAATGAGAAACAGTTATCTAGTATGGTACTTGCTACCAGATCTTGAAAGAATGAGAAGGGTTTCTAGTATAGTGAGTAGATACATGAATTTTGAGGAAACCACGGACACAATTGTGGACACCAGATTAGAGGAACTGCAATCTTTATTAGTGAGTGTGTGTATATGGGAAATAATGTCCATATGGACCAAGTCAGGGACTCTTCAAATTAAGAAGATTAGAAGTTATTCATTTATAAGGGCAAATGATGATTTTTTTTCCCCAAGGCTTCATTTACTGCATTTTTTCCCCATCGAGGAATGACTGCGGAATACCTGAATCGGCCATTCTTCTGGCATAGATTGGGGTGGAGGGAAGCAACGAGGGATAAGGAAGCAAACTCATGACTTTCACTATAGTCTTATCAACCCATCTCAAGCTCACATAATTATAACCAAACATGTATCCTCCTCAACAAACAATAGTATGTCAGCACAGCCAACTGTCAATTATCCACACTGATGGAAGACATAATGTGGTTAAACAAAAGCTTAGACAATCCAAATATATTTAAAAACCAAGATTTGTTGGTACTGAGAGGCTGTGACACTGTCCTAGGTTTCTAGAAGAATGGTTACAGGGTCTATGGCAAGAGCCATAAATCTTAAGTCCATGGATTCCCAAGGGGGTCCTTCCATGAGTTTTCAGAGGGGTCCGTGAAATTGGATGGGGGAAAAAAAAATCACACCTTGATTTTCAATAACCTTAAGTGAAATTGAGCACATCCTTCAATTTGTGAATGTAGGCTACAAAACATTAATTGGAGAAGAGGGCTCTAGGTTTCACCGGACCACTAAAGAGTGCCCAAGACACAAAAATGATTAAGAACCCCGGCTCTATGGGACGTGAGGCTGCCTGAAGCTGGCAGCGAGACAGGATATGCAGGCACTGCTGCATTTGGCTCTAATTCTACATATATGCTCAGAAAAGCAAACACCGTCCTGCCCAATAAGTCTGCCAGCCCAGGAAAGTGGTGGGAGAGTCAACAGTTCTAGGAGCCACATATATAATTCCCCAAAGCAGACAAAAAGCTGTTGAGTGTCTTATAAAAACATTCTCTTGGGCAAAAACACATAAAGCCAATTAAAAAGGCAGTAAGAAATAAAAAGGGCGAGTTATCAGAAGTAGTTCTTAGAGCATTAATGAAATTTCCTTCTCAACTAGGAAGGGAACTTATCAATTATAAGGAGATGATACCAAGTTTTGCAGACTTCTCTCCATCGGGGTTATCTAGCTAAACTCCACAGTCCTTCCCCAAAACCTGCTGGAGGCTTTCTATCACTTATTTCTGCCTAACAGAGTTTGACCTTTCTTCTTGGGCAATAGATTTCACACTTCCAGGTCTCATAACTGATGCTACATGTGTCAAATACACCAGTTACATAGTAGGCAAAGTAGAAACAAATATATCTATTCCACGGCCCTAGGCCCTAGATGACTTGAGCTTCCTTTACCACACACATCAATTAAATGTATCCAAGAGGCTGGAAAATAAACAAGGCACAAAGTGCTTTGGTTTTCGAAATCCTTGTGCTCAAGGGCTCTCCCTAAAAGCTCATCTAACTCAGAATTTCATTTCTAGACATGCTTCTTTGAAGCACTAAGCACACACACATTGTTACTAATCAAACAAGCAATTTTGGGCAATGATCACATTTACTGAGATTTACATAGATTTCTAAGTCTTTTTTAAGCAGTCTTACACACTCTCCATGCCCAACTGGTTCACCATTTAAAGAATAACAATGAATGTTTATCCCCACAAAAGGTAACAAATAGTTAATGACTACAATAGAAAGAAAGAACAATGGCTGTAAAATGAGAGGACCCAGGTTCCTATGCTACCTGTGTGACTGACCATGGGCAAAACTGCCTCCCCTCCCCAGGCTTCCATTTCTCCCTCTGTAGAATGAGGGAACAGGATGAGATGGATTCCAAGGTTCTTTCCAGCTCTAAAGCTACAATCTTACGACTCCCATATGGGACAAAGCATTAGACAAGTTAATAAGACCCAAGTTCTAGGTCAAGACATGCCATTGATGAGCTGAGTGGTCTTTGCCAAATGAGCCCCTGGTGCCTTAGGTTTTATGTGTAACCACATTATGGTCTGAAGAACTCTTAGATCACATGAATATCTCTAGAAATAAAAATAAGCTCTCAAGCAACTTTTTAATAGGAATGATCACCTTGGAAATTATCCACCTCCTAAACTTATCCAAGACAATAAAAACTCTTCTGGTAAATTTCACACCTTTCCCTAGCCAGTGCACTTTTAAAAAGCTAAGGCAGACTGGGAAAATGTCCGTACGGATGGATAAATCATTTTGGTATTCTTTTACAAAGCTGATAAATGCACAGATGGTGTGATGGAGAGGCTAGGTTGGGTGTAAGTGGCCCTGGATCTAAAGCTTCGTCTGCCTGAGTGACTTCACTGGACATGCCATTTTCCCTGTTTCCAGCTCTAAATCAGTGATCTTATGATAAAAAGAAACCAAAGAGAAACCTGGATATTTAAGACATTCGCTACAGCTAGACCAGGGTCAGTGAAGACCATAATATGAAGGTAGAAATGTACTCACCTATGACCACAGAGTTCCTGATATGGAAGCTGACTTATGGAGGAGGCAAGGATATAGCGACCCCCCGCCTCTACACAGACTATTGTGCTACCCTTTTGAGTTTGATACAGACACAACATGAACCAACAAGGTCTTGGCCCCAGATTAAGAAATGAATAAAATATAAATGGGTTTTCCTGACTTATCTCGTGAAGAACTTGACCTTAATAGCACCATTATCGGTCTTCCTTTTTAAAGATGAAACAACTTGGCTGCTACTGCATAGAGGCTTGGCTATGGCTGCAAGGCTGATGGTAGCCTGACAGGGAGAGCACGTGGGAAGTTTGTCCTCTGATTACAACCACAGCCACGATCTGAAACATGTTGCAATCTGTAATGTGGCTCTGGAGACTCGGGGTCGGTGTCAAATCATTGCTCCAAAGGGATCAATAACAGAGCTCCTCTTAGCTCTGGGCCAACCAGCACCCCAGTTCTCCATCATTTACATGTTAATGTCCAAGTGAGAACATTTGCCTAGCAGCTACCCTCAGCCTAGCCTGGTGCCAATTTGGTGGCTGGGACCTACAGAGTCCAGAGAAAACATTCAAGATGATTGAGACAGAAAAGAAAGATCCACAAAGGCCTTGGCTGGATGCTGTTATCTAGTAAATTCATTTTTGAGAGCTTGCTTTCAAAAAGGACTCTGAGGTGTTTACTTTGTAACTCCAAAGGCTTTCTAAATTATTTACTTTGCTGTTTACTAAGCCCTGAACTAAGACATCTTCAGTGCCTGGGAAAGTTCCGGCTGCTGCCAAATAATTGTTTGGCTAGACTACAAGTGGATACATATACTCATTTAAACTGTAACATGTATATTTCTATTTGAAGATGAGATGCTTGGTGGTACCCAATCATCATTATTATTATAAAAGATTAGATTGTTTATTCTTCAAGTAGGAGATACAGATGAATTTGATTACATAAGTACCCTATTAAATCATAAACACTTATACTATAATTGAAATCCATTTATTTCTCATCTTTCTCCAGAGCGTGGGATATTAAAACCTGAAAAATATATCCATCTCTTCTGGAATTATGTTTACAAAAAATAAAAGGTTGGCTTGTGCAGTTTGGATAAGTCAAGGATAAAAAAATGATTATATATCAATTCACGCAGCATATTTTACCAATCGTTTTTTTACCAATAACCCCGTGTTATTGTGAAATGGCTGGTCTTAGGTACTACCCTGAGGGGTGCAGAAAGTAGGGGCAAGTGGAAACACATATTTTTAAAAATCGAGTTCCTTGAAAAAATAAAAGATGTTACAAGGTGGGGCAGTGGATAAGGTCAAAGACTTCATTAACATGCAGAATTCACAGATGAGACAACACCCTCTCTCTCAAAGCAGGTCAGCCCCTTCTCTGCCACCTGGATATTCAATTGAACTCTCCAGTTGGCGTGACTAGATGTGGTCAAGGAAAACCATACTTACGTGGGTCAATGGAGTAAGTTTTAACTAACCTGCTCTGTATGGCCATGAATGAGGTTAGCTTCTTCACTGGATGATGCAAGTTGTACAACACTGATCTTGTTTCTCAGGCAGAGATGCATAGTTCATTTGCCTGACGATTTCTGCAAAGAGTTCGTCCACCATTGTTTTACTTTTGGCTGATGTCTCCATGAACGGGCAGCCCCACTCCTGAGCCAAAGCTCTGCCTTCTGCAGTCAAAACCTCCCTTTCTGATTCCAGATCCACTTTATTCCCCACTAGGATGAGTGGGACTTTTTCATATCTCTTCACCCTGACAATCTGGTCCCTCATGGGCTTGATATCCTATTTAAATAATCAAAGTCGTTAGTCGCCTTGCCACAGAAAGCAGCGTAGCTTCACAAAATTTTGTACGGTTGAACCCCATGTGATTATGAAATGGCTGGTTTGAGATACTACTGAGTGTCACTCACCAACGAAGTTATGAAGTCAAGTACAAAACCAACGCCATAAGAAAGAGCTTAAAAACATTTTGTTCTAAATAGGAACAATCGGGAGCAACGCCTCAATTTCAGGGCTTTATAACCGCTCTTTCCCAGACTACACTGATTAAAAACAAGTTCTCCAGACATTTCATTTATGTGCACAGGGAGAAGCTGCCTATCTCCCCTCAATCTGTCTGCTGCCATCATTCCTTGCAACACCTGTTATCCCAGTTCAGGCTTGTAGGCCCCATACGCTCCACTCCTAAACATTTAGTCAGAGTGCCTGGGAGAAAATGTTTAAAGTAGAAACAAGAACGCTTTTACTTTGGGCTTCTAGATATACCAGACCCAAATTAACACACCTAAATATGCTCCATTTAAAAAAGCCTACTGCATGCATTCCTTTATCCCAGGAAAAGCAAACATCTTAAAATATCTTAAAAAGGCCCCCAAAGCCATCCTTTTGGGGAGGGGAGGAGTGTGGTTAAAGCAAGCCTTAATCTGAACATTCCAAAGGCCCTGACTGTCCATAATTCAAAAAGTTGTAACTTAAAAAAAAATTTTTGTCTTGACTAGGAATTGAGCTAAAAATGTTGTGAATATCAAAAAAAAAAAATAAAAAATCAATCAAGATTTTAAAAGTGTGAGCAGGAAAATGTGTAATATAATTTTTATAACACCATAGACTGAATTAATTTTCTCCCGTGGTAAGCCTTTTTCACCCATGCCAATGAGAACGCTCACTATGGGAAAAATATGGATTTGTCCTTTGCACAGTAAATGCAATAAATCTTAAAATGATGGGGCAATTCTCCACTTTTTTTATTCAAACATTTATTAAGCGCCTGCTTTGTACAAGGTATGGTCTCCTGCCTCTAGAAGCTTATCAATGCAAATAGTTATGATGGAAATAACAACAACAACAAAAAAACAATTGCCAACCTCAAGAAACTCGGCTAATAATTGTATTTTGAAGGTTTCTCCTCCCCCTTTCCCCCCAAAAAGTAACATTTAAATGGCATCTTTAGTATCCTTTGAAAATATTGCATCTCAAACTGGAGTTCTGAGTACAATTAAATATGATTCAATTACTTATTGAAATAAGTATCAGCCAATCACCAATAATTAATTTTTCTGAGATAAAAAGTGAATCACCTTTTTTATGAAGCTGCTACCATTAGGAAAGTTCAACCAGACATTACAGTACTAATAAAAAAAAAAAGAAATAAGCAGATTCCTCTGGGATAAAGCACTTAATGTCCCTTGAATAAACAGCATTAACTCAATACTTTAAATGCAGAAAAAACCAATTCCATCTCCTATGTCAGTGCAAGTCAATAACACTATTCTGCGTTTTCAAATGATAGTTACATTTATGTAGAGCTTCTAAAATAATATTACGCCCCAGTCAGTTCTTCCAGTAGGGACGTGAAGAAAAATGGCCTACACCTAGCCCGGCATCTCAATTAAAATCAAGGTAAGAAAATCTCTATCATGTTCAGTCCAAATCTCTTTAATTCCCACCGCTTAAGTCCATTTGTTATTTGCTCATCCTTTTGACTGATTATTCATTTTCTGTGTTCTGCTATTTCACTTTCATTCCCACCTTCCCCACCCCCATGAGTTTTACTACACTACAGACTCATGTAATTTCTGGGTAAGAGTTCAAGCAAGAAAAAGGCCTGGAGCCTGGGTAGGGGCTACACTAATCCAAGGGTTAGACCCCTTCTTGATCAGGGATTTGAGACATTCCCAGAGAATGGCAAATTCAAAGGTTTACTTGCCCAATTAGTAATGAGTTCCAAGATGATTTTCTTCTGTGTATCATTACCTTCCTAAAAATGACTTATTAAATCTCAGGTTGGTCAAGCTCCCAAATAGCTACTTAATAAACGTGTTAAAATGATCAGGGATTTCAGAAAGCAATTTCCCTCCAATCTTGACTGCCATATCATACCCCAACTAGCCTACTTCTTATTCCCATCTGCTTTTCCGGAAACTCTACAAAACTTGTCTGGGCAACTTTTTTTCCTTTTATAGTATACAAAAAGACAATATAGGGAGCAGCTCTCTAGACAAGCAAGGATCTCCAGAGTCGACCTTTCAAAAATAAAAGGCGGGTATCAAAATGGAGTTCCAATCAACAGAGTCTACTTAAATCCAAGTCCAGAGCACCTCGGGCTAGCGGAAACAATGCTAACTTTGGAGTTAAGAGATTCCACTCCAGACACTTACTGGCTGTATGATCCTGGCCAAGTCACCTCACCTCTAAAGATCTTCAGTTTCCTTCTGTAAAATCAAGATAAACCAACACCTGCTCTACCCACCTCCCCAAGAAAGTCCTGGGGAAAGCCCTGAGAAAACCTCTGAGCCCTAAGGAAATGTGGGCCATTGTTGTCATCATTATTACCTGGAAAGACTGCTGGTTAACCAGGCTATAAACTAGGATGAAACCTTGGCCGTTTTTGATGTAGAGATCTCTCATGGAAGCAAACTGCTCAGTCCCTGCGGTGTCCAGGATTTCCAGTACAGAGGGAGAAGAGTCCACTTCGATCTCCTTGCGGTAAAAATCCTCAATGGTGGGGTCATATTTCTCAATGAAGGTGCCCGTGACAAACTGCACAGTCAGGGCAGACTTACCCACCCCTCCGCTCCCTAACACCACCACCTTGTATTCCCTCATCAGTCTTGCCTTCACCAGCTCCCTCTCAGCAGCATAAAAAGGGGCTCCAGCAGCTATGGAGGCCGTGGGGGCGGTGGGCGGAAATCTGCCAACTCAAGTTGGGTTTTGAGAGGCAGAGGGCCTAGCCTAGCAGGGGGAAGATGAGGAAGTTCAAGACAGGCGGCGGCAGCCCAGCAGGGGGAAAGAGAGCGAGAGGCAGGGCAGGAGCAGGCAGACAGAACGAGGAGGAGGAGGAGGAGGAAGAGGAGGAGGAGGAGGAGGAGGGGTGGGAGTGGGTGGAGGAGGAGGAGGAGAAGGGGTGGGGGTGGGTGCGGCTGGCTGCCTGCCGGGAGGGGGGGGTGCGGGAAATGCCCTTCCTAGGAGCGGCGGTTGGACGGGACGGGACGGGACGCACGGGAGAGGGTGGGTGGGTACTGGGGGGAGGGGAAGGGGGAGGAGAAGAAGGAAGGAGGAGGAGAAAGGGGGGGAGGGGGAGGAGCCCAGTGGTCCCCACTCCAGAAATCAAGGGCTGTGGGTGGGGGCGGGGAACCGGAGAGGCAGCAGGGGGGCTCACTCAGCTGCTGCTGGGGGGGGCATGGTCACGGTCACTGCTGCCGCCTCCACACAAAGGGGCCCGAGCCCGGGTCGGCTTCCTGCCGCCGCCGCGGGATTGCCGCCGGCCGGGCGCCCAGCCTTCCTTTCCCGCCGCCCCCTCCGAGGCTGGCAAGGCTGCTGGCTCGCTGGCTGGCTCCTCCCGTCCGGCCCCGGCCTGCGAGGGGGGAAGAGGACCCGGGTTAGGCCGCCTCCCCCCCCCCTCCCCGAGGCCCTGCCCGCGCCCGCCCCCGCTCCCACCAGGGCCTGCCGAGAGGGGTATGGGGAAGGGGGAGAGAAAAGGGCCGCAGTCACTTACCCCGGGGTACGCACTCCTCGTCCGCCCCGTCAGAGCCGCCTCCGCCTGGGTCCTGCCGGGTCCGATGTGGTCTGGCGGCCGTCTGCCCGGTCGCTGGCGGAGGGGCAGGGTGAGAAAGAGTGAGAGAGGAAGGCAGGGAAGGAGGGAGGGAAGGGGCGGGCAGGGGGAGGGGATGGGGGAGGGGGCCGGCCGGCAGCTGCAGAGACGGCCCCGGCCCCGGCCCGGCGGCTCGAACGGTCAATCGGTCGGGCGGAGCCCACCTCCCTCAGCTCCGTCTCGGCTCCGCCGGCCCTGCCCTAGCCTGGCCAGTCCTCCCCCACGCCCGGAAGGGTTTCCCTGACACACGGACTGAGGGGTCCCAGTTCCCCTGATGCTACGGGATCACTTCCGGGAGGGGAAGTTCCGCCTCCTTCGGCGGGGCGGATCGACGGGAAGTCAGGACGACGCCCTGTTGGGCGTGGTCTGTCTGACTTTGGGGTCACGGTCATGGTCCCGGCGAGGCGAGGCTGTAGACCCTGGGCTGTGTCTCCCGGGCTCTAGCCATCCAGCGCCTTTAAATGGCTATTGTTCTGCGAGGACTTAGGCGGCCCTCCCCCGAGACAGTTAATGGAAAGAGAACCGTTAGCTGGAGCCTCCCCCAAGGGCTGCCCTTCTCACCTCTCACCTGGACAGCCTCCCCACTGCTCTCCCCAGCCCCAAATCTCGGGGTCAGACATAGCCGCAAAGAGCCTTAGAAAGAAGCCACCTGGCACAGACAAGCCAACTAGAATCCATGACCATGGGTCATGCCCAGGGTCACAAGGCAAGTAAGCCACAGAGGTGGCTCGGAGCCACGTGATAGGCCCATCGGCCAGAGCTGGACAGAACCTCTCCAGGTCCTGTGTCTTCTGCAGAAACTGTACTCTCTCCCTGCCAGGTCTTTGAATGTCTTTCCTCCACCGTTTCAAATCAGCACCATCTGTTAAGGGACAGTTCAGGTGCCATGTCCCACACTAGGCCTGCTCTGTTCCCCCTCATGTATAGAGATAATAGAGTTTCTTCTCTTTTCTCTCTCATTTTGTGTGGATAAAAAGAATGAGAGCGGAATGATTTAACACAGGGGTGCCCAAACTTTTTTCGGCACCATTCTCTTTGTCTCTCAGTGAATCTCCCATGGAAATAAATTCTAGCGTCTATCCCGCACGTAAGAAATGAGACTAAATTTCAATAGAATAATATGCTTATTTACCAAATATTTCGGGAACCACTTTGACAAGCTTCTCTTCTGCCCTAGAAGTATAAGTATTCCAAGTAAGGAACCCCCGACTTGGTGGATAAAGAGCCTGACTGCAAGTCAAATGTTGACAAAAGTCAAATGTCTTGACTATTAAGTAGAAAAGTACAGTACGATGCGGTACTTGGAAATATTTGTTGAATAAAAATGAAGCTGAGAAAAGGCAGGGATAATGAGAAAAGGAAAGAATAAAGAGAGAAAGAGAGAAAGAGAGAGAGAGAGAGAGAGAGAGAGAGAGAGAGAGAGAGAGAGAGAGAGAGAGAAGAGAGAAAGAGAGAAAGAAAGAAAGAAAGAAAGAAAGAAAGAAAGAAAGAAAGAAAGAAAGAAAGAAAGAAAGAAAGAAAGAAAGAACAGAAAGAAAGAAAGAAAGAAGGAAAGAAGGAAAGAAGAAAGAAAGAAAGAAAGAAAGAAAGAAAGAAAGAAAGAAAGAAAGAAAGAAAGAAACAAAGAAGGAAGGAAAGAAAGAAAGAAAGAAAGAAAGAAAGAAAGAAAGAAAGAAAGAAAGAAAGAAAGAAAGAAAGAAAAGAATGGAAAGAAAGAAGGAAAGAGAAAGAAAGAAAGAAAGAAAGAAAGAAAGAAAGAAAGAAAGAAAGAAAGAAAGAAAGAAAGAAAGAAAGAAAGAAAAGAATGGAGAATGGAAAGAAAGAAAGAAAGAAAGAAAGAAAGAAAGAAAGAAAGGAAGGAAGGAAGGAAGGAAGGAAGGAAGGAAGAAAGAAAGAAAGAAAGAAAGAAAGAAAGAAAGAAAGGAAGGAAGGAAGGAAGGAAGGAAGGAAGGAAGGAAGGAAGGAAGGAAGGAAGGAAGGAAGGAAGGAAGGAAGGAAGGAAGGAAGGAAGGAAGGAAGGAAGGAAGGAAGAAAGAAAGAAAGAAAGAAAGAAAGAAAGAAAGAAAGAAAGAAAGAAAGAAAGAAAGAAAGAAAGAAAGAAAGAAAGAAAGAAAGATCCGACCTTCAAATTGCTTTTCCTTGCAGTGCACAAATTGGGAGCTGGAAGAGACCAAAGAGGCCATCTTGTACAACTTCCTATATTCTCATAGAAGCACGTGAGGCCCATGGAAGGGGAGGACTCAGGTTCTCTCCCTCCAAAGTCAGTGGGGTTTTTGGACCATACAAAATGTCTGTCATCCAGTTGCTCTCTCTAACTTTCCAAGGATCTATCCAATGGTTCAATCTGAGCTTCATTGTTCTTACTGCTCTGATTCTGCATGGCTACAATGGAAAAAGATAATAAAAGGAGCCCTAACAAGAAAGCTCTCCAGTCCCTGCCTACACATGTGATCTCACACAAACCACAACCTAGGTGAGAGTCTGTTTCCTCCTCTGTAAAGTGAAGATCTCTCCATCTACTTCAGCCAATCTGGACTCCCCACTGATCTCCAAATGAGCCTTGCCCTTTCCAGCCTCCCTGCCTTAGCTCAGGAGCTTCCATTCAGGGAGACCAGTCATACATAGCCCCTCCCTTCTCAACTTTTTCTTATCCAATTTCTACCTAATCCATGAAGCTTCCTCATTTGTCCCAGTATATTCATTAAGCCTTGCCTCTGAACTCCTGCCATGTGGTTTTTTTATACTTTCTATATTTTGTTCTGGTGCTTTATGTTCCATCTCATTTGTGAGACTTCAAGGTGAGGGACAGTGATGCTATCATATTTATCCATCTTAACCAATGCTTATATAGTGAATACTCAGTAAATATTTGGTGAAAGAATGAGTGAATACCTATGTCCCTGGTTGTAAGTATCAAATGAGATAATGTGAAATCACTTTGTAGACTTTAAAGAAAGATCACGTGACAGGGATTAGCATGTTTTTATTTTTAAAAAATAGCAGATTAAAGCAAGCCAGGCTAACAAATACTATCATTAGATGTCCCATTGGCATTGATAAATGACTCTGTGTGTGTGTGTGTGTTGGGAGGGGTGGATGAATATAAACTGGAGAGCTTATTCCTTTTTCTAATTAGAAGGCACTTGAAGTACAATGACCCTCCCTTATCTATATATCAATCCTTAAGCATTTATTGAATTTTTGCTAGGTCATGTACTGTGCTAGGCTCAGGAAATGCAGGCAAAGAATGAAACAATACCTACTTAAATATTTTAAAGAAGTGAAATCTAGCGTTCTCCTCATAACTATGCTTTAGGTGCAATAGACATTAAAATTCCCTGCAACTGAACTTAATGTGTGAGAGTTGTGTTTTCCTATATCTGCCCTGCCCAACTTCTTTTTACCTATTCTTTTTACTCCTAGGCTAGAGAACAAGTATTTATTATAACCCTGCTCAGTTCCTCAACCTAGTCACCTCTTCCTCCTTCACCCCAAATCAACCATAAAACAAAGTTCTCCAAACCCTTGATCTCGCCATTGCCCACAAATGTGTAACCTCCATGTTCAAGAATTCCCAAATCCTTTTATCTGCAATAATTTATTGGCCTTCCATTTGTCCCTCTGTCTTCCCTTACCAAACCCTGTTCTTTACCCACAACCCCTCAGTTTTCCCCTAAGCCATGACAGCTGTACTGATCACTCTTTCCGCATTCCCCATCTTGACCCCTTTGGTGACTCAGTTGAACTCCAATGTACTCTTAAGTCCTAAGCCCCCCCTTTTTTTTTATCATGTCACTGATTGACATATGGGCTTATAGAAGATCATGGCAAAATCTGGTTGCTTGGAGAGTTTTATCAGTATACATCAGTGAGGGATACGTACATCAGTATCGCACACCAGTTCCACAACGGCATGCTTGCACTCGTTCTTGATAATGGACAATGCTCTCATGCTTTGCTAGTCACCACAGGAGTGAAATAGGGCTGTATATGAAGCATGCTTTTTAGCATGTTTTCAGAGATGTTGTTAGACACCTTTAGTGAAGACAAAAATGGCATCAAGGTCTGCAACCACACTAGATGTTAAATTATTTAACCTGAAAAGACTAATGTGGAAGGAAAGTTGGTGTGCTGCGACTTTTTGTTCATAGATTATTGTGCATTCAAAGCAGCCTCTGAAGCTGAATGCAACAAAGTGTGGATCAGTTTTCTGCTACTTGTGCTAATTTTGGCCTAAAAATTAATACCAAGAGATGCTTTCCACCAGCCAGCACCGTACCAACCATATGTGGAATCATCCGTTACAGCAAACACAGAAATCTTGAATGCTGTGGATAATTTCACTTAACTTATACTTTCCAGGGATGGATACATAGATTATGATGTTGATGCCTTCAATAACAGAGCTTAGGTTAGTGTTTAGGAGGCTCCAATGGGATGGTGGGAAAGAAGAGGTATTAGTCTACCAAACTGAAAGTCTACAGAGCTATTGAGGTGACCTCATTGTTGTATGTTTGTGAAACCTGGATAATGTACCAGCGCCATGCCAGAAAATAGAATAGCTTCCATTTGAATTGTCTTAGGAAGATTCAGAAGATCACCTGACTAAATAGGGCATTGGACACAGAGGTCCTTTCTCTGGAACTGTCCAACTCTACTGCAGAGAACGCAACTCTGATGTTGTTGTTTGAATGCCAAACATATGTCTGCCTAAAAATTATTTTACAGAGAACTCACACAAGGGCAAGGAGATCAGAAGAAATGATACAAGGGCACAAACAAGGTCTCTCCAAAGAACTTGGGAGACATTGGGAGACCTGGGAGACACTGGCACAAAACCACCTATCATGATGTGCCTGCATCCAAGAAGGCTCTGTGGCCAGTCTGGAGAGCAAAAGGCTATAAAACCATGCATAACCTTTGACCCAGCAGTGCCATTAATGGGTCTATATCTGAAAGAGATCATAAAAGAGGGAAAAGGACCCACATGCACAAAGATGTTTATAGCAGCTCTTTTTTGTAGTAGCAAGGAATTGGAAATTGAATGGATGCCCATCAGAGAATGGCTGTATAAGTTGGGTATGTGAATGTTATGGAATACTATTGTTCTATAAGAAATGATGAGCAGGCTGATTCAGAAAAGCCTGCAAAGACTTACATGAACTGTTGCTGAGTGAACCGAGCAGAGTCAGGAAAACATTCTACATAGCAACAGCAAGACTGTATGGTGATCAACTCTGATAGACTTAGTTCTTCTCAGCAATTCAGTGATCCAAACCAAGTCCAATAAACTTTGGATGGAAAATTCTAATTGCCTCCAGAGAGAGTACTATGGAGACTGAATGTGGATCAAAGCATAATATTTTCCGTCGTCGTCGTCGTCGTCCTCCTCCTCCTCCTCCTCCTCCTCCGCCGTCTTCCTCTTCTTCCTCTTCCTTCTTCCTTCTTTTTGTTCTGATTTTTCTTTCTCAACATGACTCATGGAAATGTTAAAAATGAATGTGGGGGGCAGCTAGGTGGCGCAGTGGATAGAGCACCAGCCTTGAATTCAGGAGGACCGGAGTTCAAATCTGGTCTCAGACACTTAACACTTCCTAGCTACGTGACCCTAGGCAAATCACTTAACCCCAGCCTCTAAAAAAAAAAAAGAATGTGTAGGAGCAGGTAGATGGCTCTATCGTGGATAGAGCACCAGCCCTGGAGTCAGGAGGACCCGAGTTCAAATACAGACACAATAGTTATTAGCTGTGTGACCCTGGACAAGTCACTTAACCCCAATTGTCTCTCACACACACCAAAAAAAAGGAAAAAAAAATGAATGTGTAGCCTACTCAGATTGCTTGCTAGTGTGGAGTAGGGGGCATAAGGGAGAGAGTGAGAAAAAAAATTAGAATTCAAAATCTTACAAAAATGAATGTTGAAAACCATCTTTACATGTAATTGGAAAAATAATATATTATTAAAATAAAAGTTAAAAAGGCGCCATGCTCTATGAGCAAAGCAGAATTGAAATAGTTCAAAAGAAACGTGAGAAGCACAAATTTAGAGTCATCTCCATTCCAAATGTTCAGATGGACTATTTGTGTTTTATTTGTGGTAGAACATTTTGAGCTAGGATTGGTCTAATCAGCCACAATTAGACACAATGTGCCTTGACGCCAACATAGTGATGTCATTTTGGTCCCCTTGGAAAACGCTGGATAAATATTACTGATTATGCTCTGCTAAACCTCAGCTTTGGATCACTCCTACCATCTGCCACCTTCAATTCTTCACACTTGTTGCTGAACAAAGATGGAGAAAATCACACCACCATTCTCACTGGATATATTACAAATTTATGTTGTACAACCTTGAATGGGCCCTCATTTGGGGCCCATATTAGGAGACCCTACTATGCCTTCCTAATCAGCTCATTATCACACTTTCCATAGCGGCTCTTCGAAATTTTTCATCTCTCCTCAAGCCTTCTATGACTCCTGTCCTCTGAGCTTCTCAGCTGAGAACCTTGGCTATTATTTTGCAAAATAAATTGTAACCATTGGCTAGAACTCCTTCTTATCCTCTCTTTCTCATCTCATATCATTCAGATGCTTTCTTCTATTATTTCATCCTTCATTCATATGAAGAGGTGGTCTTGCTCCTTACCAAGAGGAACTATTATACTTGCCCAAGCAATACTATTCCATCCTGTCTCCTCCAACAGATTGCTTCCTCTAACATCCCTTCTTTGTCAATTATTTTTTAAACTTTGAATAGTATTTTATTTTTCCAAGTACATGTAAAGGTAATTTTCAACATTCATATTTGTAAGACATTGCATTTCAATTTTTTCTCTTTCCCTCCCCTACCTCCTGCCTCCCCAAGACAGCAAATAATCTGATATGTGTAAAATATGTACAATTTTAAAAACATATTTCCATATTTGTCATTTTGTGCAAGAAAAGTCAGATCAAAAGGGAAAAAACATGAGAAAAAAAACAGATAAACAAAAAAGGTGAAAATACTGTACTTTGATCTATATTCGATCTGTATCAGCCATTCCCCACCTAATGGGCATCCACTCAATTTCCAATTCCTTGCCACTACATAAAGGGCTTCTATAAACATGTTTGCACATGTGGGTCCTTTTCCCTCTTATATGATCTCTTTAGGATACATACAAAATTATCGATTTTGCATTTCATAACGTTCTCTAGTTTTTCTTTGGCCATAAATTCTTCCCTTCTCCACAGATCTGCCAATTATTTTCAATCTTTCCCTGTTTACTGGCTCCTTTCCCTACTGCCTACAAACATGTTCATGTCTTCATCATCTTCAAAAAAACCCTTCATTTAATCCTTCCAGCCCTGCTAAACTCTCATCTGATATCTCTTCTGCCCTTTGTGGGTAAACTTCTCCAAAAAGCCATCTACAATAAGTGCTTTCACTTTCTTCCCCTCTCACTCTCTCATAATTTGGCTTCTGATCTTATCTTTCCACTGAAATCGTTCTTTCCAAAGTTAGTAATGTTCTTTTAGTTGCCAAATGTAATGAATGGCATTTTCTTAAACCTCATTCTCTTTGATGTCTTGGTTGATTACTTTCTTGTCTTTGATATTCTCTTCTCTTTAGACTTACAGGAGAACACTCTTGCTTGATTCTCCGGTTTATCTGACCACTCCTTTTCAGTCTCCTTTGCCAGATCCTCTTTCAGATCATTCTCTCTAACCAAAAGTGTCCTTCAGGGCTATCTTGGGCTCTCTTCTCTTCACCCTCTAAACCACTTCACTTGGTGACTTCATCAGCTTCCATGTATTTAAATATCATCTCTATGCTGACAATTCTTAAATCTTCCTGCCCTAATCTTTCTGTTCTTGTTCAGTTTTTTTTTTTTTCAATCCTATCCAACTTTTCATGACTGTATTTGGGGTTTTCTTGGAAAACATACTGGAGTGGTTTGCCATTTTCTTCTCTAGCACATTTTGCAAATGAGGAAACTGGGGCAAATGGTGAAATGACTTGGCTAGGGTCACTCAGTTTGAGGTCAAATTTAACTCTTCCTGACTCCAGGCCTAGAACTTTATTCACAGTACTATCCTGCAGTATCTAGCTACTCTAGCTAACCCCCCTGCTCATCTCCAATTTCTCGTCTTCAAGTTGCCTCTGGTTGGCATTCAATGTCCTTCAGAACCTAGCCCCTTCCTACCTTTCCAGTCTTTTTTTTTTTTTTTTTTTTTTTTTTTTTTTTTTTTTTGAGGCTGGGGTTAAGTGACTTGCCCAGGGTCACACAGCTAGGAAATGTTAAGTGTCTGAGATCAGATTTGAACTCAGGGCCTCCTGAATTCAAGGCTGGTGTTCTATCCACTGCGCCACCTAGCTGCCCTTACCTTTCCAGTCTTACACCTTATTCTCTGACATGTATTCTTGGAAACCGGTGAAACCGATCTCTTTATTGCACATGTTTAATCTATATCTGATTACTTGCTTTAGCGGAAGGGAAAGAGAAGGAGGGAGGGAGAAAAATTTGGAATACAAAGTTTTGCAAAAGTGAATGTTGAAAACTATCTTTGTATGTATCTGGGGGAAAAACTATTAAAAAAAAATTTTTTTTAAAGAAATTGGTCTCTTTGCTGTTCCACAAACCAGATGCTCCATCTTTCTGCTCCTGACCATTTGTCCCCTGTCCCCTATGCCTAGCATGATCTCCCTCCTTACCTTCACCTCCTGCCTTTCCTGGCATCCTCTCAACTAAAATTTAATCTTCTACAGGAAGCCTTTCCTCAACTCTCTTCATTCTAGTGCCTTCCTACACATTTATTTCCTATTAATCATGTATATAACTCCTTTGTACATATTTGCTTGTTCTGTTAGTTAGTCTGAGCTCCTTAAGAGCAGGAATTATCTTTTGCCTCTTTTTGTATGCATTTAGCACATAGTGGATGCTTAATAAATATTTAGTGACTGACTGCGTGATAAAGTATGATACCAGAGTGAGATTTCCCTTAGTTTCTAAAGATGAGTTTAGTGAACATTTTTTTTTTTTTTTTTTGCTGAGGCAATTGGGGTTAAGTGATTTGCCTAGGGTCACCCAGATAGGAAGTGTTAAGTGTCTGAGGTCACATTTGAACTCAGGCCCTCCTAATTTCCTGTGCTCTATCCACTGCGCCACCTAGTGAACATTTAGCCTTTAGGCTTACAGATTGGTTTTTGTGTGTAGCGTTGTTTGGAGGTTTTCCCACAGCCTGCGCTTATCAACCTGGCTGGCTTTCCTCTCTGAAGTTTGTTTAATGGCTATCATTAAAACTCACAGGATCAAGTCCTTATTGATAAACACACAATTCCTATTTTTAGAGATAACTGTTAATTTATGAATTTTTAACTGTACCAGTTGTCTCTGTTACCCCTGTGTCACTAAAGGGCCAGGCCATCTTTATGGGGTATCATAATCCTGTCACTCAAGCCCCCACTAAGAAGCCTGGACAAAGAATCTACTCTAATTACTCGGGAGCCTGGATGTTCAGGTTGTATTCAAAAGGTGCTTAAGTAATAAAATGAAACTATTAGGCATACAAACCAATATAGTGCAAAGGGCCTCCTTCAGGAGATCTTTCCTGGTGCTCCCAGTTGTTAAAGCTTACATACACATGTCGTTGTATGTGTGTGTACATATTATTTATTTGCATGTATATGTAATTATATATGTATGTGTATATAGGTGGGAGTTTATACACACATATACACGTATGTATGCACACACACACATGCACACACACACATATATTCTAGTGCTCTGGTTGACACTCTAAGAACTAAATTGTAGAGAAGGTGCCAATTCCATTGATAAAAAGAATGATCTTCCCCAGGTGTCCCTAGAGAGGCATCTGGGTATACAATGGCTAGAACAGTGGGCCTAGAATCAGGAAGACATGAATTCCAGCCTCAGACACATACTAGTTATGTGACTCTGGGCAGCTCAGTTAATCTCTCCTTGTCTCAGTCTCTCCACTGTAAAATAAGGATGCTAGCTTCTGCCTCTGAGGAGTGTTGTAAGGATCAAATGAGATGATATCTGTAATGGGCTTAGCATAGTGCCAGATACATAGTAAGTGCTTAACAAGTGCTTATATCATTCCTTTCTTCCTCCCTCTCTCCCTCCCTCCCTCCCTTCCTTTTTTCCTTCCTTCCTCCCTCCCTCCCTCCTTCCTTCCCTCCATTCCTTCCTTCTTTCCTTCCTCCCTCCCTCCTTCCCTTCCTTCCTTCCTCTCTTTCTTTCTTCCTTCTCTTCCTCCCTATAATGGTAAAATAACAGATCCAAGCCCTACCTCTATCCTCGTCCAATATCTCACATTTACTTCTCTGTGAACATGTAGCAGTCAGGGTTGTCTCAGTTTTGTATTTGTGCTCCCAACATAAAGCACAGTGCCCGACATATAAGACACCTTAGAAAAGCTGATTGCTTGTAGAAATCCCATAATTTTGAGCATTCCCATTTTCTAAATTCTTGGAGTGGAGATGAGGGTAATTTAATCTATACGTTTAAAATGAAATGAGAGGCACAACGAAATATAGGCAAATTAGCCTGCAGCCTCCAAGGATACTAGAGTCAGGCCAAAACCCTACATAGCCTGCAAGGTTCTGTGTCTGGAGACAGCAAGAACAGAGGGCTGTATCAAAAAAAGCCCTAGAGAGCTAGGAAATCCACAGCAGAAACCTTGGAAGTCATAGACAGCCAGAGAGAAGTGTGAACCAGGCAGAATTCAGAGGGGGCACCTTAGGCCTTTGGCTTGGAGACCTAGCATTCTGACCTTAGGTACTGCACAAGGCCTACGGAGCCAGAACACTGAACCTCAAAGATGGAGTCAGGGCTCACATTGGAGGTAAAAATCAGCTTGGAAATATAAGCCTATGCTCCTCTATACCCAAAAGATCAGCAAGGAGCAGAGATTGAACCTAGCGAAAACCTCAGTTCAGGAACCAAGGCTAGAGAAATGAGTAAACTGAAGAAGACACCGATCACTATAAAGAATTATTATAGAATGGACAAACAGCTCTCAATAACAGTCATAAAAATGAATGCTCCAATGACTAACAATAAGATAAATGTAAAACAAAACAATCATGAAATTGTTTCTAGCAAATTGGGAAGGATGACAAAAGTTGAGAGTCAATGTAGGAAGAGCTATGGGACGATAGGCATACTAGTACATGGTTGATGGAGCTGTGAATCATTATAACCATCTTGAAAAATATTTTTCAAATAAAATAACTAAAACTTCCACACCCTTTAACCCAGAGAGTCTCCCACTAAGCATAAATACTCCAAGGAAGTCATTAAAAGACAGTCTCAATATATGCCAAAATAATGACAGAAGCATTTGTTTTTGTGGTAGCAAAAACAAGAATAAAGTAGGTAGGATGCATGAATATAGCCGAACTTACTGTACTGTTCAAAATAACGCATATGAAAAATACAGAGAAACATGGAGAGAGTTACATGAACTCAAGCAGAATGAAGTAAGAAGAACCAAGAAAACAGTCCATTTACTGACCACAGCAATGTTACTGGAAAAACCAATCACAAAATAGAAAGTAAATGTTACAAAATACAAGAAACACTCCAAAAAGGAGATATGAAAAGACACTTCCATCCTACTTTATGGCTCAAGTGAGAGGTCCATAGGTATGGAAGGACCCAAGTTCAAATCTGGCCTCAGACACTTAGTACTTCCTAGTTGTGTGACCCTGGGCAAGTCACTTAACCCCAACTGCCTCAGAAAAAAAAAAAAAAGAATAGTTATTTGTTATATTGAATAGCTCTCCAGGAGAGGATAAGGGAGGCATATTGGGAATAGTTCTGGTGAAATAAAATATGAGAATGATCAATAAAAATGTATTTTTAAAAATTCACAGGCTCAAAGAAGAAATATAATACAAATAAGAAATATAATAAAATTCACAGGCTCAAAAAAGAAATATAATCCCTGTCTACCACACCCCCCCATTCCTTTGCAGAGATGGGAAATCCATGAATGCAGACTACTGCATATATTTTTAGATTTTCCCCGAAAAAATTAATATTCCCTGCTTTTCCTCCCTTTTCCCTTTGAACCTTCAATATCCTTTGATTGATGAGTTCTTCCCTTAATTTCCATCTGAGGACCTGCTCAGAGTAATCATGTTCTGGCTCTGCTCCAGGCTATGGACTCCCCATCTCTCAGCAGCTATCTGACCCTGGAGATGCCTCCCCAATGGCCAACCTTATCTCCAAGTGATATTGCCAACCTCCTGACAAAGAAGTGATGGACTCAAGGTCAGGAAGAAACGCATTCTTTGGTAGAGTCACCATGTGTTTAATATGACTATTTACTTGTTCTATCTCAGAATGGAGAGTCCAAAAGAGCAGCGATAATGCAAAAAGAAAAAGAAACATTTTTAAATGCACAAAAGAAATTTTACAAGGAAAAACAGGAAAGTAAAACAGTTTAAAAACAAACTCTGAAATGTATTATATGGGTTTTTTTAAGATGGTGTAAAATGGAGATAGACTATTTCATAAAGAACTTTTTTGGAGTTCTGGTACATATATGTTTTGGTATTAATTTTAGAATAAAAAGTAAAATTAAAAGAGAGAGACACAGTGTTCAGGAGCTCACTTTAGCATTTGTCTCCCCAGAAATTAGCAGAGCGCCCCACCCTGTATGGAGAAACCATAAGGTAGAGAAAATTCAAAGAAAGATAACCACAATGGGGAAGGGTCTCAAGTTTTTACCATATGAGGCTAGATGGAAGGAAGTGAGGAAGTTGAGCCCAGCAGAGAAAGGACCTAGGAGGGAGAGGGTAGTGTCCTTTTGGTATTTGAAAAGGCTCTCATGTGCAAGAGAAAGTAGACACATTCTGCTAGTCCCCAGAGAGTAGAATTTAGCCTTAAATATAAGAAAAGTGGCTGAGGCTTCCTGAAAAAAAATATGAACAGACAAAACCAATATCTGATCTAGCCCTGATATCTTTCCAATGCACTTGAAAGATTTTGGTGGTGCCTTTGGCAAGAGCAGGCAGGGTGAGAAGGAGGGAAGAGAGGGGAGGCTGGAGACTGACATGGTTTCAGTCGATAATAACACTGTAGCAGTGTATAACAAATGATTCTTTTGAAATCACTTTCACAGCCTAGCTTCTGGACACCCCACTATCCCTACCACCCCAAGGCAAAGGAACATTGATTTCTTGCCATCAAGGGCTGTACTGAGACTCAGAGTGCTGCCTTTATCAGGGGATGTCTGTTCCATCTTCTGCTATCTAGTCTGGACTCACTGTTTGCTGATTAGCCTACTCCTAATTCATATTATTTTCCACAAGCTAATGATACTGAACCCCTTTGCTATTGGGGAAAAAAACAAAACAAAACAAAACAAAACAAAACAAAACAACCTTTCCTCCTCGACCCAGCTGTCTGCATCTTCACTCCCATACACTTCAACCATAACACCCCCAACCCTATTTCCCACTCCAGATCTGACTACCTCCTCCACTGTGTCCTCTGGAAATCCTGCTCCATAATTAGCGAACTTCCTTTCATTTTAAACCTCTTCCTCTCTATCTCCTTCCACCTCCTGGCTCTCCCCAGATTGGATTCCCTCCAGATGCCTCTTTGTCCCTGACCATCCTTTTCAGTACTGATTGTTCGTTTACTCATATCCCTTAACTCAGTGGTCTCAGTGGGATAGTCAGAATATTCCTTGCTCTCCTATTGCCATTTCAAGACTCTCCTCCTCTCCTCCATCATCACTCACTTAGCAACTTCTCCTCCTTTGAGGTTCACACTATGCAAATTTATCACCCACTCCAGATCCATTGCTGTTACCTACAAATTGCCAGGACTTTATTTCCATCTCAATGACTTCACTGCCTAACTCAGAGACTTTTTCATACCCCAAATTCTGTGTTCTTACTAGGAGGCTTAAATATGCTTGCTGATGCTCTCTCAAATACACTAATTTTCAGTTCCTCAATCTACGCAACTCCTATGACCTACTCTACTGTATTTCAATTGCACACGGGAACTTCCATGTTCAAAAATGTCCAAAAAACACTTTATCTGATCTACCTTTTGTTAGATCATTCCTATTGGCTTACCTATTTTCAGCCTATTTTTTTTTTTTTTTGCTTTTTAAAAATTCTTTAATAGCCTTTTATGGGGCAGCTAGGTGGCGCAGTGGGTAGAGTACCAGCCCTGAAGTCAGGAGGACCTGAGTTCAAATATGATCTCAGACACTTAACACTTTCTAGCTGGGTGACTCTAGGCAAGTCACTTAACCTCAATTGCCTCAGCAAAATAATAACAATAATAGCTTTTTATTTTTTATATGCATGCAAAATCTTGTGTTCCAAATTTTTCTCCTTCCCTTTCTCCTCCCTCCCTCCCCTAGACAGCAAGTAATATAGGTTAAACATGTGCAATTCTTCTAAACATATTTCCACATTTATCATGTTCAGCCTATTTTTTTGTTCTCATTCTGACCTCTAATCTCTCTTCTTCCTCAGTATTTTTCAAGGATGTTACCTCTGCTATGGCTATACCCTCTTATCAGTCTCTACCCATGGTTATCCCATTCACTTCCATATTATACTATTGAATCATTTGTACTTTTGTCTTATTGTTGATTCAATTTTGTTCCACCCCCAAATCGGGATTATTCCCACCATTGGCCTCCTTGAGTCCTATTCACATAGTACTCAAAGGAATTCAAAGAAATCACAAAATCTTGCTGTGTTCTCTACCAATTTATCCTGTAATTTCAACAAGGTTCTCACTGCAGCAAGGCAAAACGTATACTCCCCGCCCCCCATCAATAGATTCTCTCTACTACTCAGCACTAAGCTTATTTCAAATCTTTTCTTCTTTGCTCCAGACTTCTACAATTTCCTCCCTCTTTGTTGGAAAAAATTCCTACTTCACTCAAAAAAAAAATATAGACTGTTCATTGAATTCTCCCTCTTCTTTCCTTGGAATTGACTTGAATCCCCTCACTGTTGAAAAGAGCCACGTCCATCACAGTTGATCATTACACAATCTTGTTGTTACTGTGTACAATGTCTTGATTCTGCTCACGTGTCCCTCTGACATCACTCCCACTATCTTCTCCTTGACTCTATTCTCTGATGAAGAGGTAGCCCTGCTTCTTGCCAAGGCCAATATTCTCCAGCAAATTGTCTCCTTCCTATACTCTCCACTCTTACACTCTCCTCTTCTGTCTCTTTATGTCTATTGACTCCTTCCCTACTACATTCAAACATTTCTGGGTTTCCCTATCATTTAAAAAATCTTATTAGATCCAACCATTCCATCTGGCTATAAGCATCCTCTCTCTCTCTCTTCCTCTTCTAAAGTAAGCTTCTTGAAAAAACTAGATTCAGTACCTCCACTTCTTCTAAATCCTCTGAAGTCTGTTTCTGCAATTGATGTCTAGAATTACTAATTCCCTTACGAACATCTCAATCGAATATCCTATTAGCATCTCAAACTTGACATTCCAAAGCAGATATCAATATCTTTCCCTAGAAGCCTTCTGCTCTTCTGAACTCTTGTCAAAGGAACCACCATTCTCCTAGTTACCTTGGAGAAGGAAATGGAAAAATCTGTTCCCTTTTGCAACTTGAAAAGTCCTCTTCCACCCAAGGAGGGGAGGGAAAGAGATTTAGGGCAAGCTCAAAACTAATGCCTCTACTTCTCCCTCGTTTAAGTTCCCCTTCAAAGGTTGTCACTGGGACACTGCAATTGTTCCTACTGTGGAATAATAGACAGCTCAAACTAATTGAACAAGATGCCTGGGCAGTATCTCCTATTTTCCCATCTGCCTGACTACTTTTTTTTTTTTTTTGTCTCCTTGGATGCATTTTCATCCAAATCATTCCCACTAAGTATACTCTTTCTCCCTCAATGAGCTTATCAGTTCCCAAGAATTCATGGATCATCTCTATTCAAATGATTCCCAGATCTACATATCTGATCCAAGTCTCTCTCTTGAGCTCCAGGCTTACATTACAACCTTTCTATTGGACATTTTGATTTCTTGTCTCATAGATGTCTTGAACTCAACATGTCCAACACAGAAATTATCTTTTCCTTAAATCTATCCCTCCTGATAAGTAGGCTGATTTCAGAAAAGCCTTCATAGACTTACGTGAACTGATGCTGACCAAGAGAACATTGTACACAGTAACAATCAGATTATGTGATGGTCAACTGAGATGGACATGGCTCTTTTCAACAATGAGGTGATTCAAGGCAATTCCAATAGACTTGGGACGGGAAATGCCATCCGCATCCAGAGAAAGAATGTGATCAAAATCTGGATAAAAGCATAGTACCTTTTTGATGTTATTATTGTTTGCCTGTTTTTTTAATTCTTGGGGTTTTTCCCTTTTGGTCTTATTTTTCTTGCACAGCATAATGAATATGGAAATCTGCTTAGAAGATTGCACATGTTTAATCTATATCACATTGCTTGCTGTCTTGGAGAAGGGGGAAGGATGGGGAGGAAGGGAGGAAAATTTGGAACACAGTTTTGCAAAGGTGAATGTTGAAAACTATCTTTGCATGTATTTGGAAAAATAAAATACTATTTTTTAAAAAATTATCCTTCTTTCAAACTCTTCTATCACTGTGGAGAATATGGCTATTCTTCAGTCATTCCAGTTCACAGCCTTATCTTCAACTTACCATTTACCCTACATATCTACAGAGATGCTATTTTTTTTAATACATAGCATCTCTCAAATCTCTTTACATACTTACACAGTCACTAGTTTAGCCAGTCAACAAACACCTATTAGATTTAATCAGGCACTGAGATAAGCACTGGAGATGCAAAAAAAAAAAAAAAAAAAAAAAAAAAAAAGCCCCACAAAAACACACAGTCCCCTGCTCTGAAGGATCTAACATTATGGGGGGAAAGTAGAGGGAAATAATATGTAAATAACTATACATATATTCACAGCAGGTGGAAGATAATCTTAGAAGGTTGAAAGAGATTAGTGGGATGGAGATGTTAAACCTGCCTGAAGACAATGCCTTTGAACTGAGTCTTGACAGAAGACAGAGAAGCTATGAGGCTGAGGTGAGGGGGCAGAGTTCAGGCATGGAAACAGCCTCTTCAAAAGCATAGTCAGGAGATAGAAGAGCATTAATTATCATATTAAGGAAGACTATTCAATTCATTTAAATACCTATTATGTGCCAGGTACTGTGCTAAGTACTGGGGATATAAAGAATTATATATATCTATATAATTTATATTTCTCTTGTTTTTTTTAAAAGAGATGGCTAATCAAGTATCACAGCAAGAAAGTTTTTCTGCATCTACTGATAAAATCATACAGCTTTTAAAAATCATTTTTGTTATTAATGTGGTCTATTATGTTGATAGTTTTCCTAATATTGAACTAACTCTACATTTTTGGTAAAAATCCATCCTGGTCATATTGTATAATTTGTGATGTGTTGCTGTAGTCTCTTTGCTAATATTTAAAATGTATTGACATTAGACTATTCTTAGGGACTATTCTATAGGATTAGAGATACTATTCTGTAATTTTCCCCCTCTATTGTGACTCTCCCTAGTTTAAGTATCAAGATTATAGTTGTATTATAAAAGGAATCTGATAGGACTCATTTTCCTTTTTTTCCCCAAATAGTTCATGTAATAATTGAATTAATCTTTCTTTGAAGGTTTGATAGAATTCACTTGTAAATTCATCTGGTCCCAGGGTTTTTCCTTTGGGAGCTCATTTATGGCTTGTTCATTTTCTTTTTCTTAGATTGGGTTATTTATCTCAGAATTTTATATTTTTAAATATTCATCCATTTTATTTAGGTTGTCAGCTTAATTAGCATATAATTGGACAAAATGTTTCTATTTCCTTTGTGTCTTCTTCATTTGTTATGAATTTTCCTTTTTTTCATTTTTGACACTGTAATTTGATTTTCTCTTTCATCTCTGGAATCAAATTAGCTAATGGTTTACATGGTTAATTTTTTTTTGTTTTCAAAAAAAAATTAGTTTTTAATGATCTGGGGCTTCACACTCCTCCACTCCCCACATTTATAATTTTATTTATCACTTTGATTTTCAAAATTTCTATTTTGGTATTTAATCGAGGTTTTAAAAATGTATTGGTTTTCAAGGGTTTTTTTTGTTTGTTTGTTTCTTTGTTTGATGCCTTTTCATTGATCTGTCTTTTCTCTCTCTTGCTGATGAAAGAGTTTAGAGATATAAAATTTCCCCTGAGGATCGCTTTGGCTGCATGCATCCCAAAGATTTTGGCATGCCGTCTCATTGTTTTCATTATCTTTAATGAAATTATTTATTATTTCTCTGATTTGCTTTTTGACTCACCAATTCTTCAGAATTAAGGTATTTAGTCTCCAATTAATTTTTAATTCTTTTTTAGAGAACCCTTTGTTGAATATATTTCACAGCATTATGGTCAGCAAATAATGTGCTTAGTATTTCTGCTTTTCCCTTCTTGTAAGGTTTTTATGTTCTAATACATTATCAATTTATGTAATGATGCCATGCAGAGGTAAGAGACTTGTATATTCCTTTGTATTTCTATTTTAAAAATAACAAAGGTCTAGAATATCCAATATTTCTAAAATGCTATTCAAGTCCTCTATTTCTTTCTTTCTTTCTTTCTTTTGTTGTTAAATTTGTGTAAATCTGAAAGGGATACACTGAGGTCCCTGACTATGATACTTTTACTATTAAATTCTCCCTGTAATCCATTTACTTTTTCCTGTATTTAAACAGTATGTTACTAGAAACATCTTTGTTAAATATTTATATTGAAATATTGTCTATGGCAAAGCTTCTTAAACTATGGATGGTGACCCCATATGGGGTCTTGTAACTGAATGTGGGGGTTATGAAATTATGATTTGTTATAGTAAATGTTTGATTTGTATACCTATTTTATATACCAATATACCTAGGGTCGTATACAAAATTCTTGGACAAAATGGGGTTATGAATGAAAAAATTTAAGAAGCTCTGGTCTATGGTACCTTTCAGAATAATGTAGTTTTCCCACTTATCTCTTTAATCAAGTCTGGTTTGCTATTGCTATTATCTGAGATCATATTTCTATTGTTCTTTTAAAAATTCACTTTAAACATAATACATTTTGTTCCAGCCCCTTATTTTAACTCTTTGTGATTCTTTAGGGATAGCTAGGTAGTGAAATGAATTGAACGCCAGGCTTAGAGTCAGGAAGACCCAATTAAGGTATAGCATCAGACACTTCCTAGATGCAAGTCACTTAACCTGCAATTTACCTCATTTTTCTCATCTGTAAAATGGGTATAATAATAGCACCTACCTCTAGGATTATTTTGAGGATTAAATAAGATAGTGATTGTAAAGCTCTTAGCACAGTGCCAGGTAAGTCCTATATAAATGTAAACTATTATTATGATGTGTGTTTTTATATACAATATACGGTTAGGTTCTATTTTTGAATTCATTGCGCTATCTTTCAGTGGCATCCAGAGTCATTATTATTGAGTCTTTCTCTTCATTCTATTCTCTTCTGTTTTTCTTCCTTTTGTTTCCCTTGTCTCCTCTTTCTTTGGTGCAGTATGACTCTACTCTCCTACCCCGCTTCCATTTCCTTCATCCAGAGATTAATCTTGAGTTCTTACCTTTTCCTTCCAATTTTTTAAACACCAACTCAAGATCTACCCTCCAAAGTTAGAATTGTATTCTCAAGCAGATTTTATGCTTTGCAAATGCTCTAGCTGACAGAAACACAGGAAAGACAAATAAAACACATCTGCCAAGGAAAGCACAAATAATAAAATCAGTTACTTCCAGAAAAATGGGAAAAAAACAGAAAGAGAAAGACAACTATGGGTTTAAAAACAATAACCACAACGAAATAACAAGAAGGACAATTAAAATATTTCTTTCTAAATATATACAGGAAGATCAAAATGAAAGCAGAACTTAAATAGAAATGATGGTAGAGGAACAAAATTGAAAGACTATGAACCAAACCTCACAACACCAACAACCTGCAAAATGAGAAGATACATAAAAGACAGGGGAGGAAGAAGATAGAGGGGAAAGTAGGATATACTCTAATCATGTCAATTATAAACAATGAAGGTGAAAAACTGCCATTTCTCAAGAAGAATACAGAATAAGTGGATGGGAAAGGGAGAAATGAAATTTGGGGAAAGAAAGGGAGAAATCTTGATTAAATTGTGGGAGAGGGTGACACTGTGGAAGACTCTCAAGGGGAAAGAAAGATATTCTGAATGGGATATGGCCATAGAATGGGCATCAAGTTGATGTTTGGAGAGACTATTACCTTAGAGATTTAGGCCTACATGAATAACATCTCATCTCAGGAAAAGAGATATAGGGATATCAGAGATTCTGGGGGAAAGCAATAACTAGAAAGGTAAGGCATGATATGGACTCAGAGAGGAAACTTCATGTCCAATGAGAAAGAAAATCATCGTGGGGTTGGAGAGGCAGAGGATAGAAATGGATCACACAATCAGGGACCCAGGCAAACTTTTAACATGGGGAAAATACTTCTACTCTATCTCTTGTAAGAATTGATACTTCAGAGTGAAGTACAATAGGAAAAGGAAAGAGGGGACAAAATCCACAAGGCAATCTCATAGAAACTGTTTAGGAAAAAAAATACAAAATAGGTACTTTGCAGGCTTTCATTTCATGAGGAACAAAAAGAATAAAGATAATAAATAAGTCTAGAGACCATGAATCATAGAATAAAAGCTTAGAATAAACAAAAAGGGAAGAGAATAAGATAATGATGTCCTTTTTAGAAAAAAGGCTCAGAAAAAGAGAAAAAAAATCCCTAACAAATAAAGGAAGGTGAGGGGGAGAAGGCAGATTTTCCTTAACTATTAAGGAGGAGAAAAAAGGAGCAGAAGAATTAGATAATTAGTTAAAAGGAAGAAAGAAAACAATGAATAAGTTAGGAAAAACTCTGAAAGACATCAATATGGGGACAGATGGCTGAGAGGGATGCTTACTGAATGTACTAAAAACAACATAAACTCAACAAATGCAAAATTGACCTCTCTCTTTCTCTCCAAACTCTCCCTCTTCCTAACCTCCCTATTAGTATTGAGAGAAGCATTATCTTCCCAGTCATCCAGGCTCTCAGCGTAGATGTCATCATCCTTGACTCTTCCCACTCTTTCACTGCACCCCTCTACTTGCATCCAATCTGTTGTCAAAGTCTATGCAATAGCTCTGCAGGACGCCCCTTCTCTCCTCTGACAGAGGTCTAGGGCCTAATCACCTCCCACTGGCACTATAGAACTAGCCCATAGGTTTGGTCTTCTAGTTTCAAGTCTCTCTCCAGGACAGACTCCACTTAGCTGTCATGATGATCTTCCTAAAATGCAAGTCTGACTATGTCACACCTTCATTTGATAAACTCCAGTGGCTCTCCGTTATCCAATCTAAACGCAAATTTGGGTTCAATATCAAATTCTTGGTTTAGTTTTTAAAGCCCTTCATTACCTGTCCCCTTTCTACCTTTCCAGTCTTACACTTCATTCCCCTCTACCTTCTCTGCAATTCAATGATGCTAGGCTCCTTCTTGTTTCTTGCACATGACACTCCATGAATTTTCCTTGGCTACCCCCCCCAATCACTTTCTTTTGCCCTTCCTGCTTCCTTAAATCACAGCTAAAATCCCATCTTCTTCAAGAAGCCATTCCCAATTCTCCTTACTCTTAGCTCCTTCTCTTGGAGATTATCTCTAACTGATCCTGTATACTGTTTCTTTGCATGTAATTATTTCCACATAGTCTCCTCCACAAAACTGTGAGTTTCTTGAGAACCAGGGCTATCGTTTGCCCTTCTTTGTATCAGCAGCACATGTACAGTATCTGGTACATAATAAGAGCTTGTTCAACACTAGTTGACCCTTTCTGAGGGGAAAGCAGCTGCTGGAAAATAGTTGCCTTAAGTTATTCTAAGCAAAAATAACAGGAAAAGGAATAAAACCCCTTAATTCAGGAAAGAAAACCCAATATTCAAAAGAATGGAGGAAAATATAAGCCCAATTCTCATAACTTTAAATGTAAATAGATTAACTCAACAAAATGAGTGTGACAAGTCATAAAAGAAGAAATCCCGACAATCTGCTGCTTACAAGATAACACATCTAAAAATCAAAGACATACACAGAATAAAAATGAGGGGCTGGAGCAACATTTCTCATGCATCATGTAAATTTATAAAAAGCAACAGTTGCAATCATGCTATCAAAGCAAAAACAAAAATTTGCAACATAGAGATAAATAAGAGAGCTATATTATGATGAGAGGAAACAACTAATGAATACGAACAGCATACCTTTCAACTCTCAATTCTTTAGCAAAAATTCAGAAATTTGCCATCTCATCTCTGTCTTTTGACCCCAAACTCTATTCTTGATCCTTCCCATCACCTGCAATTCTTCCCTCCCATTCTGTCCTTTCCCAAGCCATGACTCATAGGGTCTCCCCATCTTTTTTTTTTCTGAGGCAATTGGGGTTAAGTGACTTGCCCAGCATCACACAGCTTGGAAGTGTTAAGTGTATGAGGCAAGATCTGAACTCAGGTCCTCCTGACTGGTGCTCTATCCACTGAGCCACCTAGCTGCCCCTGTTTATTCAGTTTTCTTTGATAGCTCTTCATCCAGGTCATTCCTACTAATTGTGGGTATGCCCAAGTCTCTGTCCTGGGCCACCTTCTTTTTTTCCTCTATACTGCTTCACTTGGTGATCTCACCAGCTCTCATGGATTCAATTATGATTCAAAAATCTATTTACCCAGTCCTAACTAACCTCTCTCCTGATTTGCAGATGTACATCTTAAACTTCCTATTAGACATCTTGAACTGGATTTCTTGTAGAAATCTCAAATGAAACATTCTCAAAATTAAACTTGTTATTTTCTGCCCCCCCCCAATCTCTCTTCTCTTAACTTTCCTATAACTATAGAGGGTGCCACTATCTTCTCAGTTCTCCAGGCTTACAATATAGATATCATCTGTTATTCCTCTTTCTCTCTCACCCTCCATATTTAATCACTTGCTAAGTCCTGTCCATTCTACATCACTCATATATGCCTCCTTCTTTCCTGCGACAATGCTACCATCCTGGTGCAGGCCCTCATCTCCTTATACCTGGGTATAGTTGCTTCTTGCTTCCTCTGCCTCAAATCTCTCCCTATTCCAGTTAATCCCCTACCCTGCTATCAAAGTGATTTTCCTAAATCAATAGATCTGACCATGTCAACACTGCCCCTATTCAATATACCCTCGTGGCTGCTGAAAATCTCTAGGATGAGCATAAAATTCTTTCTATTTATATAACTTGGCCCCTTCCAACCTTTCTGGTTTTCTTAAATTTTCCTCATCCTCAGGTGATCTTTAATCTTTAAAACTAGTGTCCTTGCTGTCCTAACTTAGGGCATTTTCACTGGCTGTGAACTCTTTCCTTCCTCATCTCCGACTCCTGCCTTCCTTACCTTCCTTCAAATCTTGTCTAAAACACCCCTTTCATAAGAAGCTTGTTCTGGTCCACCTTAATAATAGCGCCTTCCCTTAGCTGATTATCTCCCATTTAATCTGTATATAGGAAATGTCAAATTTCAAACCTACAAGTTGTCGAAATCTCAATGTGGCCCAAACTAGATTAAAAATATAATTGGGAAGAATTTAACAAGATAAATAAAAATATAAAGGGGAGATACACCAAAAGCTTTCCTAATAAGAACAGGAGTGGGCAAAGATGCCCACTATCCCCTATATTATTTGACATAGTTTCATAAATGCTTGTGTAACCCTTGTCCCAAAGCCCATTGGTATGGGATTTTCTCCTTATTTTTGAAGATGAAGGCCCAGCTGAAAGGCAAGCATATCAGTCCCTTTGAGGACTCTTCAAGTAGTAATCCCTCTTTGGGTCTTTTTAGGGACGATCCTCCCCAACTATCCCCCCCAATATTGGTAAAGATTCAAGTCTTCTTCAAGCATCAAATCAAATCAAAAATGACCTATGACACCCCCACTTCAGGTTGCTGAAGGAAGAAGCTGACAGGAGAGAAGCTGAAAATCTATTATGTCTGTATTCCCAGCTTACTTCTTTAGAGTCTTCAGGGAGTTTCCCTTTAGGGTGATCCTAGAACCCCTGTTCTTTGAGGAGAGCAGAGTAGTGGCCTCTGGCCCCAACCTTCTGCTTCCTCTCCTAGTAGGAATAAAAGTCTTCCTTGGAAAAGCATTAGGGAGAGAAGAGGTTAGAACTATATCTATCTGTCCCCTTAAATATTTTGTCTAGGGGATTTAATTTGGCTACATCTAACTTCTGATCATTTTGTAATTTTGGTGGGGAGGGGGAACCCCAAGCTATATATCTAATATTTGTCCCTTCTCTCACAGAATACCAAGTCCATAATGAACACAAATAGTAAACAGTAAAGAAACACATTTATTCAAATCACATCTAGACAGAAATCAAAGAAGGTACACATAGAAAAATATTTACCAGATAGCAGAGAGTGAAGGATCTCTCCCATTGAGAGAGAGGTAGTCCCCAATGGAGGACTCAATAAAGAGCTGAAGCTTTTGCCTCTCACTAACTCCACCCTATCACTCACATAGGGGAGGATTTTTATCTCCACCAAGAAAGGAAGAATTTCATGCCAAAGGGGTTTGGGTCAGAGGTTAAACTAGTAATGACAACAAGACAAGGGAAAGACATGAACTGTGTAAGTCAGAAAAAGAGGAAAAAGAATTATTCTTATTTGAATATATCATGATAATTTACTTAGAAAATCCTAAGGAATCAGCAAAGATACTAATTGAGAAAATTAATAGTTTCAGGAAAGTTGTAGGCTACAAAATAAATCTAAAAAGAAATATTATTTCTATGCAATAATAATAAAATCCAAGAGGCAATAGTAAAAAAGGAAAAATATATAAATTATTTGGCAATTAATTGATCTAAACATACAAAATATTTGTAGACATTCAATTTCAAATAGCTCCCTAAAACAAAGAACTTAAATAGCCATAGGAATATTCAGTGCTCATGGCTAAGCCAAGGCAATATAATAAAAATGTCAATGCTATCAATGTTAGTTTTCTTTTCCTAGCTCAGGATGTTTATTAGACATCAGCCAAGACATAAGAGACTAAGACAAGCTGCCAACTCTCTCCCAAGTCATTGCCATGAATCAAGGTTTAGGATGTTGAGGAGATCAGAAGTCTTAAAAATGCCAAAATAACAGCTAAAGAGAAAAACACTATCGTCTTCCCAACTCTGCAGCTTTATGGGTGCATTTTCCAGGGTATCGGGTGGAGAGCTGAGTGATAAAAAGTATGTATATGGCAGAGGGGGGTTCCCCCTCAGTCACAGACCAAGGAGGGTAGAAGACTGAATGTAGTGGGAAAGTGGAGACTCGGAGATGAAGGGAGATATAAAAGAGCAGCACCATGTAATATTCAGGATAACTATTGCTTCCATTACTAGTCCAATCTGAGAAGACATTTAGTTTCTTAGGAAAGCAGAAACTCAGACCTCTCAATCCTTTTTCTCAGATGATATAATAAAGGATAAGTGTACTTGAGAGAAAGGAAGCATGACTGGCAAAGACCAAAGAGACTCTATTTTCACCAGGATATGCCAGATATGTTCTCCAGTTCCTGAGAGATCAGATACCCCAGGATGAGTATTCAAAACCAAGGATCTCCCCTACCCCATGTCTAGAGCTAATACAGCACCTAGACCCCAGAGGAAGAAAGTAATGAGGTACCTAGACTCTGGGAGTCAGAGAAAGGAGTGTCAATGTAGGTATATACACATAACATTATGGGTAGATGAGGGAAGGGGATAAAAAAATATGGTCCATGATGTGTACTCCCCTACAAGTCAAGCAGATAGAGATAAGCACTTTCACTAGAGTAAGACAACAAAGTCAGGGACATGGAATAGGTAAAAGGCTCAAAGAGAGGAATCTGAATAATAGGCCCCATTCCCCAAAACAAAAGCCTCAATGACTACAGAGACTTATGCCAATGTATAGTAGTAAGGAAATTGAGTGAAGAGAGGGGATTAGGACAGTAATTGTGGGAATTGAGTGAACCACACTGACTCCATCTTGTGCTACAATTCAGCATCTAGCTCAGTTCCCTTTCTATTCAATTATGGGTCTAGTCCAACTTCTGTCTTGTGAGAGAACTTTATTCAAGGAAATTGGGGAAAAAAACCTTATTATATTGTTAAAAACCTAGCCCTGAATGGCTGGGAAGCTGGACACTGTTGCTTAGAGACAATTAACTAAGGATCTAGGTTATGTTGACCAGAAACTCAGATCTAAAGATTGATGCAAAGTGTTTTTTCCACACTTATTCATCTCAATTGACATAGATTGCTTCCATATTCCTTTTATTGTTTACAGACACTTGGAGGAAGTGGAACATCTCCTTTTCTGATTTCAGAGAATTGTACCTATTCACTCTTCCCCTCAACTTGGAAAGTCCATAATATTTCCTCCATTTAGAAATCAGATTGTCTAATGTCCTATCCCAGTGGTTTTCTTAATTGGCCTTGTCTCCCCCTTTATTCGGGATCCAGGCCTAACCTGAGGTGGTCTGGTCCCAGTTTGTTGGGCAATTTTCATACATTGCTTAATAAATCAATATGCTTGGAAGATCAAGCCCTTTATTTCCTCAGTCATTTCATCTTTCACCCACCACAAGTGGTCTTGGTGAGGGAGCTAGGCAAGAGCAGAAGGAAAAAGGAACGTGTAATAGCCAGTTAGCTCCTCCACAGGATCCCCACCCTTTCCACTCTCCAATGGCTCTGTTGACTTCATGGGGTAAATTATGGCTGGTAATGGGAAAGGAAGGAAAGGGAAGAATGGAGAATTTTACCTGATCAGGCACTGTGGCTAGCAGAACTCAACAGATTCATGGAAACAGGGTCAAAAAGTCAATAGAAAATACAATCCACATCCAAAGAGAAAATCATGGCAACTGACTATAGATCAAAGCATACTATTTTCACCTTTTGGGGGGTTTGTTTGTTTTTTTCTCATGGTTTTCCCTTTGTTCTGATTTTTCTTTCATTGTGTGAATAATATAGAAATATATTTAAAATGAATATACATGTATAATCTATATCAGATTTTCTGTTGTCTTGAGAAGTGGGGAGATAAGAAAGTGGGGGAGAAAAAAAACTTGGAACTCAAAATCTTACAAAAATGAATGTTGAAAAACTATCTTTACATATCATTGGAAAAATAAAATTCTATTGAAATTTTTAGAAAAAGAAAATACTCTGGGGGGAAAATGGCTTTCTAAAACAGTCATACCAATTTCACAGCTCTACCAGCAATATACCAATGTTTCTATCTTCCCACAATCCCTCCAACATTGATCATTACTATCTTTTTTCATCTTTTCCAATTTGCAGTAGATAAAGTGAAAAGTTAGAGTTGTCTTGTTTTTATTTCTCTTATTATTAGTGATTTGGAGCATTCATATGTTTGCTAATTTTTTGCAATTCTTTTGAGAACTGTTTATTCATAGTCTTATCTATTGAAAACCACTTATCTATTGAAAAATAGTTTATGGTCCTAGATGTCAATTGTTGATGTATCTTGGATACCAAACCCCTGAATAAATTTGATACAAAGATTTTTTTTCTCATTTGACCACTTCTCTTTTTATTGTAGGTACATTAATGTTTTCTGTGCAGAAGCTTTTCAGTTTCATATAATCATAGCTATCAATTTTGTCTTTGTAATTGCCTCTCTTTTGTTTGGTTAATAATATATCGTCTACACACAGATGTGAAAGGTATAAGAGGGAAGGATTCTGAGAATAGGTCAGTAAATTGCAAGCTCTCCAGATCTCCCCAACAAAGAGAACAAATTTGTGCCTCAGAGCGAACAAAGACTAGTGAAAAATCAAGAAGACTTGGGGCAGAATAGGGGTCCTCCTACAATCTGAAAAAACCTGAAGAAAGACCCCCAAGCTAGAGATTAACCTTTGTGAAGTGCAAATATCTCCCGGCTAACTCCATACAAACACCAAGTGGAAAACCCTGGAACTAGTTGGGTAAGACTGGAGCATCCTGGGGAACCACAAAAACTTTCACCTCCTGGGGGTCTGGGTCCTCAAGACTGAGGGAATCTCAACTTATTAGGAATGCCAGGCCCAGCTGCGCTGCTGAGACTTGGTCGTGGGTGGGAATGAAGCAGCACACCAGTAGTGCAGAGGCAATGGGGCAGGGATGCTGCTGGCTGTGAGCATTTATGGGAGGGGGGTGCTATTGGTTTGGGGTTCCAGGTCACAGGACCTGGTCACAGGGGACAGCTGAAATGAAGGCAGAAGCACCATTCCCCCACCCTACAATTAGAAGAGCTTACACTAATGCCTCTTATTTATGTTTTGTTTTTGTTTTTGTTTTTTTTGAGGCTGGGGTTAAGTGACTTGCCCAGGGTCACACAGCTAGGAAGTGTTAAGTGTCTGAGACCACATTTGAACTCGGGTCCTCCTGAATTCAGGGCTGGTGCTCTATCCACTGCGCCACCTAGCTGTCCCTAATACCTCTTATTTTTTAAAAAAATTAACCAACGAAGAAGAAAGTACCCAACCATAGAAACTTACTATGGGAATAGTGAAGACTGGGGTTCATCTTCAGAGGAGGATATTGAAGTAAAAAAAGCTTCTCCTTCAAACTTGTTCCCTGCTTAGAGAATTTATAGAACTCAGAAAAAAAATTTAAAAATCAAATGAGAGACACTAAGAAAAAGCACAAAACCAAATAAAATAAAAATCATTCAAGAAAAACAAGATTATTTTAAAAAAAAAGTTAACCAACTAGAAAAGGAGATAGAGTCTCAAAGATGAAAATAACTCTTTGAAAATTAAAATTGGACAAGGGAAGCCAGTAAAGTTATAGGAGACCAATTAATCACAAAACAATATAAAGGATGAAAAAAATAGAACATAATGTGAAACATCTTATAAGAAAAACAGCAGATCTGGAGAACAAATCAAGAAGAGAAAATATAAGAATAATTGGACTACCGCAGAGTTGTGACCAAAACAAAAAAGAACCTTGACACAATAATGCAAGAAATAATCCAAGAAAATTGTCCTGGAGTAATAGAATATGAGAGGATAGTAGAAATAGGAAAAAAAGCCATTGATCACCACCTCAAGGAGATTCTTTGTGAAAAACACATAAGAATATCATCAAATTTTTAAAACTCCAGATGGAAGAGAAATTTTTTTTTTTGCAAAGAAACAAGAAAAAAACAAAAACATACAATTCAAATACCCTGGAACTATAATTAGAATTATACAGGATTTAGAAGCAGCCACAATGAAAAGGCCACAGGTCCTGGAATCATATTGACCAACAATTAAAAGAACAAAGCCTGTGGCTAAAAATACTATATTCAATAAAATTATCCATAATACTGAATGAGAAAAAATGGACATTCAACGAACTTGTAGATTTTCAGGACTTTCCATCAACCAAACCAGAACTCGATAGAAAATTTAACATTTAAGAGCCAATATCAAAGATCAATTTCAAGGAACTTATCATGGACAAATTGTTTTTACATGGGAAATGTATACCATATATTTAAGATTGATATCACCAATAGGGTAGCTGAAAAGAAAGATTGGGGTATAAATAGTAATCGTTATACAAATGAGGTGCAGAGGAAAAATAGACATAGAAGCATTAGAGAGGGGAAGAGGGCTCATTGTTCTGAAACCCTACTCATGTCAGGAATGGATTAAACAGGCAACACTAATATCTATATATATATGTGTGCTTTTTAAAACTGGTAATTCATTGTTATATATTTTGAATCCTCCATGATATTCTGCTAGGCACATGATAATATTCTCTTGTTTTTTATTCCTTTTCTGTTTTTCTTTTTTTTAAGTAAAATTAAAAAAAAAAAAAAGAATATCGCCTATCCATAGATGTGAGAGATATAAGATCTGTTTCTCTTCTAAGTTCTTTATAACATGGTCATATATCCATTTGGAATGTATTGTGGGATATCGTATTAGGTACTGATCTAAGCCTAATTTCTGCCAAACTGCCTTCTAATTTTCCCAGCAATTTTTCTCAAAGAGGGAATTCTTTTGAGTTCCATTATTTCGGATTTTCGCTTCTCTCTCCCATCAATCTGCCTTTCTAACTAAAACCAGATGATTTTGATAATTATACATGTTGTTTTTATCATTATCCCTTGTCATTTTTTTTTTGTTATTCTAAATCTTATTTTTTCTAAATGAATTTTTAAATTATTTTATCATGTTCTATAATGTTTCCCTTTGATAACTTCATTGGTATAGCATTAAATCTATAAATTAGTTTTGCTCATTTTTGTTATATTTACCTGGCTAAGCCATGAGCCCTGAATATTCCTCCAGGTATTTAAATTGTATTTTATCTCTTTGAGGTACACTTTGCAATTGAATCTATTTAAGTCTTTTGTGCATTTTGGCAGACTGAGTCCCAAGAATTCTATGCATTCTGTTGTAATTTGGAATGAGATTTCCCTTTCTATCATTGCCTCTTGGATTCTGTTATTATTATATAGAAAGCCTATTGCTTTTTGTAAGTTTATTTTATAGTCTTTAACTTTTCTGAAGCTATTGTCTTGACTGGCATCTTTGCCAATTCCCTAGGATTTTCCCCCCCCAAAAAATCAAATTATCAGAAAATGGGGATAGTTTTTATCTCCTCTTTGCCTGGCTTTACATTTCCTTTGTTTGTCCTAATACAATTACTATTATTTCCAAAACCATATCAAATAATAATGGAGAAAATTGGCATCCTTGGTTTAGTTCTATATTAATTGAAAAAGGTTCTAATGTGTCTCTATTACCCTTAATGATTGTTTGTGGATACTTTTTATGATATTAAAAAAGGTCCTTCTATGCCAATACTTTATAGGATTTTAGCATAAATGATTGTACTTTTAAAAGGTTTTTTCACATCTATTGAGACAATCATGTGGTTTTAGGCATTTTTGTTTTTACTATTATAATTTGGACTCATCTTTATGAGGTAGATTTATGCCTGGACTCTTAGTAATTCTGCACTTAGAAGGGTAGTTATAAAATGGTTTGTGTTTATGCCCTGTTATAGAACAAAACTCTTTAACAATGAATCTGGGGTTGAACTTCCAGCTACGGACTGGGTAAGGAAAGCTCCCAGCTACAGAGTGAGAAAGGTCCCTCTCTTCTGTGCAGCCCCCATTGCATCCCCATGCTGCCAGTCCAAGGAACATCTAACAACATATGGGCAGGGTAGATTACAAGAATGGATCAGGGTGGATCACCATGCCTGGAGTAGGATAGGGCCTATCCTCCATGGGCTTATTTCTCTTGTTCATGGGTGAGTAGGCATTTGAAATGAAATACACTCAGTCATACACACTTCCCAGCTTGTCCATTCAGACAAGGTCTCATGGATCTTACAGAAGAGAGATGGCCAGGATCAGTTACTACTACAATTTCCTGTCACAGCTTTGAAAAGCTCAGCACCGCCTCCCTCCTCCTGTCCTACACAAACACACACACACACACACACACACACACACACACACACACACACACACACACCACACACCCTTTGAGAGTTGATTTCACATTAGGTTTTTTCTCTTCCCAAACTGGGAAGAACTACAAATCCCAAAGGATTTTGTGGTTGGCCAGCCCTTTGCTAGAGGTTGTTACAATATGATTCTGTTGATTGTTTTCCTAACATTGACTCATCCTTGCTTTCTTGGTATTAATCCAACACAATCATAATGGATGATTTTTTGGGATAAATCATTGTAGTAATATACAATTTTATTTTTCTTAAATATATATTAATTTATGATATTGGTGTATAGCTCTCCTGTGCTAGATATTCTTTCCTGATTTAAATCTTTGGACTGCATTTGTCTCAAAAGGAAGCTGATGACTTGCTTTCTCTCTCAAGTTTTGAGAATAATTTGCTTAGTATGGATACTAATTGTTCTTTAAAACTTTGATATGGGGCAATAGATATGCCATAGATGTGCCATAGATAGGGCACCAGACCTGGAGTCAAGAGGATCTGAGTTCAAATCCAACTGGGCAAGTCACTAACCTTGATTGCCTCCTCCCACCCCTCAAAAAAGTTTGATAGAATTCTTCTGTGAATCGTATTAGGACAAGGAGAATTTTCCCCCTTTGTTGTTGTTCAGTTGTTTTAAGTCATATTCAATTCCATGGCTCCTTTTGGGGTTTTATTGGCAGAGATTCTGCAGTGGTTTGCCATTTCCTTCTCTAGCTCATTGTACAGATGAAGAAACTGAGGCAAACAGGGTTCAGTGATTTGCCCAGGGTCATACAGCTAGTGAGAATCTGAGGTTGGATTTGGATTCAGGGAACATGAGTTTCCTGACTCCAACCCCAGCATTCTATCCATGGTAGTGACACTTAGCTGCCATGATCAGGTTCTATAAAAGAGTATATTTATTACTTCTGCCTTTTTATATTTGTTTACAGTACCTCTATAACATAAGGCATGATGATTTTTTCGTAAAAGTTCCATGTAGTGTTGATATTTATAAAGATGCACATGTATTATGTATATAGACATATATATCCACGCACACACATACATACATATATACATATGTGTGTGTGTTATATCCTCTGTAGAAGATGCCCTAAGTCTTTTTGCTGTGATTTCTCCAGCAATTTGTTCAATCTATGTTGTCCCTTTTGTTTATCTTTCTATTAGCTTTATCCAAAACTGAGAGAGGGACATTGAAATCTGTGATCATTGCTATGTTACTGTCTATGTCTTTTTGTTAATATTTCATTAGATGCTAAGACATTTGGAGCCCATAAGTTTAATACTGATATTGGTTTGTTATCTATGGATTCTTTTAGGATAATGCAATTTCCTTGTTTATTTCTTCTTGTGTTTTAAATGTTTGTTTTTGATTGATCTGATGCCATGACTGCAACTCTTACTATTTTGGATTCACTTGATGCTTAGTAAGTTTTTTCCCAGCCCTTTATTTTTATTATGTGTATTTTTAAATGTATTTTTTCTAAACAACAGACTGTGGAGTTTTGTTTTCTTATCCAATCTGTCACTTTTTTATTTTATTGAACTGTTTAATCCATTCACATTTAAAGTTACGGTTTTTATTTTCCTCCATTTGTTTTTAATACTATTTTTTTCTGAATTACAATTTTTGCTCCTCTTCATAAAGGCAGTGCTTATTCACTTCAGTTATTTTGGCTCAATATATTTTAAAGAAACTCTACTCCCACCAGCTCTCTTCCTTTCTACCTCAAAATGTTCCTCCCATTTGTTATTCTTTTCCCTAGTTTGGGGGGGTTTTGCTTATTAGATCCCCCCCCTTTTTTGCTTTTCTCTAGTTATTTAATTATTTTCCATTAAGTAGTCAAATAGAATGCCCCTTCCTTTCCTTCTCTTCAATTTGTTTGGTTCATTCATTTTTAAAAATTTTATTTTCTATATCTTGTTTTTTCTTTTAAAAAAAGATTTATTTTTTTCATTTTAAAAATGACTTATCTTTCTCTTCTGTCTATTCTGGAATTTTGGGCTTTGATTCATGACTTACAATTATTTAGTTCTTGTTTAGTCTCTGTCTTTTTCATGGAATTAAAGCTTATCAGGCATTTTGGGGGCTCCTTTTTTGTAAATAGTTTCTATGTAATTGTTGTGAATTTTGTCCCTGACCCCTTTTTTCTTTTTTGCCTCATTCTTAGAAATACCATTTCCTGCTAACGATAGAGATGATAAGGTCCCATGGTAGAATTTTTTTCCTATGACCCTGATTGTGCAATTCATAATTTATTTTTGCCTCCCCTTGATCTTGATGGAAGATGGGAAGTCCAATATCCTATGAACTTTTTAAAGCTTAAATGTCCTCCTCCAACATGACAGTGAGGAGAAATATAGGTTAAGGTCAAAGATGACACCTCTACTTATCTCCCATGTGGTTCCTCCTTAGGAGTTTAGCCTCAGACGGTAATATGGCTTCCATCTATGAAATAACTGTGCTTCCTAAATAACTTGATATTTTATAGGGAGTTAAGGGCATGACCAAGTATGCTCAAGGTAACTGAACATCACTCCAGTTAAAAGAACATTTTTCCCTCAGACTAAAGCCCATGATTGATTGTTTGATTAAAATGTTAGTCTATGTTTGAGACTGATTGATTGTTTTCACCTGGTTACAGAACTAGGGCATCTTATCACTTTATGAGGGACACACTAATTTCATTGATTCAATCAACACCTCACCCTTACATATGAACTGTTTGGCATTTTAAGCCCTTCACGACATGACTCCTTTCTATATTTCTAACCTCACTTTCTTCCCCAGTTCATTTATTCTACTATTCAAAGACTTAGGCCAGCTTGCTGTTTCTAGCTCAGAGCACTTCTTGTCTCAACTCTCTGCCTTTTCAGTGGCTGTCTCTCCTACTAAAAATGCTTTCCCTCCTCTCACTTCTGCCATTTAGTATCCCTGCTTTTCTTCAAGATTCAGTTTACAATCATCTACAACTTCTCTGAAGAACTTATGATGAAAATTCTATCCATACCTAGAGAGGAACAGATTACAACTGACTACAGATTGAAGCGTTGTCTGTTTATATGTCTTCCTCTGTCTGTCTCTCTCTTTTCAACTTAATTTTTCTTGAGAATTTTAATTTTCATTAGGAGGGGAGATCTGTTTTCTTTTATAATTTGACTTTTATGGAAATGTTTTTTCATAACTTCACATGTGGTTTCTTAATTATGGGTGGGGATAAGGGAGAGAACCTAGAACTCAAAAAATTTAAAAACAAATGTAATTTTTTGTTCTGAATATAACTAAGGAAAACATTAAGTAAATAAAATAAATCACAAAAAAGATTCAGTTTAAATCCCGCTTTCTGCAGAAGGCCTTTCTCAGTCCCTTCCTATTCCTCCCCTCACAAACACACTGCTAATGCTTTTCCTCTGAGATTACTTCCATTATATTGCATATATATTGTGGGTATAGTATTTTGCATGTTGCTCATTAGAATGTGAGCTCCTTCAGCTAGTCATTGCTATTGCAGCTTGGCTTGACTCACCATGCAACTGAAACTTCCCAAATTAGCAATTGATCTCTTAATTACCAAAACTAATAGCCTTTCCTTAAATGCTCATCCTTCTAGACTTGCAGTCTTCGATATTGTCAATCACTCTCTTCTACATAGTCTCTTTTCTTTAGGTTTTCATGACTCTGTTCTCTTCTACTTTTCCTCCTACCTGGCTGACCCATCTTCTCAGTCTCCTTGGCTGTCTCTTCTTCATCCAGGTCAGATTCAAGTAATTTCCCATTCAGCTGCGCTCCTAAATTTCATGATTTCTTCAAACTCATTAATCTGCAAAATAAAATCAAGTCTATAATCCATACCTCTTCAGGTAATTACCCACACTTCCTCTAAGTATCTCTCTCCCCCCTCTCTTTTTGGCTTCTTTTTAGGTGCTATCTTTCCCATTAGACTGTGAGCTCTTTGAGGGCAGGGATTAATTCTTGCCTTTCTTTTTATCCCCAGGACTTAGCATAGTGTCTGAAACATAATTTTCAAAGAGGACCAAGTGGAACAATGATACCATAGAGTGATGTCTTCAACATTCATTTTTTGCAAGGTGATTGGGGTTAAGTGACTTGCTCAGGGTCATCATTTGGACTTAGTCATATCTTCAGGGCCAGTGCTCTATCCACTGTGCCCTCTAGCTGCCCCCAACACAGAGAGATGTCTTGGCTCACATGTGAATGAGTTTTAGGTGAGGCAGAGTTGCTCAGTCATCAGCCTCACTCTTTCAGAGTCATCAAAGTCCAATGGCAAGTCAAAAGTAATGATGACTATGTCCTGGGATGCAGTGGATGATGCTGGCGTCTTCTACATCTAATCAAGTTCCAAGTATCCCATACCTGTTTCAGAATCCTTTATGGGCTGCTGGAATAAATTGGATTCATCCACCCATTCTGTCAGAAGTCTTCATATGCTCAGGGTAGACACCTGCCTAACTCACCAATGGGTCTGAGACTTGGCAGTAACCTTCAACCCAGGTTTAGCCCATCCTTACTAGGGTATGGCCACTGCACATGCTGCAGCTCCTTGGAGCCACAGGTAGGTCACAAATGGACACTAAAGATGGATGAGCAGTTCTAAAAGAGCTCATACCAGAAGTGCTAGTCCTCTCTGAATACCTCATACACCCCGTATGCCAAACTATAAAAGCAATGGCCAGCTGAAGGAGCTTACATTCTTTTTTTTTTAATTAAAGCTTTTTATTTTCAAAATATATACATGGATAATTTTTGATATTCACCCCTACAAAATCCTGTGTTCTAATTTTTTCCCTTCCTTCTCCCCACCCCTTCTCCAGTCGGCAAATGATTTAATATATGTTGAACACGTGAAATTCCTCTATACATATTTCCATAAAAATCATGCTGTTCCAGAAAAATCAGATCAAAAAAGAAAAAAAGGAGAAAGAAAACAAAAGTCAAGCAAACAACAACAAAGAGTGAAAATACTATGTTGTGATCTACACTCAGTCCCCCCAGTCCTCTCTCTTGGTGTAGAAAGCTTTCTTCATCACAAGACCATTGGAACTGGCCGAATCGCCTCATTGTTGACAAGAGCCATGTCTATCAGAATTGATCATTGCATGATCTTGTTATTGTTATTATACAATGTACAATGATCTCCTGGTTCTGTTCACTTCACTCAGCATCAGTTCCTGTAAGTCTCTCCAGGCCTCTCTGAAATCATCCTGCTGGTCATTTCTTACAGAACAATAATATTCCATAACATTCGTATACCATAACTTATTCAGCCATTTTCCAACTGATAAACATCCACTCAGTTTCCAGTTTCTTGCCACTACAAAAAGGGCTGCCACAAACATGGTTGCATATGTGGGTCCTTTCCCCTCCTTTATGATCTCTTTAGGATACAAGGCCAGTAGAAACACTGATGGATCAAAGGATATGCACAGTTTGATAGCCCTTTGGGCATGGTTCCAAATTGAGGAGCTCATATTCTAATGGGTAGCATGCAAAATAGTATGGAAGAATAAGACATAAAGAATGCACCAATTACCTCCTGAAGATAAAAGGTGATTGTAAAGGTGAAAGGAAAAACTCCAGGAATGTCATAGCCAAAATCCAGAACTCTCAATTTCAAAGAAATAATACTGCAGATATGCAGAAAATATCAGGAAACAACAATCAGTATCATTCAACACTGGGCAGTTCCTAGTCTAGAAGAACAGAAATCTTTTCCCTTCCTTAGGCAAGCTGATGTTCCCCACTCCCTCTTACTAGGACTTACCATATAGATGCCCCTTAGTATAGAGACTTGACAATCTAAGAACAGCCCACTGCGGCTCGCTTGGAATGCCCCAGATGATGATATCTACCAGCCTCAGCCTTCCAGGGAGGAGATATGCACCATCATGCCTGGCAAATATGCTATTCCAAAAAGGAAAATATATAGATTTACAATGAAGAATAACTTACCCTGTAAATATCTGCTAAGTATAATCCTAGAGGAGGAAAAACAGATCTTTAATAAAATAAAGGACTTGGAAGTATTTCTGATGAAGACACTACAATTGAATAGAAACTTTGACATGCAAAAAAGTCCAAGGAGATACAGCAATTATTATTATTATATAAGAAATGAGGAGCAGGCTGATTCTAGAAAAGTCTGGAATGACTTACACAAACTGACACTGAGTGAAGTGGGCAGAACCAGGAGAACATTGTACACAATAACTAGATGATGTAATGATCAACTGTGATAGACTTGGCTCTACTCATCAATGCAGTGATTCAAGCCAGTTTCAATAGACTTAGTATGAAAAAGGCCATCTGCATCTAGAGAAAAAACTAAGGGGACAATGTGGATCAAAGAATAGTATTTTCACTTTTTGTTTGTTTTTTTTATCCTTTCTCGTGCATTTTTCCATTTTGGAATGATTTTTCTTGTACAACATGATAAATATAGAAATGTTTAAAAGAATTGCACATATTTAACCTGTATCAGATTGCTTGCTGTCTTGGGGAGGGAGGAGGTAAGGAAGAGAGAGAAAAATTCGGAATGCAAAATCTTACGAAAATGAATTTTGAAAACTATCTTTACATGTATTAAAAAAAATACTATTGAAAATGGAAAAAAAAGGCAGCTTAAACTCTAAAGCTTCTTACTTAAGGCAATTAGGAATATATGGCCAATCTGTCTTTCCAGCTTATCAGATATTACTTCCTTCCACCATTTCTCCATCAGCAGTAAAATGTTGTTAGATTTCTTGTTGAAACTGAAAATAAATACAAGCACCAAATAGCCAGTGATATTTATGTCATATATGCAGTTCATATTCTTTCTAGAAGGAAAATATCCTAAAAGTTTGTTTATGGAAAAGAAAATTAGTGAGAAGGGAGTTGAAACATTGAAACAGAATGCTATCCAGCAAGATATTATAGCCTGAAAAGTAACCTTTCTCCACTAGAGCAAAATGCTTGTCAAAACAACTAGAATTTGGTGTCAGTGAACAGGTTTGCTGAGGTTAAAATCTCAGGACTGCTACTTCTTGCCTCACTTTGGTGAAGTTGCTTCATTGGTTTGGGACTCACTGCCCTCCTTTATAAAATAAACAGGACTAATTGAGTTTCTAGGCCTCTTCCAACTAAATCTCTAGTCCAGACAGACATGTCAAACATATGGCAACACGTGGTTCACAACGCAGCCTGAACCAGATTAAAATACAATTAAGAAATATTTAACAGAATAAGTAAAAATACAATAAAATATAGATAATATTTTTAAAAGAAAAGAAAGACATTTGTTTTTACATGATTGTAAGGGGCTGCATTATGATGTAGTGCCAACATTTTAATAGGGGAAGAACAAATAGATGTACCTTTAATAGCTTACCTTCTTTAATGGGTATCAAGGGAATAAATAAGAAAATAAGAGATCCTGGGGGTAGATTGGTTCTTTTGTGAGTTTGAAAAGGGAAGAGAAGGAAGGACAAAAGAAAGAATAAGCTAATATAGAAAAGCAGCTGCAGGAGGAAATTAGTTGGTTTGTTAAAAAAATAATTTGTTTATATGACATAAAAAATATAAATGGTAGAAAAGGGATGAGTTTCGCTCTTATCTGAACTGGACAAAGGAAGGTTGAACACACGCAATCTACTGTAGCAATATATCAAATTCAAAAGGCAAAGAAGCAGGGATGGATATTGTGGATGGAGTGAATAAGCAGAAAGGTTACACTGGGGAGGAGACACTGGGGAGCTTCTTGTTCCTGAAAGGAATGGGGGAGAGGTGAAAGGAAGGAAGAAAGAAAGCAATGAAGGAAAGAAGGAGAAAAGAAAAGAACCCTGAATCTTAGGAAGTGCTCATCAATCAGAGAATGTTGTTACATTATACTAATTAGTTCATTTAAGTCTAGGGGGAAAATAATGGTTCCTAACTTTAGTAAAATCATTTTAAGCAAAGGGTTTGAGTTCAATCACTATCACTCTTAACCTCCAGTTAGAAAAACTATTAACATTTAGGTAGAGGTTTGGACTCTTTGGGTGTACATTTATATCTATTTCTAGATAATTTTTGGTCTTTTTGTAGTTGCGGCAAAAATCAGTTTCTTGGAAATGCTTGGTTAATAAACCAGAATATTATATTGTAATTTCTGTAGAGAGATGGGTATTGAGAGAGAAAATTGGCTAAGGAACTGACTTCTTCCTTGGTGATCCCTGAGCCCAAGATGCCTATAAGTCTCCATGACTCCTTTATAATTTTCCTTCTTTGCCACAGCTCAGTCCAACCTTTGTTCTTGAGAACTGTATTGGAATTTCATGCTTGTTCCATCCTCATTGCTTCTAAACCCTCAGAATATTTCTAAATACTTTCGTTAGTAACAAATCAGGAATAGATCAATTTTTAAAAACCCCTTGAAAATCAACAAGTTTAAAAATCCCAAGTAAATATCAAAATAGAATTTCTTAAAACAAGGGATTAACAAAACTAAAAATGAAAAAAATCCTACTGAATTAATAAATAAAATTAGGAGATAAAAAGAACCTAATAAAATATAACTTTAGCTAATAAGATTTTTTAAAAAAGGAAACCTAACTACCAGTATCAAAGATGAAAAAAGGAAAATCACAAAAAATGAAAAAGGGAAATTATTAGAAAAAGTTTTGTCTCCTGTATGGCAATAAAACTGACAAATGAAATGGATGAATATTTACAAATACATAAAAAACTTCAAATTAACAAGAGGAGAAATGGAGAATCAACTAACAATTTCAAAAAAGGAAATTCAATAGGCCATAAAGCTCCCACAAGGAAAAATCACTACTAGATGTAGTTGCAAGTGAATTCTATCAAACATTCAAGGAATGATATATTCTTATACAGGCTTGCAAAAATAGAAAAAGGGATGCTAATAAATTCTTTCTCTGATACAAATATGGTCTTGATGCCTAAACCAAAGAGAGTCGAAAGAAAACTACATATCAATACCCCTAATGAACATTGGATACACAAACATTTAAGAAAATGTTAGCAGAAGAGCTATAGCAATACATCAAAAAGATGATAAATTATGGCCGGCCAGTTTATACCAGGAATGCAGGGTTAATTCAATATTAAGAAAATTGGTAACAGACAATATTAATAATAAGGATAAAATAAAATAAAATAAAAATTCTGTATATGTTGCTATAAAATCATATGATTATAACAACATATACAGAATTTTTATTTTATCTTTATAAAATACAATACTTGTTACCCTTTAAAAAACTAATTAGGAATATTTAATATGTATGGGAATGCCTGCCATCTAGGGGAGGGGGTAGAGGGAAGGAGGGGAAAATTCGGAACAGAAGGGAGTACAAGGGATAATGTTGTAAAAAATTACCTATGCATATGTGCTGTCAAAAATGTTACAATTATAAAATTAATTTAAAAAAAACTAGTTAGGAATATAAATACAGATGTAAACGGACCTTTTCATAATATATTATCTACTTAAACCCAAAAGGTAGTATATAGTAGGGATAAACTGAGGCCTTTCTAGTAATATCTGAGGTAAAGCAAGGATGTCTATGATCAACCCTACTATTTGACATAGTACAAGTAATGTTAGCTATAGCAGTGAGACAAGAAAAAGAAATCAAGTGAATAAACACCAGCAAAGAGAAAACAAAACTATTGCTTTTGCAGATAATATGAATGGTTTGTTTAAAGATCTTCAGAGAGTCAACTAAAAATAATGGAAATAATACAATAAAACTTCATCAGATTTGCAGGATATAAAGTAAATCCGCATAAATCATAAGCATCTCTGTATACTACTAATAAATCCTAGCAGAAAATGAGAAATTCCATTTATAATAACTACAATATATAAAATAACTGGGAGTCTACCTATGAAAATACACACAGAAGCTGTATGAATATAACTATAAGACATTCTTTATAGAAGTAGACCTTAATAAATAAAGAAATATTAATTACTCATAGGTAGTCTGAGCCAATATAATAAAAATAACAAAACTAGCAAAAGTAATTTCTTTACTCAATACTGTTCTAATCAATTGACCAAAATATTATTTTGGAATTAGAAACAATAATAATGAAATTCATCAGGAAGAACAAAAGGTAAAGAATCTCAAGTGGAATGATTTTTTAAAAAGTAAGAACAAGGCCTAGCAGTATCAGATTGCAAACTCTAATAAAAACAATAATAACCAAAATTATTTTATTCTAATTAAAAATAGAGAAGTCCATCTGTGAAACAGATTAGGCATATAATATATGGAAGCAAGTGAGCACAGTAGCCTGGTGTTCAATAAATTCTAGCTACTGGGGTTAAGAACTCATTATTTGACAAAAACTTGGGGGAAACCTAAAAAGTAGTCTAGGCTAAGACTAACACCTCACCTCACTAGATGGCGAAATGGAAAGAGTTTGGAATCAGGAAGATTCATCTTTTTGACTTCAAATCTGGCTTCAGACACGTCCCAGCCCTGGACAAGGGTTATATACCTCAGTTTTCTCATCTGTAAAATAAGCTATAGAGGGAAATGAAAAGCCACTCCAGTATTTTTGCCAAGAAATCCCAAAGTTGGGGCACAAAGAGTTGTGCATGACTGAAAAATGACTCGACAACTGCAACAAATACCTCACACCATATATCAAGATAAGCTTCAAATGGATATATGACTTGGATATAAAAGATCAATTATAAATAAATTAGAGGAACAAGGGAAAACAATTCTTTCAAATGCATGGACAGGAAAAAAAAGTTCAAGATCAAATAAGAGGAAGAGACAATAAAATGGACAATTTTGATCATGTAAAATTCAGCAGATTTTGCACAAAGAAAACCAATGCAGTTAAAATTGGAAAAGAAACAGTTAACAGTTAAAAGGAAAATGTCTTTGCAGCAAGTTTCTCTGATAGAGGTCTCACTTCCAAGATATATGAAAAATTTGGTCAACTTTATGAAAATTAAAGTCATTGTCAATTTGTAAATTGTCAAAGATTATGAATAGGTAGTTCTTCAAGGAAGATATATAAACTATTAATAGTCACAATTCAAAAAATGCCCCCAATCACTAAAAATTAGAGAAATGGAAATTAAAGCAACTCTGAGACTTCATCTCACATTTATCAGATTGGCAAAGATGATAAAAAAGGAAAATTACCAATGTTGGAGGGACCTTGAGAAAATAGGCACTATTCAACAAATTAGGAAAATAATTTATATGTTAACAATTTTGTAAAGATAATTTTGAAAGATTTAAGAACTATGAACAATACAGTTACCAATCATGACTCCAAGGGACTGATGATTTTATCTGCCTTCTGAAAAAGGAGTGATAAATTAAAAATGCAGAATTAAACATACATTTTGGGACACAATGTGAACATTTGTTCTGCTTTCCCATGCTTGTTTATCACAAATGATTTTTTTTTTTCTTTTAAACTGGGGGTTACTGAGAGAGAATATAACTTTTTATTAATTGAAAAATAAAATAATTCAAAAATTCAATTATGAGAGAGAAAAGGAAGTTTAGAAGGAACTAGCCAAGGATGGTTTGAAAGTAATATGTAGACTTTATTAAATGCTTTTTAAAAGAAAAAATATGATGTGGGATGGATATCCACAGTTTTTTATAGAATCCTCTTCTTGCATTTTATATAGAAATGCTCTTTTTTGGTGTTTAAGTTCAGAATAAAAACATTTTTAAAAAATGATCCAACATGATCCACATAATTCGCTGAGGCTCTACAAAAGTGGCTCTTGTCAATGTAAAGTTTAAAGCTATTTTCTTCCAGCCAATCCAGTCTTTCTTCCTGTTCTTTCAAGGTCTTCCCAAAGACAATGATATCATCAAGGCATACCAACACTTGCAGGTAATTCATGACTTCAACTATTTTCTCAACCAGTCTTTGGAAAGTAGAACAATCCTTAGAAATGCCCTGAGGTCGGGCTTTGCTCAAACTGGTAAAATCCAGGAGGGCTGATGAAAGCTATCTTCTAGTCTTCCTCTGCCTTAGGGATTTGGTAGTAACCAGTAAGCAGATCCAATACTGAGAGTCACTGGTTGCCAGGAAGGAAGAAAGAGGAATAATTTAATGCCTATATATTTTTTGATCCTCACATCAGTGTTGGGAGCAGGTGCTATTATTATCACCACTACAATTGAGGAAACTGAGGCAGACAAAGATGAAGTGACTTGCTCAGGATGGCACTGTTAGTATCTGAGATTGGATTTGAACTCGGATCTTCTTGACTTCAGAACCAGTGTTTTATACACTATACTTTGTTGAATCATTTTTCAATCATTTCCAACTCTTGATGACACCATTTGGGGTTTTCTTGGTATGGTGAACTCTTGTTTTATTTTGGTTCTTTTGTTGCTGGGATAGTAGTCCATATATGTATATATTTTTCCATTCCTCATGGGTATCATTCCTATGGGCATCATATATAGGTTACCATGAGAGGTCGCCACCCCATCTGTGGAGATGCTATTGGCCAATATGCTCTTGAGCTGTTCTTTTGAGTCATTTTGCACAAAGGAATTTTCCTAACACCTTCTGGGAATGGCCAGGTGTCAGTAAGTTGGACTTTAAGAGTTTCTCTTTAGGCACATCCCACATCCCACTCACAGGCGGAGTTGCCTTCTTGCTCCGTTCATGTTGCAACCACTATTCCTCTTCTCTGTTACCTGGGCACCCTCCAACTCAAATGTCTACTGATCTATGTCAAAGGTTCAAAGGCCGGGGCCGTTTATTGTTATACCCTAACTCTGTCCTTGTCCCTGCTTCTGTTAGTTGTTGTCCTTCATTCTTGAAGAGGACCAAAATGACATCAGTCTGTTAGAGGCAAGATAATGTGGCTGATCAGACCAGTATAAGCATGCTTCTGTATAAGCTACACAGATAGCCACTGTGCAAGTACTAGGTTCCAGTCTGTTGTTTGCAATATTTTAATAGTATCTTAAATAGACTGGGAGGACAATTAAAAGTGCCCAATCCAGTACTGTCATAGTGATGAGGTGAAGTCTAGTTTTGGGGGCTCCTGGTATGGGAACCAAAAATATGATGAGGTTTAGTTTGGGGGTTCCTAAAGGGAACCCTACTAAAGGTAGGGAACCAAATGTTAAGGTCTAGATTTAGGGAACCAAAATGAGATTAGGACTTCTGGTGGTCACAGAGTTAAATGATAAGGTCTAGTGGCAGGTTTGGGATTCAGGAAACCAAATGGAGAGGTTTGGCTCCCCTGCACCCCCTTGGGATTTGGCACAAGGGTAGGGAGTTTTGGGGAATCCCCTTCTGGCGGCACAGGGATTCTCTGTAAGGGAATTTACAGACCTGAAAACCTAGATTGATAAAAGAGGTTTATTATAGAGACTGGGAAGTAAGGTTAGAAATCCTAACATAGAGGCATAAAGTCTCTTTAGGGATGAGGATAAAGAGAGGGTAGCACTGGAAAAGAATATTATTCCAGTGGGCAGAGGTTTTCTTGGCCTAGCATGGCATAGCATGACATGTTTAGAGCCTCTGCAAAGAGGGGATTTTAGTTTGGCTCTTTTATAATAGGAGCTTTGGCTACAAACTGAAGGGGGCTAGTGGGTGGAGTCCCAAATTGGCTTATCTACAAGCTGGGTTTCAACTTGGTGTGGAATTTGAATAGAATTGAATAAGTTTCTTTAATTCAATAGGGTTGGAATTCTTTTGCTCCGGACTGAACCAACCCCACCTAGATAACAGAATGAAACTGTCTTGTTTCCCTCAGGTGGGGTCCCCGACTGAGGCAGAGTTGAAGATTTTCTCCTTCAAGGAGTTTTAGAGTTTCGGGGTCCCTTCTTCAATAGTAGACACTTTTTGAGTTGTCATTCACATTCTCAAATGATCTGTCAGTTTATCACAGATGGATATTGGTTTCAGTGCCAAAATAACCTTTATAGACCTTTTTTAAGTCAAGGGAGACCATAGCTTTGGCTTGCTTAGGTCTTTCTGGCCAAGCTAATGCCCTCAGGGAGTAGCAGGGTATGGTGGTAAATGTTTAACTACTCTCTCTAGGGGAAAAAAAGGATAGCAGACACCTTTTTTTAAAGTTTAATTTGTGTTACTAACACTTTCTTAAGCCTAGACAATCACCAAAACAATAATCAAGCCCTGATTTGTAGTTTGATTTCTGAGGTGTAAATGTTCACGCTGAAAATTTAACAATTTGGCACTTCAGCTGGTTTGAGTTGGCTCTAGCATGCCTCTGGGTACCCACCCCTTTGTCACCGTAAGTCTGAAAAAGTGCTTGTTGACCCAGAATAAGAACTGGAGTGGAAGTTTGTTCATGTTCATTTTCTCTCTCTCTCTCTGTCTCTCTCTGTCTCTCTCTCGCTCTTTCTCACACACACACACACACACAAACACACTCACACACACACACTCATACACACACACTCACACACACACACAAACACAAACACACACACTCAGTGTCATTACTACTATTTGATCAAGGATATAAAATAATTTGAGTTTACGTATGCATTCTTAGTACGTGTGAATGTAGTTTCATGTCCTCATGTATCCAAAATGGTCAGACAGGATCCTTAAGGCTTTCTATTATAATGTCAGTGTCAGGGGCTGGCCAGTTCTATCCAGTCTAGTCATCTTCCTCAGAGAGGCTTATCTCTTCCTGGAAAAAGTTTCTAGCTGGGATTTATCTGAGCTGTTTATAATGTGTGCATTACGTAATCTATCTCCAGAGAAAGTTTCTCAGGAGGAACTGGCCATCATTTGACATACTGGTAAGAAGGTTCTGTCTTTGGAACTTCTTCTCAAGTCACGCTGTTATTTAAGTTGGGGAAATTTCCCTTTCTTGGTATTTTAGGCAAGTTATAGGGAAAAAATCTTTGGTGTAGATTGAGCATCACTCAGGCAGGTTTTTTCCAAGAAAAGTCTTTTGGCTCCATTCTATATAGGGTGAAACCCCAAACTTATTTTCATCATCAATCAATTGCTGTGCAGTCACCATTTCCATTCATTCATTTGGTAAGTGTATATATAACTTTTTCCCCTTGAATGAAAGACTGTGAACCAGTTTCCAAGAATTATAGCTTATTTGTTTTTTTTCAAGTATTTTGAATATTCAAACGTCTTTATTTTAGAGAACATATCCTAAGTGAATGCTCCTGATCTCCCTCCCAACTAGCTTTTTATTTTCAAAATGCATGCAAAGATAGTTTTCAACATTCACCCTTGCAAAACTTTGTATTCCAAATTTTTCTCACTCCTTTCCCCTCACCCCCTCTCCCCTAGAGCACTGTAGGTTAACATGTATAAGTCTAGACATATTTCCACATTTATCATGCCATACAAGAAAAATCAGATCAAAAAGGAAAAAAAAAAGCAAGCAAACAACAACAACAACAAAAGTGACACATTCAGTCCCCATGGTCCCCTTTCTGATAGCTCTCTCCGTCATGTGTATATTAGAATTTATCCTTTTTTAAACTGTCCTCTAATTCTCTCTGATCTTCATGAAGTTTATATGTCCTCCTCGTTAAACAGGCTCTATTGCATATATCAGTTCTTTGTGAACTATTGCTGTGCAATCATTTCAGGCCTGTCCAACTTTTCCTGACCCCATTTGGGGTCTGCTTGGCAAAGATACTGGAGTGGTTTTCCATGTACTTCTCCAGCTCATTTTACAGATGAGGAAACTGAGAATAACAGAGTTAAGAGCCTTGCCAGGGGTCACACCTCCAGGAAGTGTTTGAGGCTGTATTTGAATTCGAGAAGATGAATCATCCTGACTTCAGACCAGACATTCTATCTACTTCACCATCTAACTGTCCTTCTCTTATAAATATTAACCTTCACAGATTGATATTTTCAAATACCATATCCTTATCCTCACAGTGATGTTCCATGATACCAGTATTTACCCTACTACCAAAAAGCAATTTAATGAATTCCAACAGTGCAAATTAGAAACAGTAATATATAATTTCCCTGTCATAACAATAATTCTTTATTAACTCTCTGACCATCTCTACCTCATCAGAAACTGGGACTTCACTCCTGTCTCCACTCAGCTCTGGGAAGTAAACCAGACAATCCCCAAATTTTCTATAATCCAGGTCCCATAATTCCTTCTCCCACCCCCACGGCACCTTTTATGTGGTATCTTTCCCCATTAGACTATAAGCTCTTTAAGGACAGTGTCCTGTTTGCCTTTATACAGGTATACATATCCTTGGTACTTAACACAGAACCAGGCTCAAAGTTAACATTAAGTAAATGCTCTTTCTACCCCCCCCCCCACCCTGCTCTGAAACAGTGTCAACCATGGTTCTCAGCAGATTATGCCAATTATAAAACAACAGATGTTCTCTCAGGCATAGATCAGAACCAAAATTCTTATAATAAAAATGCTTAAAATGAATAATGCTTAAAATTTAATGCTTGAACAACAATCTAGTAAATTCTGCTTAATACAAAACAAAAAGAAATAAAAATTTAGCACAGTATTTAACCTTCCAAATAGAAAAAAGGAAAAAAAAATAAATTATCCCTGACAAGATTCCTGACTTATAACAACTATACTAATTAGCTCATTTAAGCTCAGGGGCAATATAATGGCCCCTAAGGTTCACATGGTTCCTTCCTCTTTGGCTTGAGAGGCTTAATTCTAGAACACTTCTGATTTCAATCATCATTGCTGAGCTTCTAGTTAGGAAAATTCCTAATATTTAGGCACAAATTAATCTCTCTGCCTAACTTCTCTCTTATCCTTCTCTACTTAACCCATGGCTCATTAGAGATAGAGACAAAATCCAGTTTACTAGAAATCTTTGGGTAATGAAACAGTAGATTATATTATAATGATTGTGAATATGCTACAGGCCCTTGAAAGGGAAATAGGGAAAGAGCTGAACTTTTCTCTGGACTTCTTTTGTATATTCTTTTAGTTTCTTTTGTGAGGCAATTGGGGTTAGGTATCTTGCCCAGGGTTACATTAGGAAATGTTAAATGTTTGAGGCTGAATTTGAACTCAGGACCTCCTGATCCAGGGCCAGTGTACCATCTGGCTGTCCCTGGACTTCCTTTGCTTGGATCTTTTACTCTGAGAATTCTATAGAGTCGAAAGACTCCTCAATATCTTCCTTTTTCCCCCCCAGCTTTGTCCTATCTTTGTTCCTCAGTGGTGTGCCAGCAAGCCATACTTCCTCTAACAGCTCCACTTCCAGACCTTAGAATCTCTATTTCACTCTAAGATAACTCCTTTCTTTTATACAAATTCCTTTCTTGATCAGTTGTTTCAGTTGCCTGATTCCTCTTTGCCCCATTTGATTTTAATGTGTGTTTTTTTAAGATACTGAAGTGGTTTGGCATTTCCTTCTCCAGCTCATTTTACAGATGAGGAAACTGAGGCAAACAGGGTGAAGTGACTTGCCTAGCGTCACAGAGTAAGTATCTGAAGCCAGTTTTGAACCCAGGTCTTCCTGTCTCTAAGGGCAGCTAGATGGTGCAGTGGATAGAGCACCAGGCCTGGAGTTGGGAATACCTGAATTCACATGTGACCTCAGCCATTTACTATGTGATCCTAGACAAGCCACTTAACCCCCAATTGCTTTGCCAAAAAAAAAATCTTGAGTTCAAATCAGACCTCAGCCATTTACTAGTTGTATGACCCTGGGCAAGTCACTTCATCCTGTTTGCCTCAGTTTCCCATGTGTAAAATAAGCTGGAAAAAGAAATGGTACACACTTTAATATCTTTACCAAAAAAAACCAAAATGGGGGTCACAATGAGCAGGATACAATTGAACAACAAACTTGCTGACTGTAGGCCATGTGTTTTATTCATTGCAACTTAGTTTCCTTAGGGAGCAGGCAAATCTTTCAGATAATTTTTCTGATTCAAGGAGATTTACAGACCTGTTCACAATTGGTTCTGAATGAATATTCCAAAGAGTATCTTTACCTACATATATATGATAATCAATGGAGCCTCAACCTTATAATAAAATATTACTGCACTATAAGAAATTATGAAAGAACCAACTTTAGAGAATCTTGAGTAATATGAATACGGAGTGAAATATGCAGAAATAGGAACACAATTTATTCCATGACAACTTTGTAAAGAAGAATGACTTCCAAAGATTTAAGTACTCTTATCAATGCAGTGACCAACCATGGCTGAATCACATTACCCATCTTCTGACTGAGAGGTGATAGATAAGAAATGCAGAAAGAGCCAGACATTTTTGAACATGGCCTCTGTGTGGATTCATTTTTCTTGACAATGTTTATATGTTACAATTTGTTTTTCCCCTTCTCTCAGTTTTTTTTTCTTAATTGGGAGTAGGAGGGTAGTGCAGTTAACAATAGAACAGAAGAAAATTTAAAAGGATGTGTAGATTAACAGTTTTGAAAACAATATTGAAATTTATTGTATACTTTTGAAAATATAAAAAGCAACAATGTGAAATAGATTCATGTTTCATATGTAATTCTCTTTAGTATTCTGCTCTGTATATGGAAATGCTCTTTTGGGTGTCTAAATTCAAAACAAAAGAAAAAAAACTAAAAGCTAAAAACTAAAAACTAAAAAAAAGTCTACTATGTGTAGAGAACTAGCTAGGTCCTGGGTGAGATGTGTTTTGAAGACATAATCTCTGTCATAGGTATTCAGTGCATGGTCCAGGTGGTTCACCCCGGGGTGAGCATTATGCTAAAGAGCTTATTTTCTCCCAGGGAAGGGGTGAGATTGCAGTACAGCAGGTACATGAGCATGTATAATTTCAACTAGGAAGAAGAAGAATAGAAGTAACTTAAACAGTCTAGTTGGGAGAGACAATACTTACACATGTGAAACAATGAATCAATATGTAAATGAATGTGTATACTAAGTATTAAATATAGTAAGTGTTAAATTTCTTTTCTTTTTGTGAAGTTTACTATATATACAAAATATATACAGTGGTATAAATAGATAATTTACTTTTAGCCAAGCATTTGACAAATTTTCTCCTCATATTTAGATGATATGAGAAAAGCTCACCATTGAGTTGCATCTGGTGCAAATCTCTTCCATGTATACTTGCTCCAATGTCTAAGCGCTGCCCTTCCAAGACTATAAGATCCAGATGACTTGCAAATCTGTATCTGTGACAAAATACATAAATCAGTGACTTTATTGCTAAAAACACAACCTGTTTCAAGGTTATTGGCAAGAGAAGAACTCCTATGCAGGACAAAATAGAAAATGTGGCTGGGACAGAATTCAGTTCTCTTTAATTGATACCTATTCCTCCCTGGCTACCATGGGGCTTCACAGATAGATGGAAATGGTATGTTATGAGGGTCCAAGATGCCTGCTCACTCCTAAGAATTTATGAAGTAGGAGAAACTAATTTCAAGAGGAAGAGAATGATAGCAAACAGAAGAGGTATATGTTTGGGATGGGGGAATAGAGAAAAACCTAATGTGGAAGGTGTTACATAAACCATACTTTGAAACTAGCATACAAGTATAGGCTAGTACAAATATAGATAGCACAAGTTCTGGAAAAAAAAAAGTCTGGGGGTTTTAGTGAACGCTTACTACAAGTTTAATATGTATCAGTAGAGGGAAGTGCAAGTGGAAAAAGAGTTAATGCAATCTTGGGCTGCATTAAGAGTGACATCACTTTCAACCTGTCATGGGGGGAGGGGGAAAATTGGAATGAGGGGTTTGCCAATTGTCAATGTTGTAAAATTACCCATGCATATATCTGGTAAATAAAAACTATTAATTAAAAAAATAAATATAAACATTGAAAAAAAAAAGAGTGACATCACTTCTAGGAAGAGAGAAGTAATAATCTCACTGTACCCTACTTTCTTCAGATCTCATCTGGAATATTGTATTCAGAACTGGCTGTTATGGCTTAAGAAAAGAACTGAGAAACCAAGAGTGTCCAGAAGAATCAGGATACTGAAGGGACCTAAGTCTATGAAATGTGAGGATATGAGGATAAACTAGAAATGTTTAACCTAGAGAAGACTCAGAACTAACCTGAGAGATGTCTTCCAGTATCTGAAGGGATGTCACCATCAAGGAGGGTCTGGATCTGTTCCATTTGGCTCCGGGTTGGGGGGGAGAAGGGGGGAGGCTAAACCTAGAGCAACAGGTAGAAGTTATAAAGGTAAAGTGAGGAAAAATTTTTTAAGAATTAGATCTGATTCCAAGTGAAATGAGCTGCCTCAAGAGATGGGAGGGGTTCCTTCTTTCTTAGAGGTTGTCACACAGAGATTGAATAACCATTTATCAAGTATTTTATAGATGGGGGTTCCTTTTGTTTATAGGTTGGACTAGATGGCTGCTGAAGTCCCTTCAAACTTCCAAATTCTGTAAAACTCAAGATTCCGTGGTGATGTATCTTATCTGGGGCAAGAGGCTTACCCCATCTCTGACCAGTAGTCCACTCTATATTTTAGATTGAGGCCCAGAGATCCAAATCCCACCTCCCCTATCAACTTCTTGAGCAGCTGGTAACACCCCCAATCTGTCTCTTTTCTGAAACCCTTGCCAACAGTGATAAAATATAGCGCTCCAAAGGTTTTCAATGTCTTAACCTAAGATTTTGTAATTTTAAGTAATACTTTCCACATCCCTTGCGACAATATCATTTATGCCCCATATCTCATGATGTTTCTCCTCCAATTCAATAAACTCCGCAAACATTTATTAAGTACTTACCCTGTGCTCGTCCCTGTGGAAACAAAGATAAATGTGAAATAAGCCTGGGATGAGATTTAGGGAGAATTGTGGGAAGAAGGAGGAATTAAATCAGGAAATTACCTGTCCCTTTCAAATCCCTCCCCCATAACTTAAAATAATACCCCCAAATGAATTTTAATATGGCAGAAATAGTTTAAAATAAATAATTTAAAGGGGCCTAGCAGCAGAGGAACCTAGGACAACGAGGGAGGACATTAGGAAAGCGGTAATCTCTCCACTCCAGGTCCGGAGTTGGGCAGACTTAATTGAAGTGCAGATTTCTTGGGCAGATGCCTCCAAATGAATAAACAGCAAGCCCTTGGGGCAGTTTCTTCTAGCAGAGTTTTTGCCTCAGGGACTGTGTGGGGGGTTGTGGCGGACACTGGCTAAATGGGCCTGGCCCCAGGCAGTGGCTGTAGAGAAGCAGAGTGAGCATGCGCTGTGACCGTGGCGGCAAAAAGGCAGAGTCCTATTGGCTGTGGCCATTCCCAGAGCGGAAGTCCTCATTTCAGTTCCGGGTCAGATGAATGAGGTGCCACTTGGGGTCTCCGTGAGGCCCCCCCAAGAGGAGCAGAGGTATTGGGGACCCTGGTCAGTTTAGGGGCAGAGAGGAGAACCTGAAGTACCTTAGAGACCAAGGCTTTAAGGCAGAGGAACAGTGACTATATTTGGTCTTATATTATAGAGCCTTGGAAGAACCAAGAGGTCAAAGGCTCCCAGGTAGAGCTCAGAAAATAATAGTACCAAAAAACAAACAAACAAACAAAACACTTTTTTTCCCCCCTTTTTTTTTGGTTTTCAAAAAAAGTCTGAAGCCTGAAAATTTATTCCTCACGCCCTGGGGAGCAGGACCTGACTCTAACATAGTCAACAGTCCAAAAATGAGCCATTAAAAAAAGAACCTGAACATAAATAGCTAGGCGATAGAGAAGGTCAAGGTTCAAACTGAGAAGACCATGGAGCCAAAATAGCTATTTATAAAGCTTCAAAGAAAAATGTAAAATGATTAAAGCCTAAGGAGAGTTCTTGGAAGAACTTTAAAAGGTTGAAGAAAAATTAGGGAAAAATAAGAATAATGCAAGGAAATCAAGAAAATTGTGAGAAGAAATTCAACTTGTTAGGGTAAAAAGAGAGCTAAAAACTTACAAAAGAAAATAACTCCTTAAAAATTAGAACTAGGCAAGGGAAGCTAATGACAAATAATAAAATCAAATCAAAAGAATAAAAAGGTAGAAGAATATATCAAATATCTCATGAGAAAAAAATCAATGACTTGGAAAACAGATTAAAGAAAAATAATATAAAAATGATTGGACTACCTGAAAGTTATAATTTTTTAAAAGGCCAGACACTATACTTCAAGAAATGATTAAAGAAGTTTTAGAATCAGAAGGAAAAATGGAAATGGAAACAAAACCACTTGATCATTGTCTGAAAGAGATTCCAAAATGAAAGCTAAGTTTCAGAGCTTCGGGGTCAACAGGAAACTACTACAAGCAATTAGAAAGGAACAATTTAAATATTGTGGAGCTACAATCAGGAGATTTAGCAGCTTCTATATGAAGAAACGGAAGGACATGGAATATGATATTTCTAATAAGGTAAACAAAAAAGATTTTTAATAAGGTTAAACTGTGTGCTTCTTAGATGGGAAAATATTATGTATAACTCTTTAGAATGGTATCATTTTTAGGGAATAGACAGAAAGGCTTGGGGTTGAGTTGGTTATGATTGGATCATCCTAAAAAATCAAATTGGTTAGGGAAAGACAAAATGGAGCATGAAGGAGACATACAAAAGAAGCAAGAATAGAATTGTTAGTGGAGGAGAGGAGAGGGTGGTCTAGAAGTGCTAGAAACTTGTTCTCATCAAAACTAGTTAAAGAGGGAATAACATATATATGTAGAAAGGTATAAAAATCTGCTTTACTTACACATAAACAGGAGGTCAAGGGAATAAGATAAAGGAGAGACTCTTAGAAGGGTGTGTGGTCACACCCTTAGAAGGAGGCAGTGGTCAGAAGTAACTTAGACCTCTGAGGAGGGATAAGGTAAGAAGAGAGAGAGATGACTAAATAGTGAAAAAAAAACCAGGATGGAGGAAATTACACAACTAGTAATTATAATGTAGAGTGGGAATAGGATAAACTCTCCCATAAAACATAAGTGCATAACAGAATGGATAAAAAATCAGAACCTGACAATATGCTGTTTACAAGAAACACATTTAAACACATAGAGTAAAAACAAAAAGATGGGATAGAATCTATTATACTTTGGCTGATGTACAAAAGCAGGTTTTATACAAATAAAACCAATATAGCCAAGATTAAAAAGAAAGCAGACTATAGGGGAAAAAAATTTATAGACAGTTTCTTGGATAAAAGCCTCATCTGAAATATGTAGAAAACTTCATGAGATTTATAGGAATATGAATCATTTCCCAATTGATAAATGGGCAAAGGATATAAATAGGCAGTTTTGGGAAAAAGAGATAAAAAATATATAAAGTCATGGAAAATGTTCTAAATCATTGTTGATTAGAGAAATGCAAATTAAAACAACTTTCAGATACCATCTAACATATAAGGTTGGTTAAAATGATGGAAGGGCAAAATGATAAATGTTGGAGGGGGGGGTGGAAAAGTTGGGACCCTAATACAATGTTGTTGGAACTGTCAACTGATCCAACTATTTTGGAGAGCAACCTGGAATTCTGCCCAAAGAGTTATAAAACTGTGCATATACCCTTTGACTCAGCAATACCGCTATTAGATGTTTCCCAAAGTGTTCAGAGAAAAAGGAAAAAGAATATATTTTTCTATAGTATTTATAGCAGTTCTTTTTGTGCTGGCAAAGAACTGGAAATTGAGGGGATATACATCAAAGGGGGAATGACAAGTTGTGTTATATGATCATGATGGAATGCCACTGTGCTGTTAGAAATGAACAGATTGATTTTAGAAAAATGTGCAAAGACTTGCATGAAATAACAAGAAGTAAAATGAGCAGAAGCAAGAGAACGTTGTATACAGTATACAGTAACAGTAAACAATATTGTTTAAAGAGTAACTGTAAATCACTAAGTTATTCTGAGTAATATGAATATTAAAATCAACTACAAAGTATCTATGAAGGAAGATTCTGTCTACCTTCACGGGAAACACTGATATATGGAAGTATGTATTGTGGGGTGTGTGTGTGTGTGTGTGTGTGTGTGTGTGTGTGTGTGTGTGTGTGTGTGTGTGTTGGTCTTCTCCAGCGCAAGCATTCAAAGGAAGAGTGGGAGGGAGACAGAGCTTGTAACTCAAAATTAACTAAATAATAAAGAAAACTTGAAAAAAATGAAAAAGGCTTACAATAGAATGATAAGAAGAACTAATACAGAAATTATAATTGTAATGGGACTTCTTACCTTAAGTCAACAAGAAGCTTAGAGAACACAATGGCCAAGAAGAAGCCCAGTCCTGGTATGTTTGCACACAATATTCAACTAATATACCTCCCATGTAAACTTTGTAGACATTCTGTAACTGGTTTTAGTCTGCTAACTATGAATAGGAACTTCTTTGATTGGCTCCAACTATATAGCTGGAACTTAAGGTACATTCTTCTCCCCCCTTTTTATTAAAGCTTTTTAATTTTCAAAACATATGCATGGATAATTTTTTAACATTAACCTTTGCAAAACCTTGTGTTCCAATTTTGCCCCCCTTCTTCCCACCCCCTCCCCTAGATAACAAGTAATCTAATATATGTTAAACACAGTAAATATATATAAGTTCAAGATACATTCTTTTAAGAGCATCTGTAGGTAAGGCACCACTCTACCTTCTCCCTGCTCCTCTTCTAGACTGGAATCTGTTGTCCTTTGTTTTTGAAGAGGACCAAAATGATATCACTGTGTTAGAATCGAGTGCCTTCTGGGGAGACATAAGAGGAGACGCAAGGCTATATCGGGCCATCCTTATCTGAAGTTCTTTGCCAAGGCATTTGTTGTTTTGTTGTAGATGAAGGAGATTGTGAATTTCAAGAGATCAGTAGAAAAAGTCTCCTGGAAATCAAAGAGTCCTGTCAAATTAAATTGCCTAGATTTGCAACTAGTAGGTCTAATGTTGAGACTCTGATTGACAGAGGGTCCTTTGGGACCTAGCCTATCATAGATCAAACAAGGGCTCAGGTAACTAAGACTAGAGCTCCCCTGACAATAATGACCACATGAGTGTGAATGTGGTAGAAAGTTCATTAATGTGAGTTCATTCCCTCAAATAACTGAAGTGGTATAGAAGAGAGAACCCCTAAAGTATGAGAGAGAAAGGTCTGTGCTTCTGTTTCACTAAATCTTTGAAATAAATATCCTTTTGCCAAAGCAATTACTGTTAATGGGTTAAATAACCAATTTACCACCAAATCCGTGGCTAACTTTGGGAAGAACACATTCTAATAGAGTCTAATAGCATTTGAAAGATACCCTAGAATCCTAAGGGGGAGATGGAGCAAGTTTTGCACTGGGAAAGTGACTCTAGAGTCCTAGATACATTGTGTACAATGAAGGGTGACAGTAAAAAGGAGAGGGCCAAGAAAAATGCTAGGGCAAATTTGAGGAGGGAGAGACCACTAGGGGAGGCAGAGAAGGTTTCCCCATCTATGTCCTCCCAAAAGATTGACACAGGGGATGCACCCACTGTAGTGGAGGTTTGCCTCAATTTAACCTGCCTGTGCACCTGAGCTGTCCACTGAGTGACTAGATTACCCAGTGTGCAGTGCGGATGGATTATTGAGGTGACAGATTAGAGGTAGGAAAATTATTTTTTTGATTTCTGAATCTTACATCTCCTTAAAAACCAACTTCCTTAAAGATCATTTCCTTCATAAAGCTTTTGAAGATTTTCTGGCTCATAATGGTCTCTCTTTCTGAATCCTTTATAATATATATTGTCTGGGCCAGAGATTCTTAAACTTTTTCCAGTCACGACCCTTTTCACCCAAGAAATTTCTGTGTGACCCTTAGTATATAGGTATATAAAATAGGTGTACAAATCAAACATAATTTCATGACCCCTATATTCAATTACAAGGCCCCATATGGGGTCAAGACCTCCAGTTTAAGAAGCTTTGGTCTGTACCACTCAGTTGGATCCATCTACATTGCATAGTGAGCTTGATTTGGAAGTAGGACCTGGGTTCAAGTGTTGCCTCTCACATATCCTAGCTGTATGACCATGCTGCACTCCAATTTAAATTCTTGGTTCTCCAGGTGATTTTCTGAGAATATAAATTACAAATGAATTGACAATTTTCATCCATAGACATGTCCCACAGGTGTCTTAAATTCAACACAATCTAAAACTGTCCCCATGTCACTCCTCCCCTCTTAACTTCCCTATTAATGTCAAGGATACCACCATCCTCCCAGTCACACAGGCTTGAAATCTATGTGTTGTGTTTAACTCCTCATTTTTTCTCACCTCCCCCTCCAATATCCCATCTGTTGCCAAGGTCTGGTGATTTTACCTTCATATAACATCTATTAAATATGTCCTCTTCTCTCATCTCTCAAATATGTCCTCTCCTCTCCTCTGAGAACAGACACGGAGCAGTGACAGGGCTACCGCCCTACTACAGGCCCTCCACACCTTCCACCTGGACTAATGTAATAGTCTGCAGGTGGCTCTGCCTGCTTCACAAGCTCTCCACTCTAGTCCATCCTCCACTCAGCTGTCAGCTTAATCTTCCTAACACAGTTTTATGGTAAAGAAAATGTCATAAAGCCAGAAAATACCTGAGGCTAAATTTGAACTGAGGCTCTAGCCATTGGGCCACCTAGTTGTCTCTCTGTGTCTGTCTCTTCATTTCTCCTTTTTCATCTAGTTTCAAAAAGAAAAACATCTGCTTCAGTTGTTCCCTAGCCTTAATCACTAAATAGGTGCAGTCTAAGTAAAACTGAAACCTATTGATGATCTTAGCTTAACAAGGCCAAGGTCTCCCACTGCATCTTGGGCCGTCTCCCACTGCATCTTGGGCCGTCTCCGGTCATCCTGATCTCTTTCTGGCCACTGGCCCCAGAGGGCTCCAGAGAGGAAAGTGAGGTGGATGACCTTACACAGCCTCCCTCACTTCAATCCAATTTGCTTGCATGTCATGGCATCACCTCCCTGATGGACCTCTTCCAGAACAAGGGACAAGCAACAGCAACCACTCCTCATTTACAAAATGAGGGTGATAATAACACCCCCCTAGGTTGTTGTGAGGATCAAATGATATAGCACATGTCAAGTGCTTTATAAGCTTTAAATAAAGCTGCATATTAATCTATGTATATGTTTATATATATATATATATATATATATATATATATATATATGTGTGTGTGTGTGTGTGTGTGTGTATGTGTGTGTGTGTGTGTGTTCATAAACACACACATGCACACAGACACACACACTGGCTATTATGTTAGAGCTTGCATCCTTGGAACAGTGGGATGGTCCCCATGTAAGCAGATTTGGAGAAGAGTCTCACAAGTATGGATGGGCTGTGATCCCCATCATTAAAGGATCATCATCCTAATTGATGAGACCATGTACTCACTTGAATATTTGTATATTCTGGTAGTCAAGATGGAGAAATGTAGGTTGTGTGACAGTACAGGTAGATTTATCTATCTCCAGCTGAACAACCAAATGCTGAAATTAAGATCTGTGATTAATAGGCCAATGTCAGCCTAGAGAGAGGTACTAGTAGTGTGACCAAGGTTTCTGTACTTTGTTCTGCCTTATTTTGACATTCTTAAGAATAAATTGAACGGGGGGGGGGGGGCAGCTAGTGGCGCAGTGGATAGAGCACCAGCCCTGATGTCAGGAGGACATGAGTTCAAATTTGATCTCAGACACTTAACACTTCCTAGCTGTGTGAACCTGGGCAAGTCACTTAACTCCTGTTGCCAAAGGAAAAAAAAAAAAGAACAAATTGGAAAAGACATAGAAGATAGCCTATAAGAATGCTCATTTCCCTGGGTCTGGAGCTTGAGCATAGGCCCAGGGTAACCTCTGAAACAAGTTATCATCCAGGCATTCAGATAGCGGACTCATATACCGGTTTCATAACTGTCTCTCACCAGTAGGCCGGCAGATTCTCAGCCAAATGCCCACAGGTCAGTAGACCCTTGTCAGTAGATCCTTGGCCAGAGGCCTCATGACCCTTTACCAGGATGAAGACATAGGATGATCAAGCCTAAGATCCCAACTGAGTATGATGGGCCATCAAGAAATCACCTCAAATTCATACCAATTGTTCACTGGCAGGTACCAGGATTTCCATAAGGGCTTGAGTGCCTGCTAAATGTACAGCATCCATGCTGGAAATGCCATAACACCCTCCCCGGTTCCGGACCCCCTCCCATGCTATAAGAAATATCCTGGATCAATCATCAGATCACCAACAAGAAAATCCTATCTATACTTTGGCCAGTAGTTAGCTGCCTAAGAGAGTAGTGAATGAGAATGACAACATTCAGGTCACAGTGGAGAGCTCCTATACCTCTGAGATAGTTTCTATATCTGCCCATTGGCTACCTAGCTGGCACAGCTCCATGAAGCTCTGTTTTTTTTCTGCCTCTTCCGCTTTTTGCATCTGCTTACTCCCCAGAGAAAGGGAGAGACCTAAATGGTGAGAAGGAAAGCAGACTGATGTGTTATGACTGCATAATACCTACCCAAATATCAATCAAAATGGGTTTGATGGAGAGACAATACAACTGGTAAACTGACAGGAATATGTTGCCTCGGACACACAGTCTCGATATTTGGAACCATCTTGCTTGGTCCTGGCAATTAGAATGTATTCAAATCCAGGTGGCTGGTCTCTCAAAGCATCCTGCTGCCAAGACTAAGCCTGTGCCTGGATATACCCTAATGGCTCCTTTAAATCCATTTCCCCAGCTCTGTATAGAACTGAATCATGAATATATTGAAGACTTAGAAAGCAAAAATCACCATTTATTCTTTTCCCTTGGAGGCAGTTGTGGTGCAACTGAATGAACTGACACATTGGAACTGAGGAGCCATGAGTGGAAATCCTAGTTCTGCCACTTACCAGCCATATGACTTTGGAGAAGTCCCCTCAGAGCCTCCGTTTCCTCCTCTTTAGAACCAGAGGGATAGGAGATAGGGGGTTGACACCAGAGTTAGAAAGCCTTGAGGTCAAGTCTTGTACCTGACCTTCCCAGGGTCTATGTACTTCTCCTTCTCCTCACTCACACAGCCATCAGTCCAGTTTGGGGTTGATCACCCCTTGCCTGGGCTTTCCAGATCGCATCCTAACTGATCTCATCTCAGGTTTTTTCCTACTTCAACCCATCCATTCCACTCAGGTGCTAAGGGGATTTTCCTAAAGGGCAGGCCTGACCCATGTCATCTCCCTGCTCAGTTAACCTCAGTGGCTCCCTATTACCACAGGGGGAAAAATAGAAAGTCCCTCAGAGTCTTAACTCTTCCTGACCAAAAACGCTCTGTCCCTTCTCCATTATATTTCAACCAGAGTGGCCCACTTGTGGCTCCTTGCACATGACAATCTGTGCCCCATTCCTGAATGCTATCCCTTCTCACCTCCCTGACCTTAGTTTCTCCAGCTCTCTTCAAACCTCAGCTCAAAACCCACCTGCTGCTGGGGCCTCCCAGCAGCTAGTGCCTTCCTCCCTAAGATTACCTTCCGTTTCCTCTCTCTCTATGCTGGATATAGCTAGTTAATTTCCTGCCCTTTCCTCCATTCCAGTGTGAGCTCCTTGAGGGCAGGGGCTGCTGTTTGCTTTTCTTTGTACCCCTAGTGCTTAGCATAGTGCTTGGCACACAGTAGGCGATTAATAAATGCTTTTTGAGAAATGAATTGTTTGATTAACCTCTCATGTGTCTTGCCCCTCTTCCCCAACTCTCTTTATCACTAAGTTACAGAGGAGTTGCTGAGGAAATTTCCCCTAGGGAAGAAACTTTCACACCCAGTTCTCCTTATGCTGGTGAAATCCTGGGTCTGGACCCTCTTCTGCTTCTTTTCCCAACCCCACCCCCATGAAGGGATTGAACCATTTTTCTGGTTCCAACACACTCTAAGGCTCTTGGAGTGAGATGGAGGGAGGAGTGGGCGGAGGGTTGCAGACCTGTGATTTCATTGGGCCAGGGAGCTCCTGGTGAGGAACAGCCTCCAGTAATGCAGGTTGGCACTTTCTCTCCCACCTGGTGCCCCGGAGAGCCCGGATCGTTGGTGTAAAACTCAAACAGAGGCTACTAATCTATACAGAAGGATCCCTGACGGCCATATATTGACTTTTGAAATGTAATGTTATCTATATTTTATTGTATTTTCATTTATTTTGTTAAATATCTCCCAGTTATATTTTAATCTGGGTCAGGCCCCACTCGGAAGTGTGGTTTTCCACCTCACTTTGGTTCAGAGCACTGAGAGACTGAGTGACCCGATGGGGTAGAACAGCCAGGATATAGCAAAGTCACAGATTTTGGACAGGATCATAGATTTAGAACTGAAAGGCATCTTCAAAGTTACTGAATCTGCCCTCTTCATTTTACAGATGAGCAAACTGAGGCACAAAGAAAGGAACTGACTTGCCCGGGGTCACACAGTCAGTATCCACCTTTTTATTTTACAAATGAAGAAACTGAGGCACAAAGAAGAGAACTGAGTTGCCCGGGGTCATACAGCCACTGTCCACCTTTTTTATTTTAAAGATGAGGAAAATGAGGCACAAAGAAGGGAAATAACTTGCCTGGGGTCACAGGGCCAGGCTCCACCTCCATCATTATACAGATGAGGAAACTGAGGCCCAGATCAGTTAAATGACTTGCCAAGGATCACACAGGCACCACACGTTAGAATGGGTTTGGAACCCCAATTCTTGGACTCCAAAACCACTGTTCTTTTGGTTGCGGGGTCACCCTGAACTCAGGTCTTCCAGATTCTGGGGCAGGGTGTTCCTAGCCGGCTACCCAGCCCCTCAGTTTTCCATTTGCCTAGTTAATGCAGAAATGGTTTCTAATCATGCTAGGCTTGGGGTGGAAAGCAGAGAGGATCATGGGAGAACCAGCAAGGTGGTTTTAAAAACTATTTCTTGTGGCAGTTGGTTGTCTTAGTTTATGTATGCAGACAAGCCTATTTTAAACTGGGGCTTTATCCTGGGCAGTGTGGGGAGGGAGGAGGGATGGGGGGAGGACTTCTAAGCTGCCCCCCCTCTTCCAGGGCTTCCCCTTGCCTAAACTGTAAATCAGTGATCGGTGCTCCGAGAAAGGGGCTCCCAAGCCCGGTTTTTAGAGGGGCTCCCTCCCCATCGGGCCACACAGCCGCTGTTATCTTGCGCAACAACTCCCTACAGACTAGGGACAGAGGCTCGTCGGGTACATTTCCGCCGCCCCCACTCCCAACCCCCCGGAAAAAAGAAATACTCATTCCTCAGCGCCCCCTCTTGTGCCCCCGAGGCTGGAATGGCAGCAGCCTCCTTCTCGGCATTTCCGACGTAGTTCAGGCCGGGGTATCACTAGATGTCAGCAAAGCGCCGGCTTGGGGGGGGGGGGGGAGCTCTGCGGCGGCGCCGCAGCCCCCCTCCTCCTCTCGGGCCGCAGCCCCCTCTGCCAGATGCGGCTGCTCACTCATTCCACTTTCTCTGCCTGGTAATCCCGTCGCATTGTGGAGGTCACCCGGAGTTTTTTTCCTTAATGCGGCATTTAAAAATAAATAATAAAAGGCCCAGACCCCCCTCTTGCTCGCGATTGATCAGCTTCGCGCGTTGTCCTGGGAAGGCTTTTTAGCATTGCAGTCACTGCAGTCAGCGGCCAAACAAGTTCTCCCAACAAGCCCCGCTTCCCTCCGCCGGCCCGCCGCTCCCGCCTCCACGCGCGCCGCGGAAGGGGGAAAATAGGCTCCCGGCGCCACTGTGAGATTTGTTGGAAGAGAGGGGATGTGCCGGGGCCCACAACGGCCTGCGGGGCCAGTTACCCCAGGTGGTTCCTTAGGGCACCGGGCAGAGTTCTCCGGCCGCTGGGAAGGAGACGCCTGGGCCCGAGAAAGGGACGCCGGGGAAACAGAGGGCAGTCCCGGGATTCTCTACAAGTGATCCTCAAAGACCCCGGAGTCAAAATAGTGCTCCTCCCCCCTCCCCCCTCTCCCCCCTCCCCCTTCTCCCCTCCTCCCTCCTCCCCCTCCTCCTTCTCCTCCTCCTCCTCCCTCCTCCCCCCTTTTCCCTCCTCCTCCTCCCCCTCCTCCTTCTCCTCCTCCTCCTCCTCCTCTTCCCCTCCTCCTCTTCCCCTTCTCCTTCTCCTCCTCCTCTCCTCCTCCTCTTTCCCTTCTCCTCCTCCTCCCCTCCCTCCTCCTCCTCCTCCCCTCCTCTTTCTCCTCCTCCCCTTCTTCTTCCTCCTCCTCTTTTTCCTTTCTTGTTTTCTCTCTCTCTGTCTCTGTGTGTCTCTCTGTGTCTCTGTCTCTCCCCCCCCCCCCATCTCTTCCCCTTTCTTTAGGCCTGCAGAATTCCCTCACTTCCTGATTCACTGCAGCAAAAGAAAGGTAGGAATTAGTCAGAGAGGGAGCCTGACTGGCCACCCTGAGCCAGATAATGTAGGATTAGTCATTGGACTCCAACCATGTCCATCTTCTTTCTAGACTGTGTGAATAAGAGGACTAGCTACATGCTGCTCTCTGACTGGAAACAGTGATTTAGTGGGAGATGAGAACAAGAGCTTTGAAACAGAAAAGGGAGCCATTTGGGTCTGGAAAATGGGATGACATGGAGATGATGGAGGGAAGGGTAGTGGGACTTAAAGGGGCCTAGCCCTGAGGTCACATGGCCATCGAAGGGTAAAAGACCTGTAAGTTCTTTAGAAATATGTCAGCTAAGATGCTGAAGATACAGTGGAAAGAGCCTTGGACTTGGAGCTAGAAGAAGGTTTGAATGCCAGTTATTACCTGTGTGGCCACAGTTTTCCCCATCTGGAAAGGGAAAGACGGAGCAAATGACTTCAAGGTCAAGTCCAAAATGTCATGTGAAGGCTGACTAAAAGAAGTGGGAGTGCCTGCCAGACCCATTCCAATGATCTTGTGATGAAGAGAGCCATCTGCACCCAGAGAGAGGACTGTGGGAACTGAGGGAGGATCACAATATAGTATTTTCACTCTTTTTGTTGTTTGCTTTTCTTTCTCATTTTTTTTCCTTTTTGATTTGATTTTTCTTGTGCGGCAAGATAATTGTATAAATATACATGCATATATTGGATTTAACACATATTTTGCCATGTTTAACATATATTGGATTACTTGCCATCTATGAGAAGGGATGGGGAGAAGGAGAGGAAAATTGGAATACAAGGTTTTGCAAGGGTTAATATTGAAATATGTATATCTTTTGAAAATTAAAAAGCTTTAATAAAAAAAAATTGGGAATGCTTAACTGGGGAAATAGAAGTTAACAAAACGGCTATCTTCCATGATTTGAAGGACTGTCATGCGGAAGAGGGAACTGGGAGCAAGAGGTAGAAATTGCAAATGGGCAAAATTTAAGCCTGTCAGGGAAGGCTATCCTAAGGTGGAATGGGCTGCCTCCCCAGCTGGAGGCTGGATGATCACTTGTCAGGGATGCTGTAATGGAGATTGGGGGGAGCAGTTGGATTGGATGGCCACAGGGGTACCTTCAAGCTGTGAGACAATGTGATTCTGGAAAATCCAATGATTTTTAAGCCCACGCTCCATGAGGTATCCCTTTATCTTCAGGTTTGCTGCAATAAAAACAAAGAATTATGAAGAACTTCACATTTTAATGCATTCTAAAAAGCTTTCTACTGCATAGGTATAGAAAAATCTATAGGATCATAGAGCCAGAGCTGGAGAGGACAGCAGAGGTCATCTAGCTAACCCTTTCCTTTTACAAGGGGGGACACTGAACCCCAGAAATATGGTGACTTGGCCAATGTCACACATAGGTCATGAAGTCACACAGAGTTTTAAGGTTGAGAGGGACCTCAGATGTCATTTGGTCTACTTCTCTCATTTTACAGAGAGGGAAACTGAGGCCCACGGAGGGGAAAGGACTTGCTAAAGGTAAAACACATCAGAGGCAAATCAATATAGTGTTTGTGGTCATTTCCATCCCAAAATTTAGCATCAGGCTTTTAGTCAAGAATGTAACCTCCGGTAACAGTTTCTGTGGGAAAATTTGATTCATCTGCCATCATTTCTGCTCACAGGAACTGCTCCAGGAATATAATTCACCATAAGTCAGAGGTCCACTTGTAAATAAATTGGGTGTCCCCTGGAGGGACTCTGTACCCCAAACAATCTCCAAGTAATGAGATCAGTATATTACATCTCTTAGTTTCTGCAAATGAACACCAAAGGGGAAAAGCTCCTTAATGTGAACTATATGGCAGAGAAAACAGAGCAATTGTGCTTGCTTCTGATCATATTTATTTCAGGGTTAAGGACATTCTTAACAGATATATAGTTAACTTGAAGCAGTCATCCAGAAACAATTCATTCTAAGGAGGGGAAGTGAAACATGTATAGATAGTCCAAAAATCCTTTTACTTTGTTCTATCCCAGTAAACTTCTTGGATTTAGGTTTCATGTCTTATATTTATCACCCATAGTGCCTAGTATAGTGCTATATCAGTCAATCAATAAACATTTATTAAGTGCCTACTATGTGCCAGGCACCATGCTAAGTCCAGGGGATACAAAAAAAGAGGCAAAAGGCAGTCTGTGCCCTCAAGGAGCTCACAATTGAATGGGGGAGACAACATGCAAACAAATATATGCAAAGCAAGCTATATATGGGGATATGTGGGATAAATAGGAAATGATTATCAGAGGGAAGACACCAGAATCAAGAGGGGTTGGGGAAGGCTTCCTGTAATAGGTGGGATTTTAGCGGTGGGATTTTAGCTGGAACTTAAAGGAAGCTGGGGGCACCAATACGATGCTAACATTCCCGGGTTCAAGTACTTGCCCTGACACTTGCTAGCAAATGTGATCCGAGGTGTTCACCTCATCTCTATGGGCCCTTTCCTCTTCTGTAAAATGGGGATAAAACTGCCTGCCTCGACAAGGGGTTACGAGGACCAAATGAGGTAATGTCTGTAAAAGGACTCTATAAGTTGTAAAGCACCAGCTTTTTTAAATGCTGTAAAAAAAAAAAAAACTTTTAATAAATGTCAGCCGTTATTTATAATGGCATTAATAAAAACTGATAATCATGAGATAATAACATTAATCACAATAGCTAAGGTTAATACACTGCTCTCTTATGGCAATAACAAAGGTTTATCAATCACCTGCTATATGTAGGGCACTAATGCTAGGCTCTGAGGAGACATCTTTGTATCCCTTGATCTCTGTCCTCAAGGGGTTTATGATCTGGTTGTGGAGAGTAGTCCTACAGATAACAAGCTAAATAATTAGAGAAGGCAGCTAAGGCCCAGGGAGTGATGCTCCAAATACATCAGTACAGCACAGAGTATTCACAGGTATCGAGGAGGGTGATATCCCTGGAACATCATCGTAAAGGGGATAGAATCTCTAAGGCTTTAGGAAAGGGATGGAATTTGAGCCAGGCCTTAAGGAAGGGTGGGCCCTTCAGGGTCAGGGCATTCCTGTCTGAAGCAGTCCAAGTCAAGCCAATTCAAGGTACCTTGAGCAGAAGTTAAGTGACTTTCCCAGGGTCACATAGCTAGGAAGTATCTAAGGCCAGAGTTAAAGTCAGGTCCTCCTGATTCTTGGTTCAGCATTCTTCCCTTAGTATCACTAGCTGCCCCTAAAGCAGGGGAAAAGAGAAGTGGTAAATGACTCCATATGATGTTTAAATCATTGAATACTTGTTACTCATCTTGGACTTTCAAAGGAATTTAAGTCCATAAACATTTATTCAACACTCATCATCTACAAGGCACTGGTGGTACAGGGGAGGGTGTTTACAAATGATGATGACACGGTATACACCTACTCTCATTTGTTTATTAAGTATCTACTGCATGCCAGGCACTATGCTAGGTGCTTGGGATATAAAGATGAGAACCTATATAGTCCCTGTCCTCAAGGAGCTCATCATTTATTTTGGGGGGAAGAGGATATGATACACACAAATAAAATGTAATACAAGAATTGAACATAAAAGAAAAATTTGTGAGGGAGTGATCACATTCATCTGGGAGGATAATTGAGGACTTTATGGAAGAAATGACAACTGAGTTGGACCTTAGAGTAAGAGAAGGATCGTTAGAAAAACAAAAACGAGTTTATTGGAGGAGGTTGATCCAAGATGATGGAGTAAAGGCAAGAGCTGGCTCAATCTCTCTCCTGAACTGCTCCAAATTTCTTTAAATAATGATTCTTTTAAAATGAGTTGATTTTTATTTGAACTTATACTTTGTTCTTCCTACTGCCCCTCTTATTTGGACAACAATGATGAGAAAGAAATCCCTCATCCTAAATATGTGTAGTCCAGCAAAGCAACATTAGAAAAGAAATTGGTCATATCCTCAAATCTGTGTCTCTCCTGGTATTTTTGTTTTATCACCTCTCTGGTGAGAGGAAACTGGTATTTTATCCAAGAGGCACTAGGGAGCCATTTAAGAGTTTGCAGTGGAATCTAGCATGGTTGGATCTTTGTATGGAATGGATTAGTTTAATACATGTAATAATTGATTTGGAGAGGGGAGAGCTTAGACACAGGAGACCAGGTGAGAGCTTACAGTGTAATGGAGGGGGGGGAAGACAGACAAATAACACTGAACTAAAAGATCATGAGCTAAATATAAAGATGAAGTCTTGATGAAGTCTTTTATGCTGTAGCTAAAATTTAGTTGAAAAGCAAATGTTAAAATTAATTTTTATTTCCTAAATACATATGGCCTGGGTGATGGGCAATGGAAAGTCACTGTATCATAGACCTTGAACTAGAAGAAATTTCAAAGGAAATTTCAATCCCCTCACCGGATAGATGAGGGACTGAGGCTGAGGAAGGTTTACTTGATTTACCCAAGTTCACATAGATAGTAAATGTGAGAGGTCAGATTTGAACTTTCCATTGCGATTAAAACTGAACCATGGATAATACATAAAGTGGCCAGACTTGCATGTGGATAACATAGGCAAATTCTTGTTATCTCATTACTTAGGTATACAGCAAGCCAGAGCATACATGAGGAGTATTTTGTTCTGCTTCAAAGCTGCTGGTTGTGAACCTTCTGTTCTGTGTCACTGAATTTTAAATAGCAACAACTTCCCATGTTTCCAAAAACTTATGAAACACATTTTCATTTTGATGTCAAAATGCTTGAGCTTGGTATTAACTCCTGGTCGCTATTGACAGCCGGAGGTAATTACATTGTATACCCTGATTAATTTTGTAGTTCACTTGTGAAATAGCATGTAAAGTGGTAAAATACATAATTAGCTGGATGACAGGAAATGATTTCCAGCACACACAGATAATCAGTTGACTGTCCTTCAAAAACAAATATAATTCATCCAGCATAATTAATTGGATACTCAGCCAGGAAGGAAATTTCTGTAATACTTTAGGCAAATTGTTAACTGAACTCCTTGATGATATTGCCATTTCCCTTTCATATTTTATATGCTTTAAAAATATATTGTAATAATCTCTTTGGTAAAATTTTTAAAAATTGCCTCAATAGTCCTAGATCTATACTTCTCTTTCTCCATTTTATCCCTCCCTAGTTTGGGTATCGAGATCATATTTGTTTCATAAAAGAGTAGTTTTAAGAGTGCATTCTTTCTATTATTTAAAACTATTTGTGTAGTATAGATATTAATTGCTTTTAAAATGTTCAGTAGATTTAGTATAAAATGTTTGCAAGAATTGGTATAAAACGTTTGGGAGAATTGGTATAAATCCATCTGGACCATCTCCCCCTTTAATAATGTATTTATGGCTTTCTTAATTTCTCTTTCTAAGCTCAGGTTAAGTGTCTACTCTGTGTTTTTGTTAATTTGAATATTTTGCATTTTTGTAGACAATCACTCATTTCCTTGGAATTCTCAAGTCTTGTTTATGTATAATGGTACATAAAAGTTTCAGATAATTATTTTTATTTCTGCTTTATTTGTTATGACTTCATTGTGTTGATTTTTTATTTTGACAAAGTAATTTTTTTGGATCCTGATATTTAATGTTCTATCAATGTTGTTAGTTTAAAAAAAAACAGCTGTTTGCTAACTAGGGTTTTTCACTTTTATCTAGTTTTCTGATTTTCATAAAATCTTCTTTTTGTATTTTGGGGTTGTTGATTTATTGCTTTTTGAACTCCATAGATTTTTTTTTCTATTTATATAATTTCTATCCCTTTCTATTTCAATTATAGATATATTTTTTTCTCCAAAGAAATGTTTTTTCTCTGAGAACTCTTTTATCTATATACCACAAACGTAGGCATGTTGTCTGGTTGTTATGATTCTCTTTAAAATGGTCATTGTCATTTACCCTTTATTTGGAGTATCATTGTTCTTTTTCCATTTATGTTCATGACTTGGACTCATATTTCTTTTATTGATTACTGTCTATTACAATATGACTATAGAGTATGTATTTCTCATTTCTGCTTTTAGCACTTATGTTTTCTTCATGCCAAGATGAACTTATCATGTAGTGAGAGTGAGATGTATAACTAATGAACAGCTCACATGCTTCACTGGTATCTTCATCATGTCAAGAGGACATAAGAAAGTGCCCTTCCCCAGCATGTTATGTGGCCCCACTAAGGCAAACTTATAGATAAGGGTCATAGAAGATGAGAAGACCTACTTGGGTTGTGGGCTACAACACTGGAAGGGAGTAGCTAAATTAATGAGATGATAGATCCTTTAGAGTATTGGATTATCATCCTTTATGTCCTAGTGTATGATCAAATTTCATAATGTGATGCATGTGGTGTTGAGAAATATATCTATTTTGTCATAATGCCATTCGGAAATCACCATATTCTTTCGATTCTAATTTTTCCAACAATCTGCTTATCTCTACATTTTCCATCTTGTTCATCTTTCTGTTAAAGTTATCCAAATATGAAAAAAAGAATAATAATTTCTTTTGTAATTAATGACATTACAAAAAGATAGTGATCTTTTATTGACTCTGTCTTTTATTATCAGTGTCCTGAGATCCATACTCCTGTCCTGAGAAGCATAATTGGCTATTGAATATCTCCTGAAGTGTTCCTTCTCTCAAAACAGAAATTATCATAAGGCTACTGTTATACAGTACCCCCATCACCTCTGGGGGGAACACTGTGACTGCTCATAGAGTGTTCCCTCTCCCTGGGCGGAACCCAACTCCCATTCTTGTCATTCTCACCTCAGTGCTCTTTCCCTGATCTCACAGAGCTGCCCAGGCAGGATAAGACATTGAAAGAGCACAGCCCTCTTTCTGTTTGAAGCCAGCCCAGGAAGAAGGGTGTTTCTGGATCACCACTGGCTCTCCACTCTCCCCACCTAAAAGGCTTTTCTCTTTGACTTCCCACTCTTCAAAATATTGATTCACTAATGAGTAAACATGAGCCTTAGTCTGAGAAATATTAATTTAGTCCTCCCCTCCCTTCCCTTCTCCTGATTCTTTTGACCTCCCTTGAAGTTTGCCCATAGATGTTCTCTTTGTTGTCTCAGCGGCCCTCAAAGAATGTGAGTTTTTAAAAAATAGCCTTGTCTAGCCTCAGAAGAATGAAAACATTGACTTCATCGCTAACTATACTTGTTTACCTTTCCTATGGTTCCTTTGTTTGATGAGTTTATATACCAAATGCTGCTCTCACTTCTGATTTCTTTTGAAGGGGTTTTTTAAATTCCTCACATTTGCTGAAAATTAATCTCATCTCTTTGTTAATGAAGCTGAGCATAGGTTATATTATTTGGGGTATGCAAATTAATCTATTTTGATTTTTAGAATACTATATTCCAAATTTTCCTTTGATTTCTTATAAAAGATTAGTGTTGAACAATTCAAAAATGATTTTCCTTCAAGGTATCCCAAAAGTTTTAGTACAATTTTAGGCTTTAATGATTTAAATCTACACTGTGACTTTTGGGACATACTAAATCTGAAGGGCCTTTTCCTGGCTGTATGCATTATTTACTGAGAGATGTTGAAGTTCTGATGTTTCACAATGATCTTAATCAGTAAAATTTAAGGTTTCCGTTTTTTGGCACACTGAGAGTTCTGTGAACTTGTACTTTGCCCTTTGTTTCCAATACTTCTGGGGAATTTTCTTGTATGATTTTCTGAGATAAGTATTTTTTTGTTATTCATGGTTTTCTGGAAGACCTACAACCCCTAGATTTATCCCTTCCTACTCTCTCTTCAAGCTCCATTTCATTGCCTTGTAGAGACCTCTTATAATCTTGAAATCTTTTTAAAAAATTGTTTGATTTCTTTTCGCCAATTCTTGCCATTCTCTTCTTTAGAGTCTTGCTTTTTGAGAGAGATTCTCTGCCCATTTGCTCAGTTCTTCACTCTCTCATTTGTCTTTTTAAATTTCTTCTTCAATTATTTCACCTTTTCCCCCTTTTCATTCTTATTAATTAATAATAATGACTAGCATTTAAGATTTGCAATGTGTTTTATAAATATTATCTCATCCTCTGGGAGAAAAAACAACATGAAGATTTCAAGAAATCAATGTGTATTCACTAAGAGATGTTTACCCATATGACCTTGGTCAACTTACCACAAAAGCTGTTCCTTGCTTTCCTTTTTTATGTAGAGTATGTTCAATGAAGACTAGAACCTCTGGTCTGACTGCTGAATTATTTTCAGGACAGGATTCAGTAGCCTTGTGTGTCTCAGCAACCTTTTTAAGGATCTCACTGCTCACCTCCAGATGTGAGGAAGGGGCTAGAAAAGGTACTAATGGGCCCAACACTTCCATAATGTTCTCTCAATAGACCATCATCAATCAGTTCCAACTGAAGAAGCGGTTTTGATGCCATTAAGCTCCTTTATTGTGGCCAAGTATCTGGTACCAATTCTATTCCAGCTGAGATTCACAAGGTTGGGAGTCCATCACTGATTAAAATTTTCCAGGTTATATGGCAGGAGGAGGTTATCACCCAGGAGCTCAAGGTTGCCTCCATTCTCCAGTTCTGTAAAGATAATGGAATAGATTGCCCTGTGACAATCCCAGGGGGATCTCTCTCTTGGTCAATGATGGCAAGATTCTTGCCAGAGTCCTCCTTAATAGGCTGATCCTATTCCTGGAAGAAGGTCATCTACCTGAGAACACAATGTGACTTAAGGGGCGGAGGAATAATCTATTTGGAGTTTGCTGTCCGACAACTCTAGAGTAATACTAAGAGCAGAACAGAAGTCTGCACATAATATTTGTAAATCTCACCAGGGGCTTTAATATTGTAGTCATGAGGGCTTATGAAAAATTATATCAAAATTTGGTTGCCCAGAAAAGTTTATCAGTTTTATATGTCAATTTCATGGTGGTGTGCTTGCTCAGGTTCTGGACAACGGATGATGTTCTCAAGCTTTGCCAGTCATCAGTGGAGTGAAACAAAGCTGTGTACTTGCACCCATTCTTTTAATATGATGTCTTCAGCCATATTGTCAAATGCCTTCAATGAGGAGGAACATGGCATCGAGGTCAGCCACCACACGGATGGTAGATTCTTCAACTTGAAAAGGCTACAAGCCAAAACTAAAGTGGAGGGAATGCTGGTAAATGATTTTTTGTTTGCAAATGATTATGCACTCCATGCAGTCTCTGAAGTTGAAATGCAACAAAATATGAGTCGATTCTCTGATGCTTGGACTAATTTTGATCTAAGAACACCCAGAAAACACAGGTACTCCATTAGTCAGCACCACACCATCCATATGTGGAACCATTGTTTCTAACTGTGGATAAGCAGTATACTTTCCAGAGCTTGGTTGACACATGCATTATCATAGCTAGCTAAGTGTTTGGGAGGTTCCAAAAGAAAGTAGAGCAGAGGAGAGATATTCAACTGACTACCAAAGTGGAGGTCTGCAGAACCATTGTGCCGACTTCACTGTCATTCATTGCTATGAAACCTGGACAATATACCCACACCATGACAGGAAACTGACTCGCTTCCATTTGAATTGTCATAGGAAGATTCTGAACGTCATTTGGGAGGATAAGGTACTAGACACTGAGGTCCTTTCTTGAACTAAACTGCCAAGAATTCAAATTCTGATGCAGAGAGCACAACTTCATTGGGCTGCTCACATTGTGCAGATGTCAAATGTACGCTTGCTGAAAAGACTATTCTCCAATTGATGGGCATCCACTCATTTTGCAGTTCCTTGTCACAACAAAAAGAGCTGCTACAAACATTTTTGCACATGTGGGTCTTTTTCCATCTTTTATGATCTCTTTGGGATACAGACCCAGTAGTGGCACTGTTACAGTTTTATAGCTCTTTAGCCATAGTTCCAAATTGTTCTCCAGAATCGTTGGATCAGGTCACAACTCCACCAATAACATATTAGCATTCCACTTTTGTGATCTCTTTTAAGAGGTTTTTATTGGATTCTTTCATTTTCAATTTTATCCTATGGATCTAAGTTATCAGGAAATTTTCCTTAAGATATGATGTCTAGGTTCTTTCTTTCATTATGGCTTTCAGGTAGTCCAATAATTCTTAAATTATCCTTAACCTATTTTCTAGGTTAGTTGTTTTTCAGATGAGGAAGTTTATTTTTTTCTATTTTTCCCATTCTTTTGACTTCATTTTTATTATTTCTGATGTGCCATGAAGTCATTAGATTCCACTTGCCCAATTCTAATTTTTAAGGAATTATTTTCTTCATTGAGCTTTTGCATGTCTTTTTTTTCCCATGTTAGAAATGAAAACACTTAAATGCTATGAAAAGTTTTAATTTCTCAGACCCTCAGACCTCAGTGGTCCCTAGACCACCACTCTTCAAGAACAGTTGGATTAGAGCTTTGAACTGAATCTAAAAAGATGAAATCAAGTGGGAAGAAATGTAAAATCTTACATTTGGGCTCAAAAAACCCAACTTTTTTATGGCGTTATTTTCATCAATTTTTTTCTTCTTTTACCATGCTATTAAATCTCTTTTTATATATTTTTTCTTTGTAGCTTTGGTTGTAGCTGTTTTTTTTGTTATTGTCTTCTTCTGAGTTTGTGTCTTGGCCTTCCCTGGCTCTATAGTAGCTTTTAATGACCAAGTTACTTTTTTCTTGTTTGCTAATTTTCCACTCTATTTCTTACCTCTGAATTTTAAAGTTGGTCACTATCCCAAGCTTTTTGTTTTTTCATGCTCCTGTTTTCAGAGTTACTTTCCAGGAGTCTGCAAGTTTTTGGTGCTTCCAAGGTGGTATGATCCTTCAACAGATGTGGCTACTGCTCTCCTGGTCTGTGCTTTGGTCTTTATCCAGTAAAGGCCCATGTTTTCCCACAGCCACCCACATTAGCAATTCTCTTGGCCCTGAAACTGTGACCAAGTCCTCTGTTCCCCTGTCACTGAAATTATTAGTGCTTCTTTTGGCTGTGGAAGTGTGACCAGGTTCCCTCCTCCCTTGTGACTGAGCACAAATGCTTCTCTTCACGCTGGGACTATAAGCCAGAACTGTTTATGGGCAATAGGGTTGCCAATCGGTGCCAGCTGTACTCAGTTCCAACAAAGAGTCCCTTATGATTTTTCTCTGATCAGTTGTCTACCTTCTTACCATCCCTGAGCTGAGTGCGTCTGAAGTTGTTGCTGCAGGCACATTGCTGCCATATATGTGTGCATTCTGGACAGGCTTCTGCCCCCAGTGTCAGAGATTTTTCCTGCAGACCTTCTAAATTGTCTTAGGCCAGAAAGATGTCTCATCTGAACTTTCATTGACTCTGCCACTCCAATATTTGATTTGAGGACTACTTTAAAGTTGTTTGGAGGGGAATGTTAAAAGTGTTCATCTGGGTTGGTGCATCTGAACTGCCATCTTGGCTCCTTCCATCTGCCTTTCTTGATATGTTGTAAGGAGGGTGACTCACTTTGTGATTCAATTTTCAAAACTGTTACTGGTTTTTTAGTTGCTCTGAATTCAGGTTTTTTCATGTTCTTTTCATGTATACTGCTGTAGTTGTATACTTTATTCTTTGGGTTCTGTTTATTTAATTCTGCATCAGTTCATGCAAGTCTTCACAAGTTCCTTTAATTTTCTCATCTGATATTTTTTATTTCATAACACTATTCCACTATATTCATAACTCATAGTTTGGTCAGTCATATCCCTATAGATGGATACTCTCTTGTTTCCAGTTTTTTGCAACTTTAAGACTAAAACTGGGTTTTTCAAAAAGAAAATTTTGCCTCAAAGGGAAAGAGGCTAAAAGCAAAGAAACGCTCAGAGCCCAAGCTCCAGTTCCCGTTCCGGTCCTAGTTCCAGACTGTTCCTTAAGAACCGCTGCTCTGGCCTCACTGACTGGCACAATTTCCAAACCAAGCAGCCTCCTCTCATCTGGTTTACATCTGGTTTGGCCAGCACATGGCCTGACCTTCTGGAGAAAATCCCTGACATGTCCTCTCCCTGGAAGTATCAATAACCCAAGTTTCTCTTATTACAAAGTCTAACTTCTCTTGACATCTGGGGCCAGTCTCATAGCAAAGCTTCACCCAGATTGATAGTGTCTCATGGACCACAGGCTCAGAGGATCAGACTTGAAAGGGACTCTCCAATCCATTTAGTTCAGCCATATCATTTGATAGTGGAGGAAACTAAGAAGTGTTAGAGCAGGGACTCTCAACCCAGGAGTGGTGTTCTTTCTCCTATGATATGTCCAAGGAAGAAGTACTCCTTCACAGGACCTAGCTTGCTACCACACCTGATGCATATCTTCAGGATTTATCTGCTTGGTAGGATAAGAGAGGATTTCTCCTTAATATAGTGTGGGTCGAAGACCCAAAGATCTGGGTTCAAACTCTACCTCTTTTGGAGAGACTTACATGAACTGATGCAAAGTGAAATGAGCAGAACCAGGAAATCATGGTACACAGCAACAAGATTATGAGATGATCAATTCTGATGAACGTGACTCTTTCCAACAATGAGATGATTCAGGCCAGTTCCAATGATCTTGTGATGAAGAGAGCCATCTACACCCAGAGAGAGGACTGTGGGAACTGAATATGGATCACAACAATAACATTCTCACTCTTTTTGTTGCTTACTTGCATTTTCTTTTCTTACTCATTTACCTTCTTTTTTTATCTGATTTTTTTTGTGCAGCAAGAGAATTGTATAAATATGTTTACACATATTGGATTTAACATATATTTTAACATGTTTAACATATTGCTTGCCATCTAGGGGAGGGGGTAGGGGGAAGGAGGAGAAAATCTGAAACACAAGTCTATGCAAGGGTCAATATTGAAAAATTATCCTTGCATGTGTTTTGAAAATAAAAAGCTTTAAAAATAAAATTAAAATTAAAAGAAAATCATAAAAAACCCTACCTCAGATCCTTAGTATATGTATGACCTTGGCAAGTATTTTCTCTTCCTCAGGCCTCAGTTTCTTCCTCTGTAAAAGAAGGGGATAGAACTCAAGGATCTCTGAGGGACTTTCCAGCTCTAGATCCAAGATCTCATGATACTGTGTACAGAATAATTTTTTTCTTAAAAAGGGAGAATCAGGCTTGCAGCCGGTGAGACAGTAAATGGAACTATAGTATTCTCTTCAGTGGAAGAAAGCTGAGAGGTCATCTAAGAGACACAACCTGCAGTTTCTAGAAAGTATATAGGACTTAAGAGTTAGAAAACCCGTGTTTGAGTTCCTGGTTCAAATCACCTACTAGTTTACCTCTCTGGGGCTGTTTCTTCCTCTGTAAAATAGGGATAATAATCTTTATGCCATCTCCCTCATAAATCTATCTGTTAACCTTCATGACCAGAAAGATAGGGTTATTGGTATGATCTAGTCCCAACTCCTCACTGATGATTAGGGACAGCAAGTAGCTCTGTCTTCCAGAAATTTCTGTTTTTAGTCAACTCCTATATTAAGTATTTTGGCAGGTTCCAAAGTGGGCACACCCATCCACCCAATTCAGAGAGGAGCCATAGTGGGTTTTGGACCACGAGCGACTACTTCTGGGAGACCGTCTGCCCAATGTAACAACATTTTCATCACTGATCCTACTCTAGTATTTTAAGTGCTGATGACAATCAGATAATATTTACTTATTTCTCCAAATGGGTTGGAAGTAAATCAACGGCATTTTTCTAGTTTGGCTAATATTGATCCAGTTAGAAATGGTACCAGTTCTTTTGATGTCAGTATTCAAATGGAGATAATGAGTATATATGTCCTTGTGAATTTAAGGGAACTAGGATGATGTCTGTGCAGATATTCTGTTCCTCCCCCTCCCAATATCCCTCCATAAGCTGCCATGGCTGAAATAAATGTGTTTGCTGGTCAGCAGCCTTCTGGGGGAGAAGTCTAGCCTGGTCCTACTCTTAGTTTATTGCCAACTTTTCAGCTTGGCAGGCTCTGCTGGAGATTATATTCGGCTGGCATTGCCTTGGAAAGTTCAGTGTCGTCTCTCCTCTACATCGAGACATCAAAGAATACGAGTGGGAGATTGCTGTGGATAATGGTTAAAAATGATTTCGGCTTGGCTGTTCCCAATTATAGGAGAGACTTCAATGGGTTTTTGCATGTGAGTCTGTAGACATTGTCCCCTGAGTAATAAGCAAGGCACAATTATAATGTGACATTAACCACAGATGAGGCATTTATCCTCTCTGGGCCTCAGTTACATTTTCTGTAAAATGGATATAATAAACCTTATGCTACCTCCCTCATAGGACTGTTTAGATGAAAGCAGACAGCGATGAGTCAGAGGCAAGGTGAATGATAGAAACCAAGAAGACGTCAATACTAGTAGGCTGAGACAGATGGGGAATCTAAAGTCCACACCACTGGGAAATCTACATTTATTCATTTGTTCATTCGACAAACATGCCTTGAGTGTCTATGCCATGCAAGGAGCCATGGGGGATATGAAACTGTATAAGAAGTAATCTTTGCCAGACACAATTTAAAGTCTACAAGAATTGTAGCAAGTCCCCAGAAGCCAGGAAAGTTAAGAAGCTGACAAAGTAGAACTGAGGCATCTGGAAGTACAAACCAAATGCCACATAAGATGGCAGAACTCATCCTTTTTGATGAGAAAACTGAGGCCTAGGGAAGGAAAGGCAATTAACCAAGGTCATAATTAGGAGCATCAATTTAGGGTTAGAAGGGACCTCTAAGTTCATCTGGTCCTAACCCCCCCCTCCCATTTTACAGACAAGGAAATTGAGGTCCAGAGAAGGGAAATTATTTGTTCAAGGTCACACCTAGGATACAACATCTAAAGCTAGAAGGCACTTTAGAAGTCCTGTAATCCAACTCCTCATTTTACCAAAAGAAAAATTGAGGACCAAGGATAGTGCTCAAGGTCACAGTTTATAAAATGGCCTGGAACCTAGGCCTCCAACTTTAAGTCAATTTCTATTTCCACAACACCAACCTGTTTCTTTTTGATTCCTGAAGCAAGACCTTACTATGAGCTTCATTTATGCTTATATAATCATAGAATTTGGGGCAGTTAGGTGGTGCTGCAGTGGATAGAGCACCAGATCTGGAGTCAGGAAGGTTACTCTTCCGGAGTTCAAATTCAATCTCATAAAAAAACTGATGTTTAAATTCACATGGATTGATTGAGACATGATTCCTGTGCTAGCTTTTCAGAACTTTTAAGACAACTTGGCATTAGAAAACCTTTTCAGGTGTTCTTCATTTATTTAGGAAGAATGAATGAATAACAATGAATAAACAAAAAATAAATGAAGTTACTGGGGAAAACAATTCAGCCTCAGACACTAACTGGCTGTGTGACACTGACCAAGTCACTTCACCCTGTTTGCCTCAGTTTCCTCTTCTGTAAAATGAGTTGGAGCTGGAGATAGCAAACCACTGCAGTATCTCTGCCAAGAAAACAGGGGTCAGACATGAATGAAATGACTAAACAACAACAACAATGACAACAAGTAGTTTTCAACGTCATCTCGTTGAATCTCTGTTGTGGAAATGAAGATGAGATCCAGAGAGAGTAAGTGACTTGTCCAAGGTCACTAAGTGAATTAGTGTCATAATTGACAGAGTCATAATTTGAACCCCTGTGTCCTGATCCTCCCAGTCTAATGTTCTTTCCCTTATGTTATCCTGCTCCTCTAGAGGAAATGGATAATGAGTAAGCCCAAGGAAGAATGAAGAACAAGAGTATATTTCTCTTTTAAAAGAGATTCAAATCCATTAGACAGAGCTCTCAACAAAGTATATAAGCTGTTTTCTCAGTCAGATACTACTATTCTAAATATCCTATTCCTAACCTTTTTTCTGTGATTAAACATTTACTCAACATGGTAAATGTTTAAAAGGGAAGCTAGTGTTCAAACATTTCAGCTCCTCACCCCTAACTGGGAGCCAAGTCTCTTGACCTCATTCTACTGCTACTTCTAGGATTGCATCTGTGGTCTGTAAATCTTTACTCAAAGTAGTAAATGTTTAAAAGGGAAAAAAGCTCAGTGTAGTGGAAAGACTCCTGGATTTAAGGTTAGAGGATCTGAGTTCAAATCCCTGCTCTACCACTTGCAATTTGAGTGATGATGAGCAAGTCCATTTCTCTTTCTAAACCTCAGTAAAAATGAAAAGACTGGAGTTAGCTGGGCTCTAGGGCTCCTCCCAGTTCTTGAGCTTAAGAACTAATGTTCAAACATTTCAACCACTCTCTGGTAACCAGGAAGCGATTCTCTTAACCCTGGCCCTACTTCTTTCCATTTTATTGTGTTCTTCCGGCGAGAACTCACCTTTCCAAATGGAACGCCTTCAACAGGGCTTTAGTGGGAGGCTTAGGGAAGAAGTTCAGAAAGAAGAACTTGGAAATCTATAGGCTCTGTGTGCAGTTAACCGACCACATAAACAAGGCTTGCCCTTCCCTTGGAAGGGAAAAAAAGAGATAGATAATATATGATATATATACACTAGCCCACTCATCAATCAACTCCTTGAGTGGGATAACTAACCTAAAGGATTTTTTTTCAGGGAATAAAACCTTTCCTCTTAAAACATGAAAACTTAGATTTTTAGCTATTTTACATAGAAATCTTACTAATTGTCAGGCAACATGGCATAGAGGATAGAATGCAGTGCAGAAGATCTGGGTTCAAATCCTGCCTCAGACACTAGCTGAATGATTCTGAACAAATCATTGAACCTTACCCTAGTTTCATCATTTCTAAGATGACAGGACTGGACTTCATGACTCACTGAAGCCCCTTCTTGATCTATAATTCTAATTTCTTCTTTTTGACCAGGCACCAAACTTAATTTCTTTCAAGGAATAAACATTTACTTTCTCTCCTTCCCGCCTTTCCCCGTTCCCATATTGAAAACACACACACACACACACACACACACACACACACACACACACACACACACAACAAATTTCTTTATTGGGCACATTGCAAAATACAGATCTATTTCTCCATCACCTTTCTGTAAAATGATAGAATATGAATGTAATAGAATAGTGTTGTTCTATAAGAAACGAGGACGGAGATAGTTTTAAAATAACTCAGGAAAACTTGTATGAACTGATGGAGTGAAGTGAAGAGAATTTATGTGATAACAATAACATTGTAAAGACAAACAACTCTGAGAAACTTATTAATGCTGATCAAAGCAAGTACCAGCCATAAGTTCAGAGGACTGAGGATAATGAATGCTACCCTCCTTTACGATTCTAATTTCTTTTTTTCTTTTTATTTTGGCAAGGCAATTGGGGTTAAGTGACTTGCCCAGGATAACACTAGTAAGTATTAAGAGTCTGAGGCTGGATTTGAACTCAGGTCCTCCTGACTTTAGGGCTGGTGCTCTATCCACTCTAGAGCCACCTAGCTTCCCCATCATCCTAATTTCTTCAGTAAGCATAGGAATGATTTATAACAAGTGCTGGGGGTTAAGTGATTTTCCAGGTAAGTGTAATGAGCTAGGATTTAAAGCCAGGCCTTCCTAACTCCAAGTCCAGGGCTCTGGTCTTTATGCCACATTATCACTAAAAGTAGATTCTCCTGAAAACAATTTACTCTTTTCTTGAAAACTTGGGTTCATTACAGCTCAGTGGAAAGAGCACTGGGTTGAGAGTGTCAGAAACACAGGATTGCAAAGTTGGAAGGACCCTTGCTGGACATTTAATCCAACAAAACCTCTTGATAATATAACCAATAAGCAGTCATTAACTCTTGCCCAAGAGATACCTAGGTGGCACAGTGGGGCAGATAGATGGCACTGCAGTGGCTAGATCCCTGGGATTGGTGCTAGGAAGATTTGAATTCAGATCCAGCCTCAAACACTTCCTAGCTATGTAACTCTGAGCAAATCACTGAATCTCCATCTGCCTCAGTTTCCTCAACTCTAAAACAGGGATAATAATAGTATCTACCCATATTGTAAGAACCAAATGAGATAATATTTGTAAAGTTCTTAGCATTCAGAAGGCAGTTAATAAATGCTTATTTCCTTCCTAATTACCTGGCGGTAGAGTGGGGAGAAGAGGAGCCCAACCTCCTAAGGCAGTCATTCTACTTCTCATCATTAGAAAGTTCTTGCTTACAAGTGCTTCTCAGCACTTGTTATAAATCATTCCTATGCTTACTGAAGAAATTAACTCAACATTAACATTAACTCAATTTCTTTGCAGATTCCTTTTATTACTCTTTCTTTTCCCTTCATCTAGTCACAAAACTAGGATTTGATCATTAGATTCAACAACTTAACAAACGTCCATTAGGCCCCTGTTGTGTTTGTGAACTTTGTCCACTGTACCTGGGTCCTTGGTTTTCCCCTCTGTCAATTTCTAAGATCCCTTTGGATTCTGACATTCTTTGGTCTTAGTATTAATGGATTAGTCTTCAAGAGAATAATAGTGATCTCCTCAGGAGCTATGGAAATGGTGAAGGGCTATTGATCCTGACTTTAAATGACAGCAGACACCTAAGTTTGCTAGTGGGTTGAGTTGGTGAAAAATATGTGTGAAATAAATACCCTAGCATATTTGAGAAGTTATGAGTATGGATTAAGGATTTGTTTGGTATTTTGTTTGTTAGTGAGTTAAGTTCCACTAGTCCTCCTTTAGATTTTATTGGCTTCCATTCCTCTGTTATGAGCTGCCAATATTTTCCCTTGCGTCCTCCCCTCACTGGCATACAGTATGTCCCAAAAGTCTTAGTGCAATTTTAAGCTTTAATCACTTAACTGCATACCTTGCAATACCTTTATATTATATATCTCCTTCTAATTTGTTGTTAGGAAACTAGGTAATGAATCTTGTGAGATCATACCATGTTGTGGGATCCTGCCCTCTCAAATTGTAAACCCTTTGAAATCATGAACTACATCTAGCATTTTGTATCCTTTGCATCCAGCGTAGCAAATTACTAAGTGGTTGCCTCTGCTGATCATAATCAACCAGTAAGTCAACAATAGTCAACAGGCATTTATTAAATTATTAAAATAAATAAAATTATTTATTCAATTAAATTATCTGAAATAAATTATTAAAGAAATAAAATTTATTAAATTAATTAAATATGATTAAATGCTGAACACTGGCTACACAAAGTAAAACAAAAGACAGTCCTTGCTCTTGAGGAGCTCATGTCTAAGTGTCCACTGTGTGTCAGGTCATGTGCCAGATGATGAAGATACAAAGACAAAAATAATACAGGCTATGGCCTTAAGAAGCTTACATTACATAGCGAGAAACAACATGTATAAATATGGAAGTATATACGAAATGAATAAAGGAGTTTGAGGAGGAAAAGCATTAGCACTTCGGGGTGGGAAATCAGCAAAGATTTCATGTAGGAGCTGGTATTTGAGCTAAGCTTTGTTGTTTGTACTGTAACTTTTACTTTACTTTTTTCAATTAACAAGCATTTATTTTCTCTCCCTCTCATCACCACTTCTCCAACCACTGAAAAACAAATCCTTGTAACAAATACACGTAGCCAAATAAAACAAATTCTTATAATTGGTTGTGTTCAGAAATGCATGTCTTATTGGGCATCTTGTGTCTATCACTTCTCTGTCAGGGGGTGGGTGGTCTGCTTCATCACAGGTCCTCTGGAATTGTGGTTAGAATCAGAGTTCTCAAGTTTTCAAAGCTGTATTTTTTCAGTGGTGTTATTGTATAAATTGTTCTCCTGGTTCTACTCACTTCACTCTGCATCAGTCATACAATTCTTTCTCTGAAGGCTTCTACAAAACTGTTCCTTTCATCATGTCTTGTAACATAATATTATTCCATCACATTCACAGTTTGCTCAGTTGTTGAGCTAAGTTTTGAAGGAAGCTGGGGTTTCTCAGGGTGGAAGAAAGAAAGGATTATACTCCAGTCCTATGCAAAAGATCCCTCATAGTGCTGACCTGGGAGCCTCTCATCGGAATAAATTACATGAGCTATTTGGCAGCTATTTTGACCTATCAACTTTCTTGGCCTTCTAAGTTCCCAGCTGTATTCTGAATAATTGAATTTGCCAAGGTTTGGAGCTTTCTTGCTGTCAGGTGGTTGTGGGTATGGGTGAGTCTAGATGGCTGACGAGGCCCTTCCTTATTCTCAAATTCAGTTTGATATTTCCATAGTTGTGTGACCCTTAGCAAGTCATTTAACTTATTCCTGCTTCAACTTACTCAACTATAAAATGGGGGTAATAATAGCAGCACCTATTTCCCAAGGTTTTCCAGACCAAATGAGATAATATTTGTAAAGGGCCTGGTACACAGTAGGCCCTTTAACAAATATTTGCTCCCTTTCCCTTCTCCCATTTAAGAGAGATACCATCAGTCTAGGTTTGACAGCTTCTCAAACCTTGCAATACCATACAAGCGACAGTGTATTATTCTAGAACCACATGGACAACATACTTATTTTAGCTCGTAGATCATCTATAGAGTTAGGAATAGAGAAGACCTTGAAGACCATATGGTCCAACCTCTTATTTTTTTTAAAAGATACTTTTCAATTTTGTGTTTATATTGCAAATGGCTTCCTCTCTCCCAGCATCCCTCTTCAGATAAAAAAGAGGGGAAGGCAATCATTGTAACACCCATAGTCAAACAAAGCAAAACCACATATTTGTACAGGTCTCATTATCCATCTTGAATCCATAACCCCTTTGCCAGGAAGTCTAACCCCTCCATTTTACAGAGAAACTAAGACCCAACATAAATAACAGAGCTAGGATTCAAATCCCAAATCCAGTATGCTTTTCACAGTACCATCTAGGATAGAGGAATTCTTTTTGGGTCCCTAATAAATGTATTTGAGATTCTAAAGTGAGTTTGCTTGTTACTTTGAATATCAAAAATCTCAATAAGTCAACAGTGATGATTCCAACAACCCTTCCAGATTTAACTTGCTGGTTTATATTTCTTTTGTAGTGGAATTTATATAGTATAGAATATTTTATATACTATTTATACAGTAGAATTTCTATTATAGTAAAAAAAAAAAGTTTGAAGGCAGACACTGACAATCTCTTTTGTATGTTTTCCTGTTGTTCAGTCAGTCAGCCATGTTTGACTCTTTGTGATCCCATGAACCATAAACACACCAGGCCTTTCTATCCTACACTATCTCTCGAAGTCTAAGTTCATGTTTGTTGCTTCTGGATACCATCTATTCATCTCATCCTTTGCTATCCCTTTCTTCTTTTACCTTCAGTCTTTCTCAACAACAAGGTCTTTTCCACAGAGTCCTGTCTTCTCATTGGGCAGCTAGGTGACACAGTGGGTAGCACACTGGCCCTGGAGTCAGGAGGACCTGAGTTGTTTTCGTTAAGTGGTCAAAGTATTTAAACTTCAGCTTCAGTATTTGACCTTCTGATGAGTAGTCTGAATTAATTTCTATAAGTGTTGACTTACGTGATCTCCTTTTTGTCCAAGGGGCTCTCAAAATTCTCCAAAAAAATGATTTGGAAGTGTTGATTCTGCAGCACTCAGCTTTACTTATAGTTCAACTATCACAGCCATAGCTTTGATTATGTGGACCTTTGTTGGCAAGGTGATGTCTCGGCTTTTTAGTATGCTGGCTTGGTTCCCCAGTTCTTTTCTTCCAAGGAACAGGCATCTTTTAATTTCAAGGCTACAGTTGCCAACTGCAGTGATCTTTGAGCCCAAAAATATATAATCTGACACTCTTTCCATCTCTTCTCCCTCTATTTGGCAGGAAATGATGGGACTGGTTGCTAAGATCTTAGTTTTTTGATGTTAAGCTTCTAGCCACCCTTAACTCTGTGAGGCTAATACTGATGTCATATCTTCTGGTAAAGGAATAAAAGTTCAGCTGGATATCTTGGAGCCATTTACAAAACAAACATTGATATTTTACTGTGCAAGCCCATATAACTAGGGCTACTAGTGATACTAAAAAGCATAACTAAAAACACAGTCCCCTTCTTCCAGTTTTGGCCCTAGACGCCTTGGCTAGGGTCCTAGAACCCCAGTAGTAGTAATTCTCATTTCTTGGACACCTTCTCCTAATAGACCTCTGATTCAGGGTCACAGGTAGTGGAGTAGAAAATATGCTGGGCTTGGAGTCAGATAATCTCTGAAAATTTTTTAAAAAAATTGATACCTTTTGTATTTATATTATTTTTATTTTCAAATAAATTCTTCCTTCTTCCCTTTCTCAGTGCACTATCTTTTATAAAAGAGTAAAAAAGAAAGTGAAAGAGAAAGAAAAGAAACAATTAAGCAAAACTAATCTACGCATCAAGCAAATTGACAGTATATGCAATATCTCACATCTATAGTCCCTCCTAGCTTTGCAAAGAAGAGAGTGGTGATGTTTTCTCATTTCTTCTTTGGGGGCCAAAGTTGATCATCATAATAACATAGCATTGCTTCATTCTATTATTAGTTCTGTTCTTTTTCACTGTTCCAGTCATGGTATTGTTTTCCTGGTTCTATTTACTTCCCTCTTTTTTGGTTCATATACATCTTCCCAATCTTCTCTGTCTTCATCATATCCATTGTTTTATTATGGTGAATGAATGAAAAAGTTTTTATTTAACACTACTTGTCAATCATCATGCTGGTCATTGGGGATAAAAAGACAAAAGGGAAAGTTTCTGGTCTTAGGGTGGTTATATTCTAATTAGAGGAAACAACATACACAGGGGATTGGTGACCAGATTTAATTACTGTTCACTTAGCAAAAGATGAAAAGCTGGAATCTAGGAAGTAGGAAGAGGGATATATTCATTAGGAAGTAGTTATCCATCACATTTGTGTTCTATAGTATATGATTTAGCCATTCCCTTCAGACAGTTACTTTTCAAATCCCAGCTATGATATTTCCTAGCTGTGTGATCTTGAGTAAGTCATTTTACTTATGAACTTCAATTTCTTCATCTGTAAAATATAATAGTCTTTGAAGTCCTCAACTCACAGAACTTTTATAAGCAAAATTCTTAAAGCAACAGGGAAATCTGAGCTAGTATTGTGATCAACATAGCATCATAAAATCCTAGATTTAGAGTTAGAAGGTACTTTGGAGGCTATTTGAACCAACCTCTTTATTTAACATATAATTAATTAAACTGAGTCTCAGAAAGGAGTAGGGTCACATAACTAGAAGTCACAATTGTCCTCAAAGTGACTTGAGTAAATACTTAGAATGGTGTGTACTTAAAATCCCCTTTGCCCACTATTTGCCCATATAATTTCTCACCTGATCCTCACACCTACAAGATTCATAAGGCAGAGATTATTATCCCCATTTTGCAGATGAGGACATTGAAGACCAGAAAAGCACAGTGATTTGCTCCCAAGGTCACAGAGTCAGTGAGGATGTATTCCAGAGTCCGTGAGTTTCAGTCTTAGGATATTTTCTCTAAACTATTTCACCAGGATCCCTGTGCTAATAACTAGAGTATAATGGGGAAGGGGGATTGGAGGTGGGAAAGAGATCAATGCCCTTGGTTAAAAAGAACAATGATTCTATTCCTGTACATGGAAAAGGGAAGGGGGAAAGAGGAGAAATTAATAAGTATTTACACAATACCTACTATGTGTCAGGCACTGTGCTAATAATGGCTTTTAAGAAAACACCAGAGATCATCTCATTTAATGCTCACAATAACCCCAAAGTAAGGGAAGAGGAATAAGCTCTTGTATTTACAGATATCTCATTTTTCCTAAAACAACTCTATGAGCTAGTTATTGGTAATATCTTCATTTAAAGGCTAAGTATCACATAGTATCAGAGGGTCAGATTTCAGGGGGGGGTCTTCCTGCCTCCAGACCCAGAGTTCTGTTGTACTGTACTCCCAGCCGCCTCTGTCTATATGGAGACAGAAGGTTAGAAACTCTGCCTGGAAAAGGCTCACACAGAACACAGTGTGGCCAGCTTGGAATGAATATGTAGGAGTATGAGGTGAGGAAGAAAGAGAACAATGTTTGTTAAGAGAAAGGAATTAAAATGAACAGCCTTGGAATGAAGCAGTTAGAACAGTGGGGAGATGTTCTTTTGGACTCATATGATCTGCAGCTCTTCCTGGAATGGGGAGGGATGCTCTTCTCAAAAACCAGCTGGGATTGAGAAATTAACCCATTTGGAGATACAAACATCAGACTTCAAACTCAATGAGAAATAAGAATTTGCTGAGAGCCAGAGATAATAAGAGAGCCATAGGATAAACGCATGGAAGAGTTACTAGAATATACCAGATCATACACTGGGACTTTGGGACTTTTGTCCCGTTGATTAGATTAGACCTCTCTCTCCTCTCCCTCCTCCCTCCCTTCTCCCTCCTCCTCCTCCCCTCTCCCTCCCTCCTCTCCTCTCCTCTCTCTCTCTCTCTCTCTCTCATCTCTCTCTCTCTACTCTCTCTCTCTCTCTCTCCTCTCTTCTCTCTCTATCTCTCTCTCTCTTCTCCTCTACTTCTCTCTCTCCTCTCTCTCTCTCTCTCTCATCTCTCTCTCTCTCTCTCTCTCTCTCTCTCTCTCTCTCTCTCTCTCTCTCTCTCTCTTCCTTTCCCTGTCTTGTGTGTGTTGTGTGTGTAGTAGTGTTGTGACTTTTTTCCCTTTTAAAATTTTTAATAGTATTTTATTTTTCCAAATACATACAAAGATCGTTTTCAACATTCACCTTTGCAAAATCATGTGTTTCAAATTCTTCTCCCTCCCTCTCTTACCTCCCCTATTCCCCTTAGACAACAAGCAATCCTAAACATGTGCAATAGTTCTAAACATATTTCCATATGTATCATGATACACAAGAAAAATCAGATTGAAAGGGAAAAAACCACGAGGAAAAAAAAAAAAGGAAAAACACAAGCAAACAAAAAACAACAAAAAAAGGTGAAAATACTATGCTTTGATCCACATTCAGGCTCTATAGTTCTCTCTCTCTGGATGTGGATGGCATTTTCCATCCCAACAATCAACTCTCTATCGAAGATGCACTTCCTGACCTTGGGTGGAGTGATGAAAGGGAGAGTACTGAATGACTTAACAAGGGTCTTAGATTTAGACCTGGAATGGATTTGGGAGATTATTTTGTCCAACCCCCCTCATTATATAGATAAAATGAGGCCTCAGAAAGGGAAGAGACTTATCAGTGACCACATGTTCACGTGTCAGAGCAAAATTGGCCTCCATGTTCTTTTCGCTCCCAGGGCCATATTCTTTTCATTGTACCATGGCTACATTTCAGAGCTGTTTGACTCTCCACTCAGATTCTTATCCAATTTGATTTTGCCCATAAGAGAAAAAATTAACATCTCTCATTTCCCCAGTGAAATAAGTTTGAAAAACCCCTTCTCACTATGTCTCAGTGAGACAGAGAGAAAAGATGAAAAGATGGAGCCAGGCCTCAGAGAGGCTCAGTAACGTACCGATTGTCAGACAGCGAGGAAATGGCAGATTTGGGTCTCTTGACTCCAAGGCCGGGCTGCCACTCTCTCAGCCTGCCTACTAGATCTTAGCAAAGCAGAATGGAGGGAATAAAGGAGAATAATCAATGTTCCAAAGGATCTGTATTCTCATCAACTGGGGGGGGTTCCCCTAAACAATGCCAATGGCAGTTCAGTAGTAAAATTCTTGTCTTTGTTCTCGAGGCAGATTACTGTGAGGGTGCCCATAGAGCCCTCTGGATTCCCACTTGCCATCCCTTGACCTTGCAAGTTTGGTCTTGCCCTTCCTGTCATCATTCCTAGACAATTTCTTTTCTTCTATCCTTTGGATGTCCTTGTCTACTTTCTGTGGCCTGTTCTCTCCAGAGCCAATGGTCTTTTGACTTTTTTCCTCTTTCTTGTCCATTGTACTTTATACTGTGATGAATTCCCAAATGGCTTTTGGAGATCCCTGGCTTATCAAGAGGGATAGCACGGAAGAAATGTTGCCTTTAGGATATTTGCTGTGCATGGGCTTTGTGACATGCTTTATTATAGTAGCATCACCTTTGACAAATACAGTCACTTCTCTAATAGATGGATGCACGGGTGTGAATAACCCCAAGAGATGGGTGAGAGCATTTTTATTTGTTTTGGGAATGCAATCTCCGTGTTTGTATGTGCTCTCCCGTATG